>NC_081359.1:108249786-108559786 GCF_030684315.1 Stegostoma tigrinum | reverse complement strand
CAGAACTGGTTTGATGGGCCACATGCCCTACTCCTGCTCCTATTTCTAGCATTCTAAAACCCATTTGGTTTATTAATGTTCTTTAGAGAAGGAAGTCTGGCCTACATGTGACTCCAGACACACGGACAGTGTAGTTGACTGTTAACTGCCCTCTGAAATGGCAGAGTAAGCCTCTCAGTTCAAGGGCAATTACAGATAAAGCTGGCCTTATGCCAGTGACACCCACTTCTATTGAAAGCTTATTTAAAAAATTCTGCCTAAATCCTGTTGTTAATGATCCCTGGAGTGTTTACAGTGTGGAAACTCCAGCTTCCTGCCTTGTAATCATAAGATTAAGCCCCACCTCTCCCAGCAATCTGAAACCCAGGCGAATCAATTAGTTTGTAATTCCGAAGCTATCATCCCAGGAAGGCTGAGTAATGTCCTGTGCTAAAAGCTAAGAGCTTTGACATGTTGAAAGGAGCTGATCCGAGAGGCGAGATGCAACTAATTGATGTTGTTGAGACTGCAGTACTCAGGAGAGAGCCCTGAAATGCTTGGGTGCGGACTGTAGCAGGTTCTTGTCTGTCTCATCCCATTTTGTTCGAGGGCACGGGCAGAAACCGTTTCCAATGGCAGGACGGATGGTTGAATGCCAGGTGAAGGTGATCAGCAAAAATGAAACACTGGGGAGTTGAGGAGCATCTTAACTGAGCAGTGAGTTCCTGTCATCCGAAACACACTGCCCTTTTCAAAGGCCAGCATGGAACAGTTTCAACAGGAACATTCCAAAGGGAATTGAATAAGAAGTTATAAACGCTTAAAAAAAAATTTGCAGGGAGCCCATGTGAAGGGAAAGGTGGTAGGAGACTGTCAACTGTACTGTACTCAGGCACATCTGAGCAGAGAGCCCATTAGCTCGACAGCTGGTTTGTGATGTGCAGTGATGCCAATGTGGCGGGCATTGGCTGAAGGTCCAGCCTTCATGACCTCACACCCTTGGTTGAGGTATGGTGACCCCCGGGTTAAATCTTAGAATCCCTACAGTGTGGGAGCAGGCCATTTGGCTCATCGAGTTCAGGCCAACCCTCTGAAGAGCATCCCACCCAGACCCACCCCTACCCTGTCCCTGCGATCCTGGATTTCCCACCCATCTATCTTGCATAGGGATGGACGCTATGGGCCAATCCACCTAACCTGCAGATGTTTGGAATGTGGGAAGAAAGACCGGAAGTAACCCACACAGAGAATGTGCAAACTCCACACCGGCAATCGCCTGAGGGTGGAATCCAACCCAGGTCCCTGCTGCTGTGAGGCTACAGTGCGAACCACTGAGACACCGTGCCATCCAATTCATCAGCAGTTAGCTCCCTCTGATGAGGAACATAGAACATAGAACAGTACAGGCCCTTCAGGCCATGATGTCGTGCCAACCTACTCTGAGGTCAAACTACCCTGCATACCCTACCTCCTGGGAGGTTGATGACCCTGCTATACTGCTTGTTATAAGGCATGTTTATATTTAATTTAAGCTATTGAGAAGTCAGTAGGCTGAAGGCAGATCAGTAAATTATTGACCACAGGTCAGAAACTACCTTGGCCATCCCCCTCTCCACCCACAGTTGGAGATGATCCCTCAGGAAGGAGAACTTGGCCTGAAAGTTTTAGCTTTCTTTTCTGACCATGTTCTGATCAAAACATTTGTCACTCCAAAGGTGTGAGATGAAAAACCAGTTCTTTGAAGCCAGGATATCACATCACACTCGGCAAGCTTGTTTGTTTGCTTTTGGTGCCTGTTTGTTGGGTAAACACTTCAGGAAGCTGCAGCAGTGAGTTTGTGTGGAATCAACTGCCTCAGCCGGTTTCTGCTGCCTTCTTCTTTCAGGGCAGCCACATTCCAGAAGTAGGTCAGACGTAATTCCCGAATGCAGGAAAATGAGCCTCGGTGGGCGTTTCCCCTCCCTCAAGGCCTGCCCTTCCTCTGTGATGGGAGACCAGGTGAAGGCCAAAGTCATTCTCGCACTTTAACAGATTGGAGAGGGCTTTCTGTTGTCTTGCCCTTCAAAGTGAATGGGGAAGCGATGACACCCTTGCATTTGTGTAGCCCCTCTCCTGGCCTCAGGATTTCTCAAAGCACTTTGCCACCTACTTTTGAGGCCTAGTCAATGCTGTAGGGTTGTGATGTTGTAGTGTTTTGAAGCCTGGTCATTGCTGATGGAAGCAACAGCCTAGCGATATCATCGCTGAACTGGTAATCTGGGTAATAATATTCTGGGTCTGGGATTTGAATTCGATAAAAGAAATCTGGAATTAAAGAGTCTAATGATGACCATGAATGGAGTGCCAATTTTGGGGGGAAAACCCATCTGGTTCACTAATGACTTTTAGGGAAGGAAACTGCCATCCTTACCTGGTCTGGCCTATATGTGACTCCAGACCCACAGCAATGTGGTTGACTCTGAACTGCCTTCTGGGTAACAAATACTGGCCCAGCTTGTGACACCTTCATCCCATGAATGAATATATAAAAAATGCAGCAGCCAGTTCAGTGCACAGCAAGATCCCACAAGCAGTAATGTGATAATGGCTGGATATTCTGTGTCTTTGGCTACCTTAGTTAAAGGATAAATATTGATCAGAGTGCCTGGCACTCTTTGAAATATTACATTGAGAGCTTTGTTTTACTTACGCCTGAAAGGGTAGCTGGATGGGATTTTTGCCTGAATGCCTCATCTTACAGTCAGCATCTGCACCTGTGCGGCACTCCCTCAGTAGGTAGGACTCTCACCCTTGACTTCATTGCTAGAGATGTGAGCACATTCTCACAGTTCAGCACTTTCAGGGAGGGATGGCACAGTAGTAATGTCACTGGACCAATAATCCAGAGACAGAAACCAATGCCCTGGGGACATGGGTTTGATACTCAATGTGGCAGATAGTGAAATGTGAATCTAATGAAAATCTGGAGTTAAAAAAGCTAGCCTCGTGGTGACCATGTAATTGCTGCAGATAGTTAAAAATTCCATTTGGTTCACTCATGTCCTTTAGGGGATCACCTTTCCCTGGTCGCTTATGACAATGTGGTTGACTCTGGGCAATAAATGCTGGTGTAAATAGTGGTGCCCACAATCCTATCAATGAACACAAAAGAAGGTCCTATCTGCTCGATTTCATATGGTTGTCCTTTCAGCGTGTGTAAAAGATCCTGCAGGATCATTCTAAGGAGATTGGGGGTAGTTATCCTCATCAGTATTTTATCTCAGCCAACATTACTGAATTGGTTCTCTACTGGTGTCACTTAGTTATGTCTTGTTCCTTGCTGTGCACAAAATTGTCTGCCACATCTCCTGCATTACCAGGACGACTGTCCCTCAAAGACACTTTCTGACCAAAGGACCCGAAACGTTAACTCTGTTTTCTCCTCCACAGATGCTGCCAGACCTGCTGAGCTTTTCCAGCGACTTTGTTTTGTTCCTGATTTACAGCATCCGCAGTTCTTTTGGTTTTTATTCAAGAAACGCATTATTGGTTCGGAAACATTACGGGAGACCCTGAAGTTGGGAATGTCGCTGTACCAACGCGAATCTTTCTCTGATGTCAAAATAAGGTTGGGGGGTGGGGGGCTGGTGGTCGGTGTGGATCTGGGTGTGATGCTCTTCGGAGAGTCAGTGTGGGCTCAATGGGCTGAATGGCCTGCTTACACAGTGTAGCGATTCTATTTTTCTATAAAAAAAGTTTCTTTTCTTTCCAGGATGTGGGCATTACTGGCAAGGACACTTTTTCACCCGAGAGGAGATTTGTGAACTTGACGGGTTTTTAAGACGATTCGTGATAGCTCTCACGGTCACCATTCTTCCAATACCAGATGCATTAATTGAATTTAAATTCCGTTAGCTGCAGTGGTCTAATTTGGATCCTTGTGTGATATTACAAACATACATCATCTTCCCCTAAGCATTAGCAATGATAGCCCCTACATAGCCTGAAGTGTGATTGTGATTTCTAGCGTACAGACCAAGAGTGCTATGCGTTAAACAGCAGTTAGATAAATATACAGCAGCAGCTCTGATAGCGGAAGTAAAATTGCAGATATTTCTCAGGGGAATATTCAAAATCCAGCCCTATTCACAGAAACAGAATGATTACAGCCCAAACGAGGGTCTTCTGGACTACTTAATCTGCACTGGCTCTGACAGAGCAGTTCACGCAGTGACACTCACTACAGCCCTGTTTAGGTTTACTTTTCAGATAATGATCCAATTCCCTTTTCAGTGGACTGATTGATCCTGTCTACCCCCACACTCTCAGATGGTACATTCCAGACCCTAACCCCTCGAGAGAACCTGCCCCCCCCCACACTCTCAGACAGTACATTCCAGACCCTAACCCCTCGAGTGAACCTGCCCCGCCCACACTCTCAGACAGTACATTCCAGACCCTAACCCCTCGAGTGAACCTGCCCCCCCACACTCTCAGACAGTACATTCCAGACCCTAACCCCTCGAGTGAACCTGCCTCCCCCACACTCTCAGACAGTACATCCCAGACCCTAACCCCTCGAGTGAACCTGCCTCTCCCCCACACTCACAGACAGCACATTCCAGACCCTAACCACTCGATTTGAGGGGCAGAATGGACTATTTCTGGTCATTGTCCTATGGTCTTAGAGAAGGATTTGTTAAAAAAAAAGTCCCTAATCCTGGACCACGGGTGAATCTAATTGGCTCACCTATAATTGCGGAAGGTGATTTGGCTTCCTTAACCTGCCCCCAGAACTGGGTCCAGGACCTCTATCCCCCACTGTGTATCATAGAATCACATAATACAGAGGTTCACCTGCACATCTGCCAATGTGGTATACTGCATCCACTGTACCCGGTGTGGCTTCCTCTACATTGGGGAAACCAAGCGGAGGCTTGGGGACCGCTTTGCAGAACACCTCCGCTCAGTTCACAACAAACAACTGCACCCCCCCAGTCGCAAACCATTTCCACTCCCCCTCCCATTCTCTAGATGACATGTCCATCATGGGCCTCCTGCAGTGCCACAATGATGCCACCCGAAGGTTGCAGGAACAGCAACTCATATTCCGCCTGGAAACCCTGCAGCCTAATGGTATCAGTGTGGACTTCACCAGTTTCAAAATCTCCCCTTCCCCTACTGCATCGCTAAACCAGCCTAGTTCGTCCTCTTCCCCCCACTGCACCACACAACCAGCCCAGCTCTTCTCCCCCACCCACTGCATCCCAAAACCAGTCCAACCTGTCTCCGCCTCCCTAACCTGTTCTTCCTCTCACCCATCCCTTCCTCCCACCCCAAGCCACACCCCCATCTACCTACTAACCTCATCCCACCTCCTTGACCTGTCCGTCTTCCCTGGACTGACCTATCCCCTCCCTACCTCCCCACCTATCTTCTTTTTTCTCCATCTTCGGTCCGCCTCCCCCTCTCTCCCTATTTATTCCAGAACCCTCACCCCATCCCCCTCTCTGATGAAGGGTCTAGGCCCGAAACGTCAGCTTTTGTGCTCCTGAGATGCTGCTTGGCCTGCTGTGTTCATCCAGCCTCACATTTTGTTGTCTATACAGACGAGGCCGTTGGCCAATTAAGTCCGCACTTCTAAACTTACTCTTAAATCTATACAAGTCACATTTAACCCACACTCAACCCATAACCTTGAATGTTATGACATTTCAAATGCTCAACCATGCATGTTTTAAAGGTTGTGATGTTTCCCACCTCAACTACCCACCCAAGCTGTGCATTCCAGACCTCCACCACCCTCTGAAACAAAGAAAGTGACCCCTTCTACACTGTAACAAATCTGTGAAAGAACATTCTCAAACTGCAACGCGGCATTTCAAGCAGATGATAAAATGTGAGGCTGGATGAACACAGCAGGTCAAGCAGCATCTCAGGAGCACAAAAGCTTTCAAGCAGATGGCTCACCAACTTCAAGGTTGCTCTAAATCCAAACTGTGAGGAGAGACATCAACCATTGCACCACCAGAACATTTGGAACTTCCCAAGATTTTTTTGGAATGGGTTATTAATAGTCATAGATTACATTTGGCCCATCAAATCCACATGAAACTACTAAAGAGTATCCCAATCCCTAGTTTGTAAGGTTGCATTTCCCAAGGCCAATCCATCTAACTTGCACACCTTTGTACTATGGGAGGAAACCCATGCAGACACAGGGAGAACATGCAAACTCCACTCAGTCACTCAAGCCTGGGATTGAACCCCAGTCCCTGGCGCTGTAACAACGTGAGCCACTGAGCCACCATACCAACTCATGGTGGTTACACTCTCAATGTAGTACTGAAGAGCCCACTTGGCCCATTGAGTTTTTACTGATATCCACACTAATCCTAATTTCCAGCACTTGGCCCATTGCTTTGAGTGTTACCACATGACGAGCGGTCCTCGAGGTATTTTAGGATGTAAAGTTTCCCACCTCACCTACCCTTCCTGGTAGTGCAATCCAGACCCCCACCACACTCTGAGTGAAACAAAAAAACCCACTTTCCCTGTAAACCACCCCGAGGAGGTAATCAGGAGTAGAATTGGCTGGGTAATTTAATGCAAAAAAACAATTAAAAACGTCCACACACACACAGTTGGTTCGACAGTGCAAAACGTGAGTGCCGTGATCATTTCTAGCCACAACCCACCAGATTCGGCTATGGTTGTCACATGCGTTTGAAGGAGGGATCTGATTCTGAAACTGACACGTCAAGTTCTTAAGTCATTTTAAAGGGGGGCGGGTGGTGCAAAACAGTGAAAGTGTGGATGCAGTGGACGTGAAGAAGTTGAGGATTAAAATTCGAACAATGCCGCATTTTAACAGAGACAGGTATGTCCTCTCGCTCTCTCTCAAACGTTTATCATCAGTCTCGGGGTCAACACCGCCCCGGGGCTATAATGATAGATATTCGGCCCTGGGGGGAGGGAACCTTAAAAGGTGACTTGTCATTCTTTAATCGAGTCGAGCACTTCGCACAACTTAAAACAGGGGGAATGTGCCTGACGGTTGTGTGTTTAGGTTCAGGGGTTCCTCACAGCGCCACGGACCCAGGTTCGAGTCCACTCCCTGGCCATGAAAACCGAAAGAACTGCGGATGCTGTGAATGAGGGACAAAAACAGAAATTGCTGGAAAAGCTCAGCAGGTCTGGCAGCATCTGTGAAGCCACAAAGTCACAGAGTTAATGTTTCTGAGGAAGGTTCCCCGGACCCAAAACGTTAACTCTGGTTTCCGTTTCCCCTTTCACAGATGCTGCCAGACCTGCTGAGCTCTTCCAGCAACTTTGTTTTTTTTGTTTTTTTTTTACCTCGCCTATGTATGATTTGCGCAGTCTCCCCGTGTCTGCCTGGGTTTCTTACTGGGGGTGAGTGTGGACTCAATGGGCCGAGTGGTCTGCTTCCATGCTGGCGGGATGTTTAGCTACAGTGCTGTTTTTTTTCTTAAAATGCTGTTTCGTTGGGAGAGTTCATTTCTATTTTGGGAAACAATTTGTTCCATCAAAATATGGTCAGTTTATGGTTGTATGGGCATTGGAGGATGAATTAGATCAATAGCCTACACCGTGTATGCAATCTGCTCCCAAGAGCCTTGAAGTATGGTCCCTGCCCCTGACCCAAGAGGGCCGGGTTCAACCCCCACCTGTTCTAAAATTGTCTAAGCATATTACTAGCGAGAGAAAGATACATAGTCTGTGAGAAATTGACCAAGTGCCTGAACAGACTTGTTTTTCAATCTTCCTTGCCACCCTCAACTTTTAACTCCAAGACCGACCTTGCCTTCAACTGGGACATGGTTCTGCTGTTGCCAGTTTCAACCCTCCCATCCCCATCTCCTTCTATTGAAGGTGGACAAGCTATTCGGCCATGGAAGTTCAATGGAGGCCCGCACTTGTGTCCCATTGGTCACGAGTAGGAGGGGAGGGTCTGCGTGAGTTGGAGAGGGAGACCCCTGAGATTAATTTGGACTCAGTTTGCTCACACTTGCTGGCAAATGGGACCGGATTAATTTAGGAGATCGGGTCAGCATGGACCAGTTGGACTGAAGGGGTGTTTCTGTGCAGTAGATCTTCATGATTCCATGACTATGAATACACCTCTGCAGCAGGTGGGACTTGAAACCAGCTCTCTATGCTCAGAGGCAGGGTCACTACCACATCACCATAAATCCATTGGCATAGATTATATAGAGTGTCAGTTAACCTGTAATTCCAATTCCTCTATCGCTGTACAAACTGCTCACTTGTTGGATAAACATTGATTTGTTTTACATTGAATTTTCCTGTTAAAGTGGATCAAAAGTGTTAAATAAGTGGTACAGACCAGTTAATGATGTTCCCCTTGAGGTCATGGACAGATTTGATTGAGCTTTTAAAGGTGATTAAAGGGATTGATCGAGAAATGCAATCTCCACTGGAAATAAGAGGAATCAGCCTTTCGCAGAGCATTATCTGAACTCTGTTTCTCAGGTAGTGGTCGAGATTATTGAATATTTTTAAAGCAGCAGTCGGTAGAACTAACCAGGGAGAATGAGGATAAGGGGGGATTGTGGAGTTGAAGCTATAATCAGATTTCGCACTACTCTATTGAATGGCAGAGCAGGCTCGATGGGCCAAATGGCCTATTCCTGCCCTAAATCATAATGTTCCCAGAATACGACATTAAATTTAGAACTCAGTTCCTACGTGGCACCAGCATCAAGCAAATGTTGCCTCAAGAAATAGTGTAGAGTAATTGGATACTTCCAAATTGAGATTGACAGATCGCTTTCTTATTCACTCACAAGATATAGGTATCACTGGTAGGGGCAGTGTTAATTGCCCATCCCTAATTGCCCAGATGAGTCAAACCACATTGCTGTGGGTCTGGAGTTACAGTATAGGCCGCTTCGTTCCCTGAAGGACATTCGTGAACCAAGCGGGTTTATTTTCCCAAACAATTGGCAACAGTTTCATGGTCATCATTAGATGCAGATTATTTTTATTGAATTTAAATCCTACCACCTGTCACTATGAAGATGTGAATCTGAGTTCTCACAACATTATATTCTGGTGATAATACGATTAGACCATCACCTTCCCAAAATCTCGGAAAAATATTGAAGGTCATTGAACCAAGAATGGGTTTAATTAATGTGTGGATCAGACAAGTTGTAATTGAATAGTTCAACACTCTTAAGGGGCAGAATGGGCTTTTCTTGTCTATGTGGCCCTCAAACAAGGAATAGGGAGCAAGCTGGAGAAAGGATTGCACTGGACTGGCTTGACTGAACATTGCTTGTGGTGTCATCCTTATCATGCACATTGATACTGCTCTTTATTCCAGTTAGCACATTACGGGCTAGATTTTATCTTGCACCCTTGTCAACTTATCAGGAAAATGAGGCCACTTGATGGCCGGTGTTGTTTTTAAAAGCCTGCAGATCAGTGATCGGGTGTAGAATAAAAGCGAAGTACTCCAGATGCTGGAAATTTGAAGCAGACAGAAAAAGTGCTGGAGCGTGTCTGGCAGCATCTGTGGAGAGAGAAAAGCAGAGTTAACATTTCAGATCTGAGATGATTCTTCTTCAGGATGGATTAGATGTTAAGTGACAGACCAGGTTTTAAAACCCTAATTAAGTCACACCCAAGCTAACAGTAAAATTGCTGTAGTTCTACCAGCCCATAGACCTGCTCTCTTAGTAGAGAGACAGATGGCTGGTGATGGCTTAAACTGACAGTTACCAGACCCCACGTGACAGGGGATGTTGGGAAAGAGAGTGCTTCATGGTAACCATTGAGTCCATACCTACGCTCAGATGGAAACCTATGGAGACACGGGGGGACGGTGCAAACTACACACAGATGGGGAGTGCCTTTGAACTTGAGTCTGCAGCGCTGTGAGGCAACAGTGCTAGCCCCTGAGTTACTATCTCCCCAGATGTGACTATCAAACGCATTCCCCCTGCTTTAGGCTCTGCCTATGCATATTTGAACCCATGCTGTTGGCATCACTCTGCATCCCAAACCAGCCAACTGAGCTGACCTAGCTATTTCCTCTGAAGTGTTGGAGGCTGAGGGGGCGACCTTTATAGAAGTTGATAAAATCATTAGGGGCATGGATAGGGTGAATAACCGGGGTAGGGGGAGTCCAAAACTAGAGGGCATAGGTTTAAAGTGAGAGGGGAAAGATTTAAGTGATGTAAGGGGCAACTTTTTCACACAAAGGGTTAAGTTCTGCTGCCAATGGAAGTGGTGGAGGCTGGTACAATTACAACATTTAAAAGGCATCTGGATGGGTATATGAATAGGAAGGGTTTAGAGGGATACGGGCCAAATGCTGTCAGATGGGACTAGACTAATTTAGGATATCTGGTCATCATGGATCACTTGGACCAAAGCACCGGTTTTCGTGCTGTACAACTCTATGTCTCTATAACTAGAACCATGGAGACAGCAGCATAATGCAAGTCTGGTTTTCCCAGGCGTATGAGTTATCTGAAATTGGCAGCTGCCCCAGGCAATGTCAGTCACACGTACAGTGGCAACATTAAGTTGCCAGTCTCTGGAGACTGACGTTCACTCCCTTCAATGGCAAACCCCAAACAAATAGAACAAACAACAGTGTAACATTCCAGCTGTGACCTGCTTGCCATCTGGATGCCAAGTGTCTGCCAATTTGAGATATTGGCAGGGCATTTACGAGAAATTTACAAGAAGCATTTAACAAACATGTGACACAAGTGTAGGAGAAAATGTTTATTAAAGCAGAGAAACTGTGAGAGAGTAAACATGTGGCATTTCAGTTCTACTCATGGTAACGTTCAGTGTAAAAGGCAAACCCACCCCTCCCCCCGCAGTGTGTTTGTGTTTTAGTTGTTTGTGTTTTAGTTATTTGTGTCTGGATTTTTTGTCCATCCCTAATTGCCCTTGAAATGAATGTCTGGCTCAGCCATCTCAGAGGGTTGTTTAAAGTTGGCTAGCTCAGTTGGTTGAATGGCAAGTGCGCCAGGCAGAACGTTACTGGGTTCAATTCCTGCACCTGCTGAGGTTACCATGAAGGACTGCACTACTGTCTCACAGCGCTAGGGACCCAGGTTTGATTCCACCCTTGGGTGATCGTCTACATGGAGTTTGCACGTTCTCCCCGCGTCTGCATGAGCTCCTCCAGGTGCTCCGGTTTCCTCCTACAATCCAAAGAGGTGCAGGCTAGGTGGATTGGCCTTGCTAAATTGCCCCATAGTGTTCAGGGATGTGTAAATTAGGTGGGTTACACATGGAAAATGCAAGGGCAAGGGGTTGTGTCTAGGTGGGATGCTGTTCAGAGTGGTGGTGTGGACTTGTTGGGCCGAATGGCCTGTTTCCATACTGGAGGGATTCTATGACTCCCTTTCTGAACCTCTCCTCACACCTGACATGTGGTGGCCCTCAGGTTAAACCATCGCTAGTCGACTCCCCCTAGGAGAGAATGGGACTATGTTTGTTTAATGAATACAGGTTAGGTGCTTGCTTTTGATCTGTGCATCCAATGGGCCAAATGGCCTTTTTCTGTGCTGTAGACCTCTGTGACTCTATACATTGCTGTGTGCCTGGGGTCACACACAGGCCAGGCCAGGTAAAGACTGTAGCTTAGATAACAAAGTATAGAGCTGAATGAACACAGCAGGCCAAACAGCATCAGAGGAGCAAGAAGGCTGATGTTTCGGGCCTGGACCCTTCTTCAGATTTTTCTCTACATGTTGTTATCTCAGATTCTCCAGCATCTGCAGTTCCTACTATCCCCAAAGACTGTAGCTTTCCTTCTTTAGAGGGATTAATGATTCAGATGTATTTTTACAATTGATAATAGCTGCACAGTTACTAGCATGGAGACAAGCCTACAATTTCAGAGTTTAATTAATTGAATATAAAATTCCACAGACTGCTGTGGTGGGATTTGAATCTCTGTTTCCAGGAGAATGTAACTAGCCCCCTGGAGTACTTCCCAGTGCCAGTCTCATTATGCCACAGCCACTTGCTGACTGCCCAGAGCGTGAATGTTAATTTACAGGTTAGGCTTTGTGCTTTGAAGGCTGGGCGGGTGGAAGGAGTACAAAAGGGAGATTACCAAGACGCTGAAGTTTATGAGGGGATGTGCAGGAATGTAAAGTTGAGGTTAAGATTAGATCAACTGCGATCATATTAAATCATGGAACATGCTCAAAGGGCCAAATGTCCTACTCATGTGCTCTACTTCACCACCATTGTCCCAATTAATTTCCATCGCCTGTTAATATTTTCATTATCCCACCTCAATACCCATTACCCTATTTAATTTTCATTGCCCCACTTATATCCCCATTTGCCCCACTTAAACCCAGTTGCCTCACCTGTATCACATTGCCCTACCTCTGTCTACTTTAGTCCATTTAATCTCCATTGCCCCAGATATATTGATTTTAGCTGAGGGGTGTCCTTATAGAGGTTAATAAATTCATGAGGGGCATGGATCGGATAAATAGACAATGTCTTTTCCCCAGGGTGTGGCCATCCAAAACTAGAGGGAATAGGTTTAAGGTGAGAGGCGTAAGGTTTAAAAGAGATCCTAGGGCAACTTTTTCACACAGAGGGTGATGCCTGCGTGGAATAAGCTGCTAGAGGAAGTGGTGGGGGCTGATACAATTACAACATTCAAAAGGCATCTGGGTGTGTGAATAGGAAGAGTTTAGAAGGATATGGTCTAAAATGCTGGCAAATGGGGCTAAGCTTGTTTAGGACGTCTGGTCAGCGTGGATGAATTGGACCGGACACTCTGCTTCCATGCTGTACATATCTGCGACTACAACTCCATGCATTCCCAATGCCCCAGGCAAAAGCCGTTACCCAGGTACATCCCAATTGTATCGCCTTTACTTACACCCAGAACCTCTTCTGTAAGTACCGACAATCTGCCTCCTTTTGTTAATTGATAAACTGTCCATGAAAACATCCCTCACCCTGACTAAAAGCTTTAATAAGTAAATTCCCCGTGTCCGGGATTAATTTTTGAACAGGATTCTAATTACAAATACAAACATGGAAAACAAACATTGTAATCAGTCACATGCAGAGAAATTGAAAAGCAGAGTCCCTCCTGTGCAGGAGAGATTAGCGAGTTAACCCTCAGTCATGCATCATTTTATAGCCTTTCCAGTTACTCTTCGCTATTCCCTCTGATCACATACATGGATTTCCTAACCCTCACCAGGTTAGATTTGCTAGCCACCTTCCCGTTGTCCTGTTACCTCCAAAAGGGTTACATGGGTTATAAAGGCAGGGGAAACATATTAGAAGTGAGGAACACCACAAACAGAAGTTCCCTGGTGAATTACAGAATTCAGCAGGGTTTCTTAAGATCCAAGTACTTCTTGGGTACACTTGTCACTGACAATTATCAGGAGGACCAACCTCCAGTACTCTATTTGAAACCTCCCTCATTGACACCAAGATGTGGACACACCACTGGTGGTCATACCTGTCCGCGATGTGTCCTTCTCAACCTGCTGACAATCTTTGACCTGCCTTCCTCCTTCAACTATAGTCCAGCTGGGTGGGACTGTTTGACCTGTATTCTACTATGAGCTATCTAATTATAGCCAGAAATCCAATGACTTCCCTTCCCATCCAGTTATCTCTGGCATCCCTCCTTCTTACATCCACTTCTATTTCTCAGCTACTCGCTGGGCAACATTATCTGAAAATTTGACTCCCATTTTCACATGTATATGAATATCATCCAGTTCTACTCCATCATCTCTAAATAATCACTGTTTCTTAATTATCAACTATTCAATATAGGCAAAATTCCCCTCCCTACAGGGCATTAGTGATCTCGATGGAGTAGGCTCTTATTATTGAATTCAAATTCCACCCTCTGCCATGGCAGGATTTGAACCGAGGTCCTCAGTACTAATAGTTTAGTGATAATACTATTCAGCCATCACCATCCCATCAGCATCTCACTTGAAAAGCTTCTACCAATGTACCATCACCTCTTCTTTTGTGCAATGTATTGCAAGCCTGCTTGATCAACTGAGCTAGCTCATCATGTTTGTCAGAGCAGAGTATCAGGCATTTGGCACAATGCGTACAGAATGTATTTTAAACGTTTAACTGAGAGCCAGCGTGGTCAGAGGACACAGGCGGCATAAGTAAACATTATCTGTGTGTGTTAAGACACAGGCAGTGGAATTTTGAAAGACCTCACATTTATAGAGGGTGCTAGGCCAGCAAGAGTGTGTTGGAATTGTCAAGTCTGGGCTTAATAGAGGCATGGATGGGGGTTTGAGCAGGAGAGGAGCTGTTACAGAGGTGGAGAATGGATGGCCTCAGTGATGGTCGAAGTCTCGTGCTGGGGACGAATAGGCAACAAGTTTGTGGAAAGTCTAGTCCACCATCAGAGATGTGCCAAGGAGAACGATGGAATCAGTGGCAAAGGAGTGGGCAGGGACTGAAAGCAATATTGTTGACTTTCAAGTGCCCTATGAGTAATAAATACTGGCCTGGCTAGTGACATCCATTTTCAATGGATGAGAAAAAAAAATGTTACTAGTCTAAAGAGCTCAGACTAATGTTCTGGATGTGTGGGCTCAAATCCCAGTATGGTAAATGATGAAACTGGAATCCAACAAAAATTCTGGAAAAAAAAATCTAGTCTACTGGCAACCACATAACCATTTTTATTACAAAACATTTCAAAACCTTCTAAGCATGCAACTGCACTTTATTGCTGTAAAACTCATTTCTTTTACCAATATCCTTTAGGGAAGGGAATCTTGCCATCCTTCCCTGGTCTGACCTACATGTGACTCCAGACCCACAGCAATGTGGATGACTCTTAATTGGCCTCTGGGCAATTCGGGATGGGCAACAAATTACTATTGATGCCCACGAGGTGATGGCCTAGTGGTGTTATTGCTGTATTGTTAATCCAGAGAGCCAGATAATGTTCTGGGGATGTAAGTTTGAATCCTGCCACGGCAGATGGTGGAATTTGAATTCAATGAATATCTGGAATTTACAATGTAATGATGTCTGTCAATCCATTGTCAACTGTCAGGTAAACCGCATCTGGTTCACTAATGCCCTTTAGGGAAGGAAACTGCCATCCTTACCTGGTCTGGCCTATATGTGACTCCAGACCTGCAGCAATGTGGTTGAGTCTTAACTGTCCACTGGGCAATTAGGGATGGACAATAATTGCTGCCTGGCCAGTGATACCTCATCCCATGAATGGGGAAAAAAAGGAAAACAAAAACATCTTTAGAAAGATTTAGAGCCAGGAATGCTTATGATGCAGAGAAGAAGCCAATTGGCCTGACAAGCCTGTACATATTCAGAATTTGCTTGAATAATCCAGAGCTTCCCGACCACCCTGATTTCAACCCTCATTAAAAGTGGTAATGGTCTTTGTCTCGATTTCTCCCTTTGAGGAAACACTTTGTGCCTTAGCCTCGCTGTGTTTAATATAAAATCCTCCAATAATCCCTCCTCACTCCCTTAGTGACAAGTTGTAAATTGATGAATTCTCACCACTGACTCCTCAGCCAGCTGAAATAACCTCTCCCTCTCCACTCCTAAATCTCCTTCTTGGCTCCAATGATTCACAATTTTAGGCAATGTTTAGATCCATGTTTTCACAATATGGGGAGGACTGGGCAGGCAGTGAAGTGAAGCTGATGTAAAAGTTGTAGCCAAGTTTCTGCACGGCAAGTTCCCAGTAGCAGCATTGACACCACAACCAGGTACTCTGCTTGAGTGATATCGATGGAAGAATAAATATTGATCAGGACACCAGGGAGACCTCTACTGATCGTTCTTCTACCTGAGAGGTCTAGCCTGAAAGATGGCATTTCTCAGAGTGCAGCACATTCTTTGTCTGACATTGAAACTTCAGCCTTTAAGAGCAGGTATCAGTCTGTAACTTAAGAACTAGGAGCAGTCTCTTGAGTCTGCTCCTTGATTTAATATGTCATGGCTGATCTCCTCTCGGCCTTAACTCTACTTACCTGCCTGCTCTCCCTAACTATTTAACTGTTACTAATTAAAAATCTGCCTCTCTCTCCCCAATTTTTTTCGATGTCACGGTATCCACCACACGCTGGGGTAGTGAATTCCACAGATTCACAATCCTCTTGAGAGAAGTAATTTCTCCTCATCTCTGTTCTAACTCTGCTGCTCCTTGGCCTAAAATGCTGACCTGTCACTCAATTACCTCTTGAATGAGCTTTTGCACACTTCTCCGCTGCCAATAAAAGAACTTCGCCTCCAAAATGGCAGCAGAGCAGAACTCCTGAGCCGGAGCTCATCCGTTCCATCCATTTCTGCTCTTTGCCTCTTTCTCCTTTTGCATTTTCTTTTTGCCTCC
The DNA here is from genome assembly GCF_030684315.1 of Stegostoma tigrinum. Classification (NCBI taxonomy): domain Eukaryota; kingdom Metazoa; phylum Chordata; class Chondrichthyes; order Orectolobiformes; family Stegostomatidae; genus Stegostoma; species Stegostoma tigrinum. The sequence goes on along the minus strand of NC_081359.1, from coordinate 108,543,420 downwards.
TATTCTTGTGCTGGTGATGCCTAGGGTGACGCACTCGTGGCCTCAGTGTGGAGTGGGACTCAGTCTCAGCATGCACTCAGACTCCCAGCCTCAAAAGGGTCTGGGTAGGAAGGACTGTTATTGTGAACTCTTATTTCTCTATTTTTCTAATTTATTGCTGGACTTTTTATTTAAGTTTTCCTTAAGAAGCTGCCCCTTGGTACCTTTGTACCTAAGACGGCTCCATAAGTGGCAACTTGTAAACTTTTCACATATGCTCATGTGAGTACATGTGACAATAAAGCTCATTCTAAGAAGGGCATGATGTGGGCAAACAAAGAGACCCAGATTGGAATTGGCATCACATCAAACAATGTTTCACCATCGTCATGATAGCTTATACAGTGCATTATCTTCCTCTTTTATTTTGAAAACAAGAATAAGAATGAGCAATATATCAGATGTCTTCTCATGTTTCTTCCCTAAAGAATTTCTTGCTTTAGCTTTTGGCTTTGGTGTCTGTTTGAGTTCTGGGAGACAGCTTTGTGGTAGATCAATTTGTCTTAACCTTGCCTGATAATGAAGGCAAGGGAAGAGAGGCAAAACTGGTGAGGGGACATTTTTCTGATTCGGCAAGAACAAGAATGTAATCAGATCAAAAAAAAAGGGTGGAATTTCTTTCTTGAAATATATGCAGCTAGTCAGGCAGAGCTTCTGTTTCACAGATTAACACCAATTTGATGTTCCTTTGCTTCATGATCAATGACTGAAGAAAACAAGTTATAAAACCATATAAACACTGATAAGGTGGCCTATCAGAGCACCCTACCTTTCCTTTATTTCAAAAATATACTTATTCATGAAACTTTCTCTGTATATATACATAGTGGCAAATGTAGTTTGGTTCTACAATAGCATATCAAGGAAACAAACAAACATTGAAGTTGACTCTATCCAAACAAATTCTAGACACATAGAGATATTAAGAACTGCTGATGCTGAAGTCAGAGATAACACAGTGTAGAGCTGGATGAACACAGCAGGCCAGGTAGCATCAAAGGAGCAGGAAAGCTGATGTTTCAGGTTGGGACTCCTCACGTTTACAACACTATATTTATATGCATTGAGGCACTAGGACAGTCCAATAACTGAATGGACCCCCTTTACTTTCAGCAGGAAGACGTCAGATGGTGGTGCTTCCCCACTGTGCCTTGGCAGCAGCTGCCCCAAGCTTTAGTGCGTCCCTCGGCATGTAGTCCTGGACCTTGGAATGTGCCAGCCTGCAACACTCATTCGGGGTCCACTCCTTGTTCTGGAAGACCAACAAGTTTCGGGTAGACCAAACAGCATCTTTCACCGAATTGAGGCTCCTCCAGCCCCAGTTGATGTTTGTCTTGGAGTTTAACCTGGGGAACAAACACACTAATTGTGTCAACTCTTCATTAGAGCTCTCCAATCAAGTCACTCCCCTGATTTCTCTCATAATCCTGCATTTTTTCATTCCCTTTTCAAGTAAGTGTACAAGTCTCCTTTTACCTACAGTTTTGGTGGGACAGTGGTTGCAGAGGTAATGTCACTGGCCGAGTGAGTCCAACATCCCAGGCTAGTGTGTTATTAACATGGGTCTGAATCCCACCTTGGCAAGTGAGAATTTGATAAAAGAATTCAATAAAATGTCTGGATTTCAAGTTGTAATCCAACTTGTAACTACTGTTAATTTTCACAAAACTGATTCATCAAAATAAAACAACTGTGAATGTTGGAAATCTGAAACAAACAGAATGTGCTGGAGAAACTCTGCAGGTCTGGCAACCATCTGTTGAGAGAAAAAACAGAATTAACATTTCGAGTCTAATGACCCTTTGTCAAAATTCAAGCTTCTCTTTTTGTTTCTGGCTCACTAGTGTTCCTTAGGGAAGGAAAGCTTCCATCCCTGTCTGATCTCCGTGTGACTCCAGACCCATAGCAATGTGGTTGGCTATTAAGTGTGCCCTAAAATAGCTGAGCAAGTGAATCAGCTTGAGGGCAATTTTGGGGATGATGGTCAAAAATGCTGGAGCAGCCAGTGACACCCACATCTAGAAAAAATGATCACATTTCACACTTCTGTGCACTCCTTTTCCATTCAGTCTGTCTATTCCTGTTGATTTAATCTGATTTATTAACTGTAAGTAGGTATAGTGAAAAGTTTTGTTTTGAATACGGTACAGGCAGACCGTATCATACAAAGTGCATTAGGGTAACAGAACAGAGGGAGGAAAACAATGTTCCGGCTGTAGAGAAGATGCACAAAGAGCAAGATGAACATTTAAATTTAAAATTTGGGATGTCCATTCACAAGTCTAATAACAGCGGGGAAGAAGCTGTTCCTGAATCTGATGTTAATAAGGATTGGTTAGCTCATTTGGCTAGGCAGCTGGTGTGCATTTCAGAGCTATTACCAACAGCATGGGTTCAATTCTCTCAATGGTTGAGATTACCATTGAAAGACTCTCCTTCTCAATCTCTCCTCCCAACCTGAAGCATGGTGACCCTGAGGTTAAACCACAACTGGCTGTCTCTATCTAATGTGAGAATGGGACTGTGGTGATTTTATCTTTATTATCCCCTGCAGACTGTGCTTCCTATTTCCCAGAAGCTCTTACACAAACAAAGAAGTTGCTGGAAAACCTCAGCAGGTCTGGCAGCAGCTGTGAAGAAAGAATCAGAGTTAAAAGTTCAGGTCTGGTGACCCTTCCTCAGAACTTCCATCAGCTCTTATTTAACTCCAAAGAGGCCCAATGCTTGGACATATTCCTTTTGCGTGCGGAGGACAGGTATCGAAGAGAATGTATGAAGCTTCTAGCCAGTGTAAAAGAACCACTTTGTGACCCTTGCCGATAACCTTATGATGGCTTTTAAGTGTTTGTTTTTACAGAAATGCCTGGTTATGATGATGGCAAGGGCATCTGATTGGTTATTTTCTTGAGTGGAGAGAGACCCTTTCTTAATTGAACACCCTCCCACTGTCTGTCATAGCAAGGTAACTTAAAACAAAAGACCCTGTCTCTCAGTGATTCTTTTCCATGATGCTGTAAGATATTGGAGCAGAAGCTAGTGCAGGCACTAATATCCTCCTCTTGTGAGTCCATGAATTTGGCTCACCTTTCAATCAAAATGTAGGAACTAGGAGCAGGAGTGGGCCATTTATCCCCTTAAGTCTTCCCTGCCGTTTGATAGCTTCAACCCTTCAATCCATTACTAATTTAAAAATCAGTCTCCCTCCTCCTCAATTTTATTTGGTGTCCCAGCATCCGCTGCACTCTAGGGAGTGATTTCCACAGATTCATGGCCCTTTGAGAGGAATAATTTCTCCTCATCTCTGTTTTAAATCTGCCACCTCTAAACCTAAACCTCCCATTCTAGACTGCCCCACATGAGGAAACATCCTTTCTACGTCTGCTTTGTCAGCCCCCTTCAACCTCCTAAATACCTCAATTGGATCTTATCTCATTCTTCTAAGCTCCAGAGAATAAACTGGGCCTGTACTTTTCAATTTCTATTTATAAGAGAAGCCTGTCATCTCTGGAATCAATCTAGTGAACCTCCTTTCAGCTGCTTCCAATACAATTACGTCCTTCCTCAAATGTGGGGACCGAAACAGTATGCAATACTCCAGGTACAGTCTCATTAATGCCTTCTATAGTTGTAGAAACACTTCCTCATTTTTATACTTTATTCCTTTGGTAATAAATGCCAAAATTCCATTTAACGTCCTTATTACCTGCTGTATCTACATACTTGTATTCTGAGAGCAAATATCCATGAACATCTAATCCATTTAACATCAATTAATATTTACAAAAGAGATTAAGAAGTTTCACTGTTTGCATGAGGAAGTCTGTCTACTCCTTTAAGGCTGGCCTCTAGTTTTGGAGCTATTATCATTGATGGAATTGTAATGATAAGTGGATGTTTCTCCTTGTGGGAGAGATCAGACCAAAAGACCATAGTTATAAGATTAGGGACTTCCCGAATCTAGACAGAGATGAGGAGAATTTCTTTACCCTTAAAAGGTCATGAGTTTGGAATTCACTTCCCTACTGATTGATGGAGATGTGAGTCTTTGAGTATTTTTTAGGCGGAAGAGAATTGAACCTTAACTAGCAAGGCAATCAAACAAAAATGATGGAGGGGGTGGTAGGTGGAAAAGTAGGTTGAGGTGACGATCAGATCAGCCTTGATCTTACAGAATGGGCTAGAGGGGCCAATGGCCTACGTATTCTCCTAGTTTGTGTGTCACCCATCATAGAGTCATACAGAACAGAAACAGACCCTTTGGTTGAACTAGAGCATGCCGACCATAACCCTCCACCTTAGGAAAAAAACACCTGCCATTTATCTTACCTGTACCCCTCATGATTTTATAAACCTTCATAAGGTCACTCCTCAACCTTAAGATGCAGAATGTGCCAACACTGGACGACTCCTTGCGAGCTCCTTCAGCAGACCTAACTCTAACATTTCTTATAATTGTCCTACACTTCTAAACTTAAGTTCTACTCTAGCCTCAAATAGTGTAACCTGCACTGTAACCTATACGCCTCTAAGGCTTTTTGATCGGTGCATCCTTTGCATGCTGTGATCTGCCTGAACCGCTCACAAACAAAGCTTTTCACTGTGTTTTGGTACACGTGACAATAAAATCAATAAGTCCTATGCTCCAGTGAAAAAAATTCCAACCATTCATTATAACTCAAACCCTCCATTCCTGGCAGCACCCTCATAAATTTGTCCTGAACCCTCTCCAGCTTAATAATATTGTTGCTATAACACAGTACTCCAAAAGAGGCCTCATCAACATCCTGTACAACCTCAATGTGACGTCCCAACTCCTATACCTGAAGGCCTAAGTAATGAAGGCAACAATTTCAAACACCTTCTTAACCGCAGTAACAAAGTGTGGGGCCGGATGAACACAGCAGGCCAAGTAGCATCTCAGGAGCACAAAAGCTGACGTTTTGGAACCGCCCTGTCTACTGCACTACCCAAGTTCTTATTTTTAATTTAGTGCTGCCCTTGTCTGTTATAACAAAATGCAGTGCCTTGTGTTTATCCAAACTAAATTCCATTTGCCACTCCTCAGCCCATTGACCCCATCAATCAAGATCTCTTTGTAATCTTAGATATCCTTCTTCACTGTCCAATATACCATCAATTTTGGTCTGATACGCAAACTTATAAAGCATGCCTTCTGTAATGTTATCTAAATCATTTATATAAATGACAAACAAATGTGGACCGAGCACCGATTCCTGTGAAACAGTTCTGGTAATCTGCCTCCAGTCCAAAAAAACAACTCACACCCCCCCATCCCCCAACGTCACTCTGTTGCCTGCCGTTAAGCCAATTTTGTATCTGATTGACAAACCCGCCCTGAATCCCATGTGATATAACTTTACTAATTAGTCTACCATGTAGAATCTTGTCAAAGTCTTCAATAATGTCTAAGTCTTCAATAATGTCTAAGTAAACAACATCCACTGCTCTGCCTTCATCGGTTCTCTTGGTTATCTGCTGAAAAAACTCAATCAAGTTTGAGAGATATGATTTCCTTTGCAGAAAACTTATGGAATATCGCTAATCATCCTTTGCCTCTCCAAATGCACCTCTGACAACTTACCCCCCACCGGAATCAGACTCAGATTTATAGTTGTGATCAGAGATAATGGGAACTGCAGATGTTGGAGAATCCGAGATAACAAAGTGTGGAGCTGGATGAACACAGCGGACCAAGCAGCATCTCAGGAGCACAAAAGCTGACGTTTCGGGCCTAGACCCTTCATCAGAGAGGGGGATGGGGTGAGGGTTCTGAAATAAATAGGGAGAGAGGGGGAGGCGGACCGAAGGTGGAGAGAAAAGAAAATGGGTGGGGAGGTAGGGAGGGGATAGGTCAGTCCAGGGAAGACGGACAGGTCAAGGGGGCGGGATGAGGTTAGTAGGTAGGAAATGGAGATGCAGCTTGAGGTGGGAGGAGGGGATAGGTGAGAGGAAGAACAGGTGGGGACAGGTTGGGCAGGTTTCCCACCTCAGGCCGCACCTAAGATGCTGCTTGGCCTGCTGTGTTCATCCAGCTCCACACTTTGTTATCTCAGCTTTATAGTTCCCAGCCTTCTCCTTACATTCCTTGTTAAACAAAGGTATAACATTAGCTACTCTCCAGTCATCTGACACCTCACCCATGTTTATAGATAATACAAATATTTCTACACGGAGTGTTGTAATTTCCTCCCTATTTTCCCACAACATCCTATCCTTGGCAATGACCATGGAAATAATTCTGAGAACATTACAATAATCAGCATTTTGTGGATAAGAAAATGTCTAATGATGATAGAGGGAAACTTCTTAAGGAGTTAATGTTCTCAGAATTATTTCCACTGTCGTTGCCAAAGATAGGAGAAGTTGATCTTCATCTGAACTTAGTGTTAACTGCAGAGACTGTCAGGGAGTTGCTTTGACTGCAGTTGGCTACAGAAGGTGAAATGCCATGTCTCTTCTCATGTGCACGGTGGAGATCATGGAAATTGCTACTTTACTCTTTAGTGGCAAGTCAGTGTGAGCTAGGCCAACCCTGGATGATGAGCCATCTTCTTGAACTGCTGCAGTCCATTCGGTGTCAGTGTGAAGGAGACAGTTCTATGTTACTTTGCTACTGACCCATTTACTGATCTGCCTTCCACAACTTTTTGTTTGCATTTCATCATCACATGGTCTGTCCTCCCTAACCAACTCCCTTTTATTGTTAAAAAAAACGCTTTGTTTAAATGCGTGTGATAATGGGAACTGCAGATGCTGGAGAATCCAAGATAATAAAATGTGAGGCTGGATGAACACAGTAGGCCCAGCAGCATCTCAGGAGCACAAAAGCTGATGTTTCGGGCCTAGACCCTTCATCAGAGGGGTCTAGGCCCGAAACGTCAGCTTTTGTGCTCCTGAGATGCTGCTGGGCCTGCTGTGTTCATCCAGCCTCACATTTTATTATCTTGTTTAAATGCGTGCTCCCTTGACAATCAGCTGCTCTCTATTGTGACTGGAAGATGTCCTGATTCTTAAAAGCGCTATTATTTACAACATGGTCAATCCAACAAGGAGCTGATGTTGAACTTGTACAAAACACTTGTTAGGCCTCAACTGGAGTATTGTGTTGAGTTGTGGGCTCCACAGTATAGCAAAGGTGTGAACACAATAGAGAGAGTGCAGAAGCAGTTCCAGGGATGAGTATCTTCAGTTAAAGAGGAGAGAGTTGGGACTGTTTTCCTTGGTGTGAAGAAGGCTGAGAGGAGATTTGATAGAGCTTTTCAAGAACCCACGCAGACTTGATAGAGTAGACAGAGAGAAACTGTTATTTCTCATAGAATGAACAGGAATGATAGGGCATTTATTTAAAGTGATGTGCAAACGAAGTAAGAATGGAGTGACGTTCTGCACTCATTAAGTATGGAATATACAGCCTGGAAGGGTGTTGGAAGCAGGCTCAATTAAGGCATTTAAGAAGGCATTCGATGCTTATTTGGATAAACATAATGTACAAGGGGAAAGAAAGAGAAATTGGCACAGAGTAATCATCTTCATCTAATGAGTTGGTGTGGGCACAACGTGTCAAATGGACTCCTTCTATCATTCTGTGATTTAGGAATCTGCCACCACAACCACTTAACCTGATCCAAGGTGTTACAGAGGTATGTGAGCTTCTCAAGATACACCCATTCCCAGCAGAGCTTGGGTCATGAGCACATCCCACATTTCCACTTCTCTGTTTTTGGAGGGATATTTTACTGAGGCTTCAAGAGTCGCGTTATACTCTGATATTGATGTATTCAGGTAATGTTCTTGTCCCATTTTCCAACTTTTGGTTTGTAGTACTGCAGGTTATGGCACCTCAAGAGTAGACCAAAGTTTTTTTTACTATGGAGACAAGTTTCGCCATCCTCTGTGTGAATGCATTATCTTTAGCCTCCTCTCTATTCCCACTTCCTGTTACTTTTTAAATCTCTGTAGCCTGGTTATTGATCCCTTTGTTTAAGGATAAAGGGCTGCCCTATCTAAGCCTCTTGTAATTTTAAAAAAAACCTCTGGTCAATCTTTCACTATGATCTTCTGATAAAGAGAAAGCAGTTTGTACTTGAAAGGTAGCAAAAACTGCCGATGCTGGAGTCAGAGACATGGAGCTGGAGGATTACAGCAGGCCAGGCAGCATCCGAGGAGCAGGAAAGCTGACATTTTGAGCCTGGACCCTCTTCAGAAATGGGGAAAGGGAAGGGAGCTCAGAAATAAATAGAGAGAAGAGGTGTGGGGCTGGGGAAGGTAGGTTGAATGGTGATAAGTGAGTGCAGGTTGGGATTGGTGGTCATTGGTCAGTGGGAAAGATAGGTGGGACAGAAGATGGACAGGTTATGTCAGGTCAAGGAGGCAGGGATGAGAGGGAGGGTTGCATGTGAGACGAGGCCAGGGTGGGGAGATTTTAAAACTGGTGAATTCCATGTTTAGGCCATTGGGCTGCAGGTAAGATCAAGCAATTCCATTCGTCAAGCCTATCACAACATTGACCAAAATCACACTGATCTGTCCCAGACTTTGGCTCTCAACTCTTCGATATTTCAAAAATCCACTTCCTCTTTAATTACTTTTTGTGATTCATCCTCCAGAGCTCTCTGGAGTACAGCATTTCGGAAGAAAAAGACCTAAAGGGCTGCAGATGCTAGAAGTCAGAAACAAAAATAGAAATTGCTGGGAAAATTCTGAAGAATAGTCACTGGACCTGAAATATCAACCTTGTTTTCTCTCCACAGATGCAGCCAGACCTGCTGAGTTTCTCCAACAGTTTCTGTTTTTGTTACAGAATTACAGATATTCGCTATCCTCTGGGAGAAGAAATTTCTTTGCATCTTCCAATTTTAACTGAGTGTCCCCTTATTCTGAAACAGTGTAGCCTAGTTTCAGATTAATTCACTCGGATTCAGTTTCAGATTCAATTCAGATTTATTAGAATGTTACCAGGGCTGTAATATTGTAGCTACAAGGAGATATTGGAGAAGTTGGGGCTGTTTTCCTTGGGACATAGAAGGCTGAAGGGAAACATGATTGCGGTATACGGAACTGTGAGGGATAGAGATTGAGTAGATAGGAAGAACCTGGTTCCCTTGGCTGACCATTCAAAAACTAGGAATCATTGATTCAATCTGCGAGGCAGAAGGATTAGAGGGAAGGCGAGGAAAATCTTTTTTATATAGAGGGTGGTGTATTGCTGGAATTCACTGCCTGAGCTGGTGTTGGAGGCAGAGGCCCTAAACTCTTTTAAAAATGACACTGGATCTCCACCTTAGGGGCTGTGGGCCCTGTGCAGGACAATGGGATGTGAGGGTATCTTTAGTGTCTTTGGGTCAGCATAGGCAAGATGGGCCAAATGGCCCCCTTCTGAGCTACATCATTTCTGTGTTTCCATTAAAGGCCTTTTGATTCACTCACGTAGACTGATAAGTTCAAAGAAAGATTTTATGCAGTGAATCTTACCCAGGACCTCTCAGTCGCACATTTATAATGTGGTGGATATCCTTGACACTTTTTAATGTATTGTCATCTTCTAAGGGAAACAATCCCAATTTTTTTTCCAGTGTAGGCTACGTCACCACAAGCAACTATTAAAAGACATTCAATCCTCTTAACTACAATAGACATAACAAGGAAGAAAAACGTTAACAAATTTGGGGAAAGGATTGGTACAGATCCTCAAGGGCAGATGACGATTGCAGCTTAATGAGTAGATTCACCTCAGTTTGTAGGAAAACATTGTTTACTCTATCATCAACTATATTTAAAGAGGAGTCAAAATCATTCACTTTCATTTACTTACTTTACAAAATCAATTGTTTTTGTTTGGAACAACCTGCATTTACATAGCACCTTTAACATAGCAAAAAGTGCCCCTGAGGTGCTCCTTGGCACTACAAACTAACACTTGACTCTGATCCCCTATGGCAACATGACAGTAGATGACAAAAGAAAGCTCGGTAAAAATTTTAAGATAGATTCTCGGAAAGTAAAGGGGGGAGGTGGAACATTCTACAGGAGGCTAAGTAGGATTGAAGGTTTGAGGTTATAATCTGGGCGACACGGTGGCTCAGTGGTTAGCACTGCAGCCTCACAGCGCCAGGGTCCCGGGTTCAATTCCACCCTCGGGTAACTGTGCAAACTCCACACAGACATTCTCCCCATGTCTGCGTGGGTTTCCTCCGGGTGCTCCGGTTTCCTCCCACAGTTGCAAAGATGTGCAGGCTAGGTGGATCGGCCATGCTAAATTGCCTGTAGTGTTCAGGGGTGTGTGGGTTATCGGGGGATGTGTCTGGGTGGGATACTCCGAAGGGTGGTGTGGACTTGTTGGGCTGAAGGGCCTGTTTTCACACTGTAGGAAATCTAATCAGATCAGCCATGATCATATTCAATGGTAGGGCAATTTGTGAGGCTAAATGACTCACATCTCCTCCTTTGGTGAGACAGATAGGGAGTGTCTTGGGGAAAGCATAGGGAGGGACGTTACCTTAAGGCATGGCCATGGAGAGTGGTGCAGTTAAAATGGAGAACTCTTGAGAGGCCACAAATAAACGTCGAAAATTGGTGCAGGAATAGGCCATTCGGCCCTTCAAGCCTACACCATTATTCAAGATGGTCATGGTTGATCATGCAATTTCAGTATTCTGCTCCCACTTTCTCTCCATACCCCTTGATCCCTTTAGCTGCAATGGCCATGTCCAGCTCCCTTTTGAATCTATCTAACAAACTGCCTCAACAGTTTTTTTGTGGGAAAAAATTCCACAGACTTCACATCTTATCTCAGTCCTGCATGTCTTACCCCTTGTTCTTAAACCGCGAGGAGTTAGAGGAGTGCAGCTTTCTCATAGGGTTCTGGTGGGTTGAAAGGGTTTAGAGGTAGGGAGGGCTGAAGCTATGGAGGGATTTAGAAAAAGAAAGAGAATTTGAAAAGTGAAACATTGCTTAGCCAGGAGCCAATGTAGGTCAATGACAAGTTGTTGATTTTGGACAGGGTGTGAGTAAGGTCATGGAGAATCTGAGTTACATGTGCATAGCCATCTCAAAAAATGCTTCAGATGGTTTTATTTGGCTTGATTTATTATTGTCATATGTATTGAGATACAGTGAAAAGTAATGTTTTGCATGCTAACCAAATTATACCTTACCTAAGTACATCAGGGTAAAATTACAGAATGCAGAATATAGTGTTACAGCTACAAAGAAGTTGCAGTCTCAGAGACTGAGGGTCGACCTTACAGAAGTGTATAAAATCATGATGTGCATGGATACGGTGAATATCAAAAGTCATTTACCCAGGCTGGGGGAGCCCAAAACTAGGGAGCATTGGTTTGCGGTGAGAGGGAAAATATTTAAAAGGGACCTAAGGGGCAAATTTTTCTCGCAGAGGGTGGTGCGTGTATGGAATGGGCTGTCAAAGGAAGTGGTGGAGGCTGGTACAATTACAGCATTTAAAAGGCATCTGGATGGGCCCGTGAATAGGAAGGGTTTAGAGGGATATGGGCTAAGTGCTGGCAAGTGAGACTAGGTTAATTTAGGATATCTGGTCAACATGGACGAGTTGGGCTGAAGGGTCTATTTCTGTGCTGTTCAGCTCTATGACTCTATCAGCTCTAATATATGAGAGTCCCATTCATAAGTCTTTTAAAAGCAGGAAAGAAGCTGTTCCAACAAGCATTTATTACAGTTACTGATATCTCCAAATTTTACATTCACAGGCACTTCAACAAACATTAAGGTATTTGATTACAAAGAGTAATGTACATGTAAGCTGCGTGTCATGTTTCATGTGGTCCAAGTCCGGAAAGAGTCTGAGATCTTCATAACCTCAAATTAAATTTTGTGATATAGTGTTGACATCATGAGCATGTCTCTTACAGCCATATTGATGTTCTGCATCTCTTAAAGGTATGTTTTATGTACCTGACCATAAAACATAGCACAACAGGAGACTAATTTGATATATCTTCCAGACAGCTGGTACAGGAATGACAGCCTGAATGGTTTCATTCTGTGCTACAAAATTAAGCATGAACAATTCTTGGAATATAAGTAATGTTGGAATGGTCATATTTACTGTTAATCGCTATTACTTTTAAAATTCATCCACGGGATGTGGGCATTGCTGGCCAGGCCCAGTGTTTATCATCCATCCCCCAACTATTCAGGGGGACAGATATGAGTCAACCCTGTTGCTGTTGGTCTGGAGTCACATGTAAGCCAGACTAGATAAGGAGAGTAGATTTCCTACCCTAAAGGATATTAGTGAACCAGACGGGTTTTTTATTTTTACAGTTTGCATGGAGATTTTTTTCCCCAGTGGAGTCAAGCAGAAGTCTCAAGAACTTTTAACCTAGTGATGTAGAAAGAATAGAGCCTTATTCCCAGCTTGGATTAAGAGTACGCTGGTGTGGTCCTTAGAAGTGGTGTTCGAACTTGTGTTGTTTGTAGTGGTGCCAGAGTGCCAGCCCTGACAACTCCTCAGAAAATACAGAATCATGCAACACTCAGGCTTTCATCTGTTTGATGGCTCTTCAAAAGAGCTCTCAAATTAATCACACTGTCCCTGCACATTCCCCAGAGCCTTGCAGATTCACCTTTTTCAGTTCCCTGCTTGAAGGTGGCTCTAATTCACAACCCCATGATCACCTCTAGGGGAAGGGTAGGGGTGTGAGTTCACCCCAGCTAAATCGGGGGTTGAACCCCATTCTGTTTATACCAATCTGATGCATGCTGGCCATCCAATACTACACCCACCCCACGCTCCAATGACACTAGATGGTATTGCTGTAGCACCACGTACTTTCCATCAATGCTCGATTTGATTTATTATTGTCCCATGTACCTAGGTACAGGGAAAAGTTTTTTGTTTTGCATGCAGTACAGGCAGATCACACCATACGAAGTGCATTACAGTAAGAGGAAAAGGTGAGGAGTACAATGTTACAGGTGCAAAGAAGGTGCATTTAAAAGAAAACAAGATTAGCATTAAATTTGAAATATGAAAGGTCTGCTCACAAGTTGAGAAACTGTGGGGAACAAGCTGTTTTTACATCTGTTGGTACATGTGTTTAAGCTTTTGTATCTTCTGCCTGATGTAACAGGTTGGAATGGATTATAACTCGGGTGGGAAAGGTCTTTGATTATGTTAGCTGCTTTTCTGGGGCAGTGGGAAATATAGGTAGAGAGTCAATGGATGGATTGGCCTGTGTGATGGACTGGGCTGTGTTTGCAACTCTCTGTAGTTTCTTATGCCCCTGGGCAGAGCAGTTGCCATTTCCAAGCTGTGGTACATTTCTATAGAATGCTTTCTATGGTGCATCTGTAAAAGTTGTTGGGAATCCTTATGGACGTGTTGAGTTTCCTCAAACTCCTGAGGAAGTAGAGGCATTGTTGTTCCTTCCTGACCATAGTGTCAATGATAGTAGACAGATTGTTGATAATTGTCACTCCCAGGAACATGATACTCCTGACTATTTCCACCTCAGCTCCATTAATGTTGTATGTGCAGATAGCAATGGGATACGCTCCAACTTTCTTTGCATCCTATGGCTGACCAGGAATCTCTCCTACTCCTACTCACCTTGTCTGGCTCAGTGATAAACACTCTTTCCATCGCCAGGAAATCCAGGAGTGGGGACTCAAACCAGAGTTTCTGACACAGCGGCAGAGTTGCTACAAACTGTCACAAAATAACTCCCCTGCAAATGGTGGAGCTGGATGAACACACAGCAGGCCAAGCAGCATCTTAGGAGCAGGGAAGTTAATGGTTCAGGCCTAGACCCTTCATCAGAAAAGAGGGAGAGGAAGGGGGTTCTGAAATAAATAGGGAGAGAGGGGGAGGCGGATCGAAGATGGATAGAGGCGAAGATAGGTGGAGAGGAGACAGACAAGTTAAAGAGGCGGGGATGGAGCCAGTAGAGGAGAGTAGAGGTAGGGAGGGGATCGGTCAGTCCAGGGAGGACGGACAGGTCAAGGGGGCGGGATGAGGTTAGTGGGTAGGAAATGGAAGTGCAGCTTGAGGTGGGAGGAGGGGATAGGTGAGAGGAGGAACAGGTTAGGGAGGCGGGGACAAGCTGGGCCAGTTTTGGGATGCAGTGGGGGAGGGGAGATTTTGAAGCTTGTGAAAGCCTGCAGCCCAACGGTATCAATGTGGATTTCACCAGCTTCAAAATCTCCCCCCCCCCCACCCCCCCCCCCCCCCCACAGCATCCCAAGACCAGCCCAGCTCGTCCTCGCTTCCCTAACCTGTTCATCCTCTCACCTATCCCCTCCTCCCACCTTAAGCTTTCCTTCCTACTAACCTCATCCCGTTCCCTTGACCTGTCCGTCCTCCCCGGACTGACCTATCTCCTCCCTACCTCCCCACCTACACTCACCTCACCTGCTCCATCCCCGCCTCTTTAACTTGTCTGTCTCCTCTCCACCTATCTTCTCCTCTATTCATCTTTGGTCCGCCTCCCCCCTCTCTCCCTATTTATTTCAGAACCCCCTTCCTCTCCCTCTTTTCTGATGAAGGGTCTAGGCCCGAAACATCAGCTTTTTGTGCTCCTGAGATGCTGCTTGGCCTGCTGTGTTCATCCAGCTCCACACTTTGTTATCTCGGATTCTCCAGCATCTGCAGTTCCCATTATCTCCTGCAAATGATTCCTTTTCAAATAATTATCCAAACCCCTTTTCAAATGCTACTTTTTTGCATCTCTTTCCACTGCCCTTTCAGACAGTGCAGTGCAGATCACAAATACTGGCTACATGAAATGATCATCTCCAACTTTATGGGGAGGCAATGGCCTAGTGGTATTATCACTGGACTGTTAATCCAGGGACCCGGATGATGTCTTGTGGACCTGGGTTCAAATCCTGTCGTGGCAAATGGTGGAATTTGAATTCAATAAATATCTGGAATTGAGATCCTACTGATGATTGTGAATCCATTGTTGATTGTAGGGTTCACTAGTGTCCTTTAGGGAAGTAAACTTACCTGGTCTGGCCTACATGTGACTCCAGACCCACAGCAATGTGGTTGAGTCTGATCTGCCCTCTGGGCAATTAGGGATGGGCAATAAATGCTGCTTGGCCAGTGATGCCCTCATCCCATGAATGAATTAAAAAATAGCTCACCCCAGCACCTTTGCAAATGATCTCGGGTCTCTCTGGTTATTGGCCCATTTGCTACTAGAAATACTTTCTTACCCGCTATATTAAAACCCTTCATACCAGCAAGGTGCAAATACAGATGAGGCAGAATGGTGACTCAACCGTTAGCACTGCTGCTGCCTCACAGCAATCTGGGTTCAATTCTAGCCTTGTGTGATTGTATGGAGTTTGCATGTTCTTCTTGTGCGGAATCAAACAATCATAGATCCCTACAGTGTGGAAGCAGGCTATTCAGCCCTTCAAGTCCACACCAACCCTGCCCTATCCCTGTAACCCTGCATTTCCAGTAGCTAACCACCTAGCCGGCATATCCCTTGACACTGGTTAATTTTGCATGTCCTATAGGAGGAAACCCACACAGACGTAGGGAGAATGTGCAAACTCCACATAGACAGTCACCTGAGCTTGGAATCGAACCCATTTACCTGGTGCTGTAAGTCAGCAGAGCTAACCATTAAGCCACCGTGCCACCCAAAGGCACCATGCTGCGTCTGCGTGGGTTTCCTCTCGAGGTCCTAAGATGTGGAAATTAAGTGGTTTGGCCATGCTAAATTGCCCAGTAGTGTCCCGAGCAGGTGGATTTGCCTTGAGGAATGCAGGGTTGCAGGGATAGGGTGGAGTAATGCTTGGGATGCTCTTTGGAGGGACAGTGCAGTCTTGATGGGACGAATAGCCTCTGTCTGCACTGTAGGGTTTCCATGATTCTATGAAGCAATGTTAAAGGAGATCTGAATCAGCCTTTATGTACAGGAGTTTACTTTGAGGGGATGTAGATGGTTGCAAGTGTCATCTCCAGTGAATCAACAATCACAGAAAGAAGCCTGCAGCCCTGCCTTTTTCTTGGAGATAGATCCCAGTTACCTTTCAAAGATTTATTCCTTTATTTACCCTCAATGGCTCCTTAAACCACGGCCGCCACATAATATACAGGAGAGGTCAAGAACTGGCCCTGTAACATTCTTTCCATTTATGGCAATTTGTCCCAAACTATTTTCATGCAAACATCAATCTGTAATGTTTAGTCAATTATTGTCTGGCAGTGAGAAGCTGAGCCGTCTATTTGCACTGAGTTAATGCTGCAGCCTTGGCTCACAATATATAAATTCTGCATAAATTAAGGTACATTAACAGTTGGCGCAGATACAATCAGGAAAAACAAGAAGTGTTGACTGCAGGCAGTTAAGTTTCCTCTTGCTGCCAATTTCTTCCTTTTTCTACCGACCCTTGTACCAGCATAGCTCAGCTAAACCTTTGAATGCCACATAAAGAAGGCTGGGTAATCAAATGTGAGGCTGGATGAACACAGCAGGCCAAGCAGCATCTCAGGAGCACAAAAGCTGACGTTTCGGGCCTAGACCCTTCATCAGAGAGGGGGATGGGGAGAGGGTTCTGAAATAAACAGGGAGGGGATGGAGGCAGACTGAAGATGGCTAGAGGAGAAGAGAGTATGGGTGGGGAGGTAGGGAGGGGATAGGTCAGTCTGGGGAGGACGGATAGGTCAAGGGGGTGGGGTGAAGTTAGTAGGTAGGAAATGGAGGTGCAGCTTGGAGTGGGAGGAGGGGATAGGTGAGAGGAAGAACAGGTTGGGACGAGCTGGGCTGGTTTTGGGATGCAGTGGGGGGGAGGGGAGATGCACATTCTCCCCGTGTCTGTGTGGGTTTTCTCCGGGTGCTCTGGTTTCCTCCCACAGTTCAAAGATGTGCAGGCTAGGTGGATCGGGCTATGCTAAATCGCTCATAGTGTTCAGGGGTGTGTGGGTTATACGGGGATGGGTCTGGGTGGGATGCTCCAAGGGGCGGTGTGGACTTGTTGGGCTGAAGGGCCTGTTCCCACACTGTAGGGAATCTAATCTAAACTGTTGCTTCTTTACAAACACAATGAAATTAATAAACTATCGGAAAATTGCAATAAATGTTCCACCGTCTATATTAGGTGACGGTGATCCCCAAGCCACTAAAACCAACAGGCAGATTTCCAATAAGAATCAGCCCCGGGATACTGTGGTTACTGGTTTGTCAGATATGGGGTAGGCTAGGGGACTGACTTCCAATGGTGCCATTCTGAGGCATGGATGCCCGAAATCGTGGGGGCTAAGAGCTAGTCCCTTGCTCTTGTCGCCGACATCCCCCACCCCACTTGGCTCACCATCCCATGTCCCTGCAAAACTCCAGTCAGGCGAAAAGCGAAACAAAACACAAAGGGCAGGATCAGTTCTGGAGGAGCAGTCAGTAGTCGCATGCCGCTGCTCTCCCTCTGACTGGCGTTTTCAGGAAACACGTTACTCCATTGATGAACGAACTGAGAGGACAGGCACTACCTAGTCCTGAAGAAAGGTTACTGGCCTCTGTTTTCACTTTCCCCAAAGAAGTTGCCAGACCGTGTGAGTTTCTGAGATAATCAAATGTGAGGCTGGATGAACACAGCAGGCCAAGCAGCATCTCAGGAGCACAAAAGCTGACGTTTCGGGCCTAGACCCTTCATCAGAGAGGGGGATGGGGAGAGGGAGCTGGAATAAATAGGGAGAGAGGGGGAGGCGGACCGAAGATGGAGAGTAAAGAAGATAGGTGGAGAGAGTATAGGTGGGGAGGTAGGGAGGGGATAGGTCAGTCCAGGGAAGATGGACAGGTCAAGAAGGTGGGATGAGGTTAGTAGGTAGCTGGGGGTGCGGCTTGGAGTGGGAGGAAGGGATGGGTGAGAGGAAGAACCGGTTAGGGAGGCAGAGACAGGTTGGACTGGTTGTGTGGTGCAGTGGGGGGAGGGGACGAACTAGGCTGGTTGAGGGGGATGCAGTAGGGGAAGGGGAGATTTTGAAACTGGTGAAGTCCACATTGATACCATATGGCTGCAGGGTTCCCAGGCGGAATATGAGTTGCTGTTCCTGCAACCTTCGGGTGGCATCATTGTGGCAGTGCAGGAGGCCCATGATGGACATGTCATCTAAAGAATGGGAGGGGGAGTGGAAATGGTTTGCGACTGGGAGGTGCAGTTGTTTGTTGCGAACTGAGCGGAGGTGTTCTGCAAAGCAGTCCCCAAGCCTCCACTTGGTTTCACCAATGTAGAGGTAGCCACACCGGGTACAATGGATGCAGTATACCACATTGGCAGATGTGCAGGTGAACCTCTGCTTAATGTGGAATGTCATCTTGGGGCCTGGGATAGGGGTGAGGCAGGAGGTGTGGGGACAAGTGTAGCATTTCCTGTGGTTGCAGGGGAAGGTGCCGGGTGTGGTGGGGTTGGAGGGCAGTGTGGAGCGAACAAGGGAGTCACGGAGAGAGTGGTCTCTCCGGAAAGCAGACAGGGGAGGGGATGGAAAAATGTCTTGGGTGGTGGGTTCGGATTGTAAATGGCGGAAGTGTCGGTGGATGATGCGTTGTATCCGGAGGTTGGTAGGAGGCTGGCTGGCTTTCCAGTGTTTCAGCTGAGGAATTACCAGATTTGGATTTCAGCTGAATTGGAAGGGGACTAATATGGTGGCGGGGAGATTTGCTAGAGCAGCTCGAGAGGGTTTAAGGTCAGAAATCACACAACACCAGGTTATAGTCCAACAGATTTATTTGAAAACACAAGCTTTCAGAGCCTCACTCTTCCTTCAGGTATTTGTGAGAGAGGTGGCATTGGCACAGAATTTATAAGTGAAAGATCAAAAGGTTGCACCATTGATGAGGAAGTATTAAACAAACCTAAGATACTGTTAAATCTTTAATTGGTTAGGAAGTTTTAATTGATTAACATGTGTTTGTAAATCCCTGAATTTCTTTCAAGTCACTGCGCTGAGAGAAGTAAACGTTTTATCAGTGTAAAACAGGGGTGACATTTAGGTCAGACACTGCATGGTAGGTGTAAGGCCTTGTTTAGAATCTGTGATAATGGGAACTGCAGATGCTGGAGAATCCAAGATAATGAAATGTGAGGCTGGATGAACACAGCAGGCCCAGCAGCATCTCAGGAGCACAAAAGCTGACGTTTCGGGCCTAGACCCTTCATCAGAGAGGGGGATGGGGAGAGGGAAATGGAAGAAATTGGGAGAGAGGGAGAGGCGGACCGAAGATGGAGAGAAAAGAAGATAGGTAGAGAGGAGAGTACAGGTGAGGAGGTAGGGAGGGGATAGGTCAGTCCAGGGAAGATGGACAGGTCAAGGGGGTGGGATGAGGTTAGTAGGTAGGAGATGGAGGTGCGGCTTGTGGTGGGAGGAAGGGATGGGTGAGAGGAAGAACAGGTTAGGGAGGCAGAAACAGGTTGGACTGGTTTTGGGATGCAGTGGGTGGAGGGGAAGAGCTGGTCTGGTTGTGTGGTGCAGTCGGGGGAGGGGACGAACTGGGCTGGTTTTGGGATGCGGTGGGGGAAGGGGAGATCTTGAAGCTGGTGAAATCCACATTGATACCAAGATAATAAAATGTGAGGCTGGATGAACACAGCAGGCCAAGCAGCATCTCAGGAGCACAAAAGCTGACGTTTCGGGCCTAGACCCTTCATCCCGAAAGGTCAGCTTTTGTGCTCCTGAGATGCTGCTTGGCCTGCTGTGTTCACCCAGCCTCACATTTTATTATCTTGGAATTCTCCAGCATCTGCAGTTCCCATTATCTCCACATTGATACCATTGGGCTGCAGGGTTCCCAAGCGGAATATGAGTTGCTGTTCCTGCAACCTTCGGGTGGCAACCTTCAGTTCACCTGGGCCATCTCCAGCACATCCCACACCTTCCTGGACCTCTCAGTCTCCATCTCAGGCAGCCAGCTTGTAACTGATGTCCATTTCAAGCCCACCGACTCCCACAGCTACCTAGAATACACCTCCTCCCACCCACCCTCCTGCAAAAATTCCATCCCCTATTCCCAATTCCTCCGCCTCCGCTGCATCTGCTCCCACGATGAGGCATTCTACTCCCGCACATCCCAGATGTCCAAGTTCTTCAAGGACCGCAACTTTCCCCCCACAGTGGTCGAGAACGCCCTTGACTGCGTCTCCCGCATTTCCCTCAACACATCCCTCACACCCCGCCCCCGCCACAACCGCCCAAAGAGGATCCCCCTCGTTCTCACACACCACCCCACCAACCTCCAGATACAACGCATCATCCTCCGACACTTCCGCCATCTACAATCCGACCCCACCGCCCAAGACATTTTTCCATCCCCACCCCTGTCTGCTTTCCGGAGAGACCACTCTCTCCGTGACTCCCTTGTTCACTCCACACTGCCCTCCAACCCCACCACACCTGGCACCTTCCCCTGCAACCGCAGGAAATGCCACACTTGCCCCCACACCTCCTCCCTCACCCCTATCCCAGGCCCCAAGATGACTTTCCACATTAAGCAGAGGTTCACCTGCACATCTGCCAATGTGGTATATTGCATCCACTGTACCCGGTGTGGCTTCCTCTACATTGGGGAAACCAAGCGGAGGCTTTGGGACCGCTTTGCAGAACACCTCTACTCGGTTCGCAATAAACAACTGCACCTCCCAGTCGCAAACCATTTCCACTCCCCCTCCCATTCTTTAGATGACATGTTCATCATGGGCCTCCTGCAGTGCCACAATGATGCCACCCGAAGGTTGCAGGAACAGCAACTCATATTCCGCTTCGGAACCCTTTTCCATTACTTTTCTCTTTTCTCTCCATCTTCGGTCCGCCTCCCCCTCTCTCCCTATTTATTCCAGTTCCCTCTCCCCAACCCCCTCTCTGATGAAGGGTCTAGGCCCGAAACGTCAGCTTTCGTGCTCCTAAGATGCTGCTTGGCCTGCTGTGTTCATCCAGCTTCACATTTTATTATCTTGTTTAGAATCTGTTTGTTTTAGTTTGGAGTCTGACTGGTTTTATTTCTAAAATAGGAATTTATAAATTGCCACACTGCCTGGCTGTCTATAAATTATGTGCTTTTTGAACAAACTAGAATGTATTGGCAAATACAAAAGGATTTAAACTGGCAAAGGGAGATGGGAATGTGGGATGGGACCCGCGGAGATAGTGAGGAAGAGCAGTCTGAGACTGATACAGCTGGGAGAAGGAGTAAATCAGAATCCGGACAAGGTAGGAAAAAAAGTAGAGAGTGAGGTAGGACTGAGGCATTAGCCTGCATTTATTACATTGCAGGAGGCCTACCAGACAAGGCAGGCAGACTCCGGCATGGCCATAGCAATTACAGACACACGGCTCAGGGATGGATAGGGCTGGCAGCTTAATGTTCCAGGGAATAGATGCTATACGAAGGATGGGGGGAGGGCAAAAGAGAACGGAGGGTTGTTTTTTTAATTAGGGATAACATTTCAGCTGTACTTAGGGACATTATTCCTGGGAATATGCACAGGGAAGTTGTTTGAGAGGAACTGAGAAATAAGAAAGGGATGATCATGATATTGGGATTGTACTTTAGACACCCAGCAGGAAATTGAGAAACAAGTTTGTAAAGGGATCTCAGTTATCTGTCGGAATAATAAGGTGGTTATTGAAGGCAACTTCAGCTTTCCAAACATAGGCTTGGACTGCTAAGTGTTAAGCGCTTCAATGGAGAGGAATATGTTAAGTGTGTACAAGAAAATTTTCTGATTCAGTGTGTGGATGGACCTACTGGAGAACATAGAACATTACAGCACAGTACAGGCCCTTCGGCCCTCGATGTTGTGCCGACCTGTTATACCGATCTCAAGCCCATCTAACCTACACTATTCCATGTACGTCCATATGCTTATCCAATGACGACTTAAATGTACCTAAAGTTGGCGAATCTACTACCGTTGCAGGCAAAGCGTTCCATTCCCTTACTACTTTCTGAGCAAAGAAACTACCTCTGACATCTGTCCTATATCCTTCACCCCTCAATTTAAAGCTATGCCCCCTCATCCTCGCCGTCACCATCCTAGGAAAAAGGCTCTCCCTATCCACCCTATCTCACCCTCTGATTATTTTATATGTTTAAATTAAATCACCTCTCAACCTTCTTCTCTCTAATGAAAACAGCCTCAAGTCCCTCAGCCTTTCCTCGTAAGACCTTCCCTCCATACCAAGCAACATTGTAGTAAATCTCCTCTGCACCCTTTCCAAAGCTTCCACATCCTTCTTATAATGCGGTGACCAGAACTGTACACAATACTCCAAGTGCGGCCGCACCAGAGTTTTGTACAGCTTCACCATAACCTCTTGGTTCCAGAACTCGATCCCTCTATTAATAAAAGCTAAAACACTGTATGCCTTCTTAACAGGCCTGTCAACCTGGGTGGCAACTTTCAAGGATCTGTGTACATGGACACCGAGATCTCTCTGCTCATCTACACTGCTAAGAATCTTACCATTAGCCCTGTACTTTGCCTTCCGGTTACACCTACCAAAGTGCATCACCTCACACTTGTCTACATTAAACTCCATTTGCCACCTCTCAGCCCAACTCTGCAACTTATCTATGTCTCTCTGCAACCTACAGCATCCTTCATCACTATCCACAACTCCACCGACCTTAAGTGTTGTCTGCAAATTTACTAACCCATCCTTCTACGCCCTCATCCAGGTCATTTATAGAAATGACAAACAGCAGTGGACCCAACACCGACCCTTGTGGTACACCACCAGTAACTGGTCTCCAGGATGAACATTTCCCCTCAACAACCACCCTCTGTCTTCTTTCAGCAAGCCAATTTCCGATGCAAACTGCTATATCTCCCACAATTCCATTCCTCCACATTTTGTACAAGGTGAAGGGGCAAAACATGACCTACTCATGGGAAATAAGGCAAGGCAGGTGACTGAGGTGTCAATGGGGGAGCACTTTGGGGCCAGTGACCATAGCTCTATTAGTTTTAAATTAGTAATGGAAAAGGATAGACCGAATCTAAAAGTGAAGTTCTAAATTGGAGGAAGGCCAATTTTGATGGTATTGGGCAAGAACTTTCAAAAGTTGATTGGAGGTAGATGTTTGCATGTAAAGGGATGGCTGAAAAATGGGAAGCCTTTATAAATGAGATAAAAAGAGTTCAGGGAGAGTATGTTCCTGTTAAGGTGAAGTGCAAGGCTGGTTTGTGTAGGGAATGTTGGGTGACTATAGAAGTTGAGGTTTTGGTCAAGAAAAAGAGGGAAACGTATGTCAGGTAGACAACAGGGATTGAGTGAATCCGTAGAGGAGTTTAAAGGCAATAGGAGTATACTTAAGATGGAAATCAGGAGGACAAAACGGGGACATAAGATAGCTTTGGCAAATCGGGTTTAAGGAGAATTCAAAGGGATTTTGTAAATACATTAAGGACAAAAGGGTATCTACGGAGAGAATGGGACACCTTAAAGATCAGTAACGCTGCCTATGTGTGGAACCACAGGAGATGGGGAGATACTAAGGGAGTGTTTTGCATCAGTGTTTACTGTAGAGAAGGATATGGAGGATATAGAATGTGGGGAAGTAAATAGTGACATCTGGAAAAATGTCCTTATTACAGAGGAGATGATGTTGGATATCTTAAAACGTGTAAAGGTAGATAAATCCCTGGGACCTGATCAGGTGTACTCTAGAACTCTGGGACGCGAGGGAAGTGATTGCTGGGCCCCTTGCTGAGATATTTGCATCATTGATAGCCACGGGTGAGGTGCCAGAGGACTGGAGGTTGGCTAATATGGTGCCACTATTTTAAAAAGATGGTAAGGAAATGCCAAGGAACTATAGACCAGTGAGCCTGATATCAGTGTTGGGCAAGTTGTTGGAGGGAATCCTGAGGGACAGGATTTACATATATTTGGAAAGGCAAGGACTGATTAGGGATAGTCAACACTGCTTTGTGCGTGGGAAATCATGTCTTATGAACTTCATTGAGTTTTTTGAAGAAGTAAGAAAGAGTTTTGATTGAAGGCAGAGTGGTCGGCGTGATCTACATGGATTCCAGTAGGGTGTTCGACAAGGTTCCTCATGGTAAACTGACTGGCAAAGTTAGATCACATGGAATAGAGGGAGAAGAAGCTATTTTGATACAGGATAACAAAATGTGAGGCTGGATGAACACAGCAGGCCCAGTAGCATCTCAGGAGCACAAAAGCTGACGTTTTGGGCCTAGACCCTTCATCAGAGATGGGGATGGGGTGAGGGTTCTGGAATAATTAGGGAGAGAGGGGGAGGCGGACCGAAGATGGAGAGAAAAGAAGATAGGTAGGGAGGGGATAGGTCAGTCCAGGGAAGACGGACAGGTCAAGGAGGTGGGATGAGGTTAGTAGGTATGAGATGGAGGTGCGGCTTGGGGTGAGAGGAAGGGATGGGTGAGAGGAAGAACAGGTTAGGGAGGCAGAGACAGGCTGGACTGCTTTTGGGATGCAGTGGGTAGAGGGGAAGAGCTGGGCTGGTTGTGTGGTGCAGTGGGAGGAGGGGACGAACTGGGCTGGTTTTGGGATGCGGTGAATGGGATCCTCTCCACCTATCTTCTTTTCTCGCCATCTTCGGTCTGCCTCCCCCTCTCTCCCTATTTATTCCAGAACCCTCACCCCATCCCCCTCTCTGATGAAGGGTCTAGGCCCGAAACGTCAGCTTTTGTGTGCTCCTGAGATGCTGCTGGGCCTGCTGTGTTCATCCAGCCTCACGTTTTGTTATCTTGGATTCTCCAGCATCTGCAGTTCCCATTATCACTATTTTGATACAGAACTGGCTCAAAGGTAGAAGAAAGAGGTCAGTGATGGAGGGTAGCCTTTCAGACTGGAGACCTGTAAGCAGCTGGGTCCACTGCTTTTCATCATTTATATAAATGATTTGGATGTGAACATAAGAAGTAAGGTTAGTAAGTTTGCAGATAACTTCAAAATTGGAGGTGTAGTAGACAGCTAAGAAGGTTACTTTAAAGCAAAACTGGATCTTTATCTGACTGGGCCGAGGAGTGGCAGATGATGTTTAATTTAGATAAATGTGAGCTGTTGCATTTTGGAAAGGCAAATCAGGACTGGGCTTATATATTTAATGTTAAGGTCCCTGGCGAGTGTTGCTGAACAAAGAGATCTTGGAGTGCACTTCATAGTTCCTTGAAAATGGAGTTGAAGGTAGACAGGGTATTGAAGAAGGCACTTGGTACGCTTTCCTTTACAGGTGAGTGCATTGAGTATAGGAGTTGAGAGGCCATGCCATGGCTGTACATTGATTAAGCCACTACGGGAATATGGTGTGTAATTGTGGTCTCCCTGCTACAGGAATATGTTGTGAACCTTGTAAGGGTTCAGAAAAGATTAACAAAGATGTTGCCAGGGTTGGAGTGCTTGAACTAAAGGGACAGGCTGAATAGGCTGGGACTGTTTTGTCTGGAGCATCAGAAGCTGAGACCTTATAGAGGTTTGTAAAATCATGAGGGACATGGATAGAGCAAATAGACCAGGTCTTTTTCTCAGGGTGGGGGGAGTCCAAAACTAGAAGGGCATAGGTTTAAAGTGAGGGGGGAAAGATTTAAAAGGGATCGGAGGGGCAACCTTTCCATGCATGGTGCGTGTATGGAATGAGCTGTCAGAGGAATTGGTGGGGGCTGGTACAATTAGAACATTTAACAGGAATCTGGATGGGTGTGTGAATAGGAAGGCGTTAGTGGGATATGGGCCAAATGCTGGCAAATGGTATTAGATTTAGTTAGGATATCTAGTTGGCACGAACGCGTTGGACCAAAGAGCCTGTTCCTGTGCAGAGATACATATATCTCTGTCTCCATGGTAGCTTATGCCTTAGTCTCCTTAGCTATTCTAGTGGATTATTGCTAGGTTGGGGTTATGGACTTGAATGTAATATCCTTTACAGGAACTCAACCCCAGTGACACAATTTTAAAATTTCTTACTGAACTGAGAGGCTTACAAACATTTCCTTTCAGCAACTTTGTTCCTTCACACCAGATGTGATTCCCTCCTTTGCTGTCTCTCCCAAGTCTGATTCTAACTTTTAATGTAAGGCCCCAAATTCTGAGCTTCTAAATTCATTGTAAAGTCATAGAAATGTACAGCACAGAAGCAGACCCTTTGGTCCGACTCATCCATGCTGACCAGATATCCTGGACCAATCTTAAACATTTGCCAGCATTTGACCCATATCCCTCTAAATCCTTCCTTTTCATATACCCACTCACATGTCTTTTAAATGTCTTCCACCACTCCCCTTGCAGTTCATTCCACACATCACTCTCTGTGTGAAAAGGGTGCTCCTTTGGGTCCCTTTTAAGTCTTTCCCCTCTCAACTTAAACCTATGCCCTCTAGATTTTGACTCCCCTATCTTGGGGAATAAGACCTTGTCTATCTATGCCTTTCATGACTTTTAGAAACCTCAGCCTCTGTTGTCGGGGAATATAGTCCCAGCCTATTTAGCCTCAACCTATGGCTCAAACCCTCCAAAACACGCAACATACTTGTAAATCTTTTCTGAGCCTTTTCAAGTTTAATTACATCCTTATAATAACAATCAGTATTCACTCTTATCGATCTAGGATCCCATAATAACTTGGAAACTTTGAGTTAAATTATCATTTAATCTTCTAATTTGTTAGAATTAAACATGTAGAGTAAAAGTCAGGAGATTTTGGGAATCTCTTTCCCACAGTATAGGTGGATGGAGGGGGTGTGGGTCATTGAATGTTCTTAAGGTTGAGGTGGCTAGATCCCTGAATAACCCAAGGTTATCAGAGGTAGTCAGGACTGTGGAGATGGGGCTGAAATTAGATAAACCACGATGGTGTTGAAAAGTACAGCAGATTTCGAGGGGTTGAAAGGCCTACTCTGGCTGATAATTAGCACATTCATATAACAGACCAGGAGCTGAAAACTACTTGCAGCCTAACTGTAAGGGCACAATGTTTTCACGAGTGCATAATAGCTTTGTGTCGATCTAAATTTAGCTTGCTGGCCTTCATTGCTCAGACCTTGGAGTATCAGTGTTGGAATGTTATGTTGTGGTTGTGAAGATGTTGGTGAGGCTTCTTCTGGAGTACTGTGTCCAGTTCTGATCAACCTGCTTTAGAAAGGATATCATTAAGCTGCAGAGCGTTCAGAAGAGATTTACCAGAATGTTGCTGGGAGTGGTGGGCTTGAGTTAGAAGGAGAGGTTGGATAGCCTGGGACTTGTTTCATTGGAGTACAGGAGGTTGAGATTTTTAAGTTGAGGATTTTTAAGAGGAGGAAGATTTAAAAAAAGACATGGGGGCAATTTTTTTACACGGAGAGCGATTTGGTGTGTGGAATGAACTTTCAGTGGAAGTGGTGGATGTGGGTACAGTTAGAACATTTAGAAGACATTTACATAAATGCATGAATAGGAAAGGTTTGGAGGGCTACGGGCCAAGCACGGGCAGGTGGGATTAGTTTAATTTGGAATTATGGTCTGTGTGGTCTGGTTGGACGAAAGAGTCTGTTTCCTGTACTAAACACCTCTATGACTACTAAATGCATAAAGGCATTACAGAAGCTTGGGAATTATTCGAGAGGAAAGTCATATGTTTACTATAATGATTATAGAGATACTCCACAGTGTCTTATCAACCCACTGTAAATACTTCAAAGCAGTTCCGAAGACAGTGGATTCTTTTCAGGTTCCTAGCAATGTAGAGCATTGGACAAAGAAAGAACAATGTTTATTTAGTTCACTCATCCAGGTAAGTAGAACAAGAATGGAATTTTTGACTGAACATATTAATCTCCATCAGCCAGTCGACAATAACAGCTTACATTTGTATAGCAGTTTGGTTGTACGCAACTTGAGTATTGCAAAAAACTTTGTCAAAACTGTCCATTTTGTGCTCATCAGGATAATTTGCAAGAATATCAATTTAAGGCCGAGCCAACATTTGTACTGCACAAGGGGAGAGCACTGCTTATTTGGCTAATGAACAAGTTGGTGATTGTTACATCTGGTGTTGCCACTGAAAATATGCTGGTTTTGTTTAAATTTTAAACAAAGCAGGTTGACTCTGATTGGTCCGAGCAGTTCCCTGAGTAATGAACCAATCAATGGCTGTCAGTCATTTTGTTGATATGAAACAGATGTGGTGTGTATGTGCTGTTTCTATTTGCAGAAATAAGGCATGCTGCTGTCGACGGGAGCCTGTCGTGCATTGTATCACCTACATTATGTCTGTGATTGCACAATTACCAGAATGGGCTTGGGGGAGGAGGGGTGGTGGGTGGGTCTTTGTGAAGTTATGAAAGGCCGTTTAGCATTCCAAGCCTTTATTCGTTCAAGAATCTGCGTTCATTTTGGACACCATCTTAAACAAATAGGACTGTCATCTGTTCCCCAGACTACTCCAGATAGCATGAGAACTTTGCACAAAATCTAAACTGTATACATGTTGTAAAGAGGAAATGTTAAGCCTGCCAAAGTATACTTCTCCCTGCACGAGGGCCTTGGCCTCTGCTGGGACCTGATTTCAGATCCTGCACCCCCCCCCCACCCCGGACACTGTGGAGCACTTTTTACGCATATTCTCAGGGGAATTTGAGACAGCGAACGTCATACTTGCTATAGTGACCATCTTCACCAGTGAAAGGAAGCCCAGCTGCAACTTTTCTTTTCCTATGAAGAACCAACGACTGAAGCATACAAAATAGGAGCAGGAGGAGGCCATTCGGCCCTCTGAATCTGCTCCACCAATAAATATGATCACGACTGATCATCCAACTCAGTCCCTGTTCCCACTTTCTCCCCATATCCTTTGACCCCTTTCGCCCTAAATATGATCCCTTCTTGAAAACGTTCACCACTTTGGCCCCAGTTCCTTTCTGTGGCAAAGAATTCCGCAAGCTTGCCACTGTCTAGGTGAAGATATTTCACTTCATCTCAGTCCAAAATGGCCCACTTCATATCCTTGGGCTCTGACCCCTAGGTTCTGGACTCCAGCCAGGCAGACACCACTTTTGAATAATAATCCGTCTCTCAGGCAAATCGGATAATTTTCCCATTAATCTTCTACGGCAGTCAGTAAGTGGTTTGGCATGTTCCAGTCTTGCTGAAACATGGAAAGGAGTTTGGATTTTGGCTTATTGCCCTCTGATGTCAGAGTAAAGTTAGCAGCATAGTGACAATGCCGTTGGATCAGTAATCCAGCTTCCCATGCTATTGCTGTGAGGAACCAAGTTTCAAACCCCACCATAGCCGCTTGTGAAACATAAATTCGATGAATAAATCTGGAATCGAAAACTAATCTCCGTGATGGTGACTGTGAAACTATTATCGATTGATGTCGTTTAGGAAGGATATTAGCTATCCTTTACTGGCCTGGCCTCACTGTCACTCCAGACCCACAGCAATGTGCTTGACTCTTAGCTGCCCTTTGAAATGCCGCTAGCAAACCACTCAAGGTCAGGGGCCTTTAAGGATAGGGAATAAATGCTGGGCAATGCCCATTTCCTGTGAAAGAATGAAGGAAAACATGCTGCAGTAGGGTTGGTGAGGGGTGAACAATAGTGGGAACCTGAACCATACTATACTTTTCCAGAGAATCAGCAGGAGCATGAGTGACCTACTCTGTTGTAACTGTTCCAAGAAGAAG
This sequence comes from Stegostoma tigrinum, assembly GCF_030684315.1. Lineage (NCBI taxonomy): Eukaryota > Metazoa > Chordata > Chondrichthyes > Orectolobiformes > Stegostomatidae > Stegostoma > Stegostoma tigrinum. The sequence continues at coordinate 108,513,730 of NC_081359.1, read as the reverse complement.
GTCAAACATAACATTCAAGGTTATTAACCTAACTTAACCTAAAGTGGAATGACTGAAGATAATAGTGTAATTTGGCAATGGGCTGAAGGGCCTCATCTATACTGTACAATTGTATGAAAAGGGAGATCTGGGGGAAAAGGGACCTCTTCCCTACATGCCTGTGGTAAGCTGTGCAAGATTGGAAGCCAAAGGGGCATTCGATAAAGGTGTTTGTCATTTAGCTTTCTCATCCTTCCTGATTGTCAGTTTACTGGATGGCTGGCTCACGATGCAAAGCGATGCCAACAGCATGGGTTCAATTCCTGTGCCAGCTGAGGTCCCTGCCTTCTCAAACTTGCCCATTTCCTGCAGCATGATGACCCTCTGGTTAAACTCGCCACCAGTTGTTTCCACTGTCTCTCGAGGGAGTTTGGGACTGTGATAGTTTTGATCAGCATCTAGGTTTTTTTTTGCTTGAAAGAAAATGTTTCTGGAGAAGATGGTTTGGTACAGACAACTCAGAATTTGATTTGATTTGTTATATGTACTGAGATACAGTGAAAAGTATTGTTCTACATGCTCTCCAGACAAGACATACCACACATAAGTCCATCAGGGTAATAGAACAGAATGCAGAGTACAATGTGAGATAACAAGGTGTGGAACTGGATGAACACAGCAGGCCAAGCAGCATCTCAGGAGCAGGAGAGCTGACATTTCGGGCTTAGACCTTCCTATTATCTCTCGCAGAATACAGTGTTGCAGCTACAGAGAAGGTGCAGAGACAGATCGACTCTAATATATGAGAACTCCGTTCATAAGTCTGATAACTCCGCAGTGGAAAGGAGTAACTCCCAATCCCCAGGGACCACCTGAGGAAACAAGTAAGAAGAAAGAAATGAGAGGCTGACTCAAAACCTCAGGATTTATTGGAGAGAGGGGAAGGGAAGGTCAGGGCAGAACTCTGAAATGGCTTTGAGGCCTGTCCCACCTACCTGCCTGGAGTTAGCTGTACTCTCCATCCAAGATGCTGGTCCTGCTGCTCAGTTACACTTTTAAAATATAGGAGAGGGACACCCCCTCTCTCAGCCTTCCTAAACTGCAGACTTCTTCCAAGCTGGACAGCCCTCTATTGGCTATCGAGCTTTGGAAATGCACCAACGTGACAATAATAAATCAAATTAAATCTCCTGCTCTCTCTTCTTTGTAACAGCTTGGTGTTGCCATTTTCAGTACTTGAGACTTTTGCATCAATTAACGGCTAATTAAGGGCAAGGAGGGTGCCCTGTGGCCGAATGATGTTGGCAAAACAACAGGCTAGCCAGTAACGAGTGTTTTTAGCACGTCTTACCTCAGTACTCTCCCACAAAGGGAAAGAAACTGTCCTACCTCTACCCTATTAACTACCCTAACTATCTCATACATTTCAGCAAGGTCATCCATCTTCCTTCTGTATTCCAACAAGTACGGGCCCAATAAAAATCCAGAAGAACTGTGGATGCTGTAAGTCAGGAACACAAACACAAGTTCCTAGAGAAGCTCAACAGGTTTGGCAGCACCTGTGAAGAGAAAATCAGAGCTAACGTTTCGGGTCCAGTCACCCTTCCTCAGAACAGAGTACAAGCCCAACCTACTCAACGTCTCATAAGATGCTCCCTCCGTACCTGGTATCAGCTGAGGGAACCTTCTCTGGACTGATTCCAATGCCTACTACTCATTGGGGGCCAGTTAGCTCAGTTGGCTGGATGGCCAGCTTTCGATGCCACCAACAACAGGAGTTCAATTCCTGCGCCAGCTGAGGTTACCACGAAGGTTCTTCCTTCTCAAATTATCCTTTCAGCAGAAATTAACCCTCAGATTAAACCACCACCAGTTCTCTCTCGCTAATGAGAGCAGCCCTATGGTCTGGTGAGACCAAGATGACTTTGCATCTTTCCTAAGATAAGGGCCCAGGACGTCACAATATTCCAGCTGTGATCTGACTAATGCCTTGTATAGTTTTAGTAAAACCTCCCTATTTTTATACTCCACTCCCTTTGAAATAAAGGCCAACATTCCATCCTCCTGTCTATTATTACCTACTGAACTTCTGTGACTCATGAACAAGGAATTGAAAATTCCTCTGTTCTGTAGCTTCTATCTTCCAGGCTTATCTCTTGCAAAGGCTGTCAAACCACTGCAGAGAATATTTCCATTAACTTCAAGGCTATTCTGTTGATGGATCTCTGAAATAACTTTGGACACTAGTAGTGGAAGCTTTCCTTTATATGCACAGACATTCCGGGCTCAGTTGGCTTAACTTCATCATTGTCCTATATGAGGCAAGGTAAGAATTTTCCTTTGCAAAAAAATCACAGAATCATGCAATATAGAGGAGGTCCTTGGGTCTGTTGTGCCTGCACCGCCTCATTTAATTGAGCATCATTCCGTCGTGCCAATTTCCTGTTTTATCCCCATATCTCTTTTTATTCAAATAGTCATCCAATGCTCCTCATGAATGACACAATTAAACCTGCCCCCACCACATTTCCAGGCAGTGCATTGCAGACCCTACCCACTGAATGAGAAAGCTTTTTCCCACATCACCCTTGCTTCTTTTGCATGTCTCTTTAAATCTGTGCCCTTTTGTTCTTGTTCATTTTACAAGTGAGAACAGATTCTCCCTGTCTACAGCGGGCCAGCATCAGAGGAGCAGGAAAGCTGACATTTTGAGTCTGGACCTTTCTTCAGAAAATTGCAGCCTGTCCTGCTGTGTTCATCAACACCTAGCTCATCCCCGACTCCCTAACCTGTTCTTCCTCTCAACTATCCCCTCCGCCCACCTCAAGCCGTACCCCCATTTCCTACCTATGAACCTCATCCCGCCCCCTTGACCTGTCCATCCTCCCCGGACTGACCTATCCCCTCCCTATCTCCCCACCTACACTCACCTCTACTGGCTCCATCCCATCCTCTTTAACCTGTCTGTCTCCTCTCCACCTATCTTCTCCTCTATCCATCTTCAATCCGCCTCCCCCTCTCTCCCTATTTATTTCAGAACCCTCTTCCCCCTCCCCCTTTTCTGATGAAGGGTCTAGGCCCGAAACGTCAGCTTTTGTGCTCCTGAGATGCTGCTTGTCCTGCTGTGTTCATCCAGCCCCACACCTTGCTATCTCAGACTCCAGCATCAGCCATTCCTATTATCTCCTCTCCCTGTCTACTCTGTCCAGCCCACTTATGACTTTAAAAACCTCTACCAAATCTCCTCATGGCCTTGTTCTCTCCGCAGAAAATGGCCTCAACTTCTTCAATCTATCCTCATCACCGTGGTTTCTCGTTCCCGGAACCATTCTCGTTCCCGGAACCATTCTCGTAAATTGATTTTGTGTTATCTCCAATGTGTTGACATCTTTTCTACAATGTGGTATCCAGAAACTTGTCTTAGAACCATTTCCCAGTATTACGTTCAAAAACTGAGCTCAACAATAAAGACAACATGCATTTAACACTTTTGCAATAAAACACCCAAGTTGCTTCACAGGAACAAATTTCAAACACAATTTTGAAACTGAGCCACACAAAGGAATTGCAGACAATGAATTCAAGCCTTTTGCAAAGAAGAAGCGAGAGAAGTAGAAAGGACTGTGTTGGAGATTCCTGAGCTTGGGGTTCAGGCAACAGAATGCACAGCTGCCAATGGTGAAACAAATAAAACAGGAGTTGATTGAGAGGCCAGAATTCGAGGAGGGCAGAAATATTGGAGGGTTGTTCAAAGTTTACAGAGATTGGAAGGGTAAGGGACTGTTGGAGGAGGTTACAAAGGTAAGGGGGATTGTAGGGACTGGAAATGGTTACGGAGAGCAGGAACATTGTCGGGGTGAGAGGAGTTTATAGAGTTGGGAGATTTGCATGATTGGAGGGTGTTACATAGTTAGGGATGTTTGTAGGGGTGGAAGAGATAACAGAAATAGGGTGAATTGGAGCATGTTGCAAAGATAGAGGTTGTAAATGGTTGCAGAAATAGTGATGTTTGTGGTACTGCAGGTGGTTGCAGTGATAAGGAGAGATGTAATGGTTAAAGAAGCTTCTAGAGATAGTGAGGGGTATAGGGGCTGAAGGACGTTATAGGGATAGGCACAGGTTAGAGGAAGTTATAGAGGTAGGGAGAGGTGTAGAGATTACAGGAGGTTATAGAGAGGGGTGTAAGAGTAAGAGGAGCTTCTAGAGATAAGGAGGTTATAGACACGGAGAAATGTTGGGAATAGAGGAGTTTATAGAGATAGGGTGGAGTTGTAGGGGTTAGAGGAGGTTATAGAAATAGAGAGGAGTGTAAAGGTTAGCGGAAGTTATACAGATAGAGAGTGGTGTAGGGGATAGAGGGTGTTGGAGATAAGGAACATGAGAGCACAAAAACTGATTATCACCTTGACATTTGTGAGATCTTGCTGTGTACATTAGCTGCTGATTCTTCGATGTGACGGCAGTGGCTACAGCTCAAACTGGACCTTGCTGTTTTTTTAGACTCAAAGTGATCGTGAAAGTGTGATATAAAGGTAAGGCTGGGCGGCTTGACATGAAGGGGAGAGCAGCAATATATTTATCAGCTTTCTCCAAATTTACTAAGTATTCAAAAAGATGAAATCTTGCCGGGATGTGGAGAGAAGTAAGCAGGCATGGGCAATATATGAATTGCTCCTTGAAATGGCCAGCATGTCTACTATGGTATGAATGGTTATCTCCTGTGCTGTAACACTTCATATTTTTTCCCTCACGTGCATACCTAGTTTTCCTTTAAACATCTCCATACCAGTAGTGTCCCTGTGATATTGGATTTTGCCATATCGCATTCTTTGAGGGACAGAATTTTCTTTCATTGATCATTCTATTGGATTTATCTATGATTTCCTTTTTATTCATTGATGGGAAGGGGCACTGCTGTCTGCCAGCATTTATTGCACATCCTTAATTCCCCCTGGTGAAGGTGGTGGTGAGCTGCCTTCTTGAACCACTGCAGTCCATGTGCTGTGGGTTGACTCACAAAGCCCTTAGAGAGGGAATTCCAGGATTTTGACCCAGTGATAGTGGAGGAATGGCGATATAAGTTTCTGTTTCCAAATAGTATCTTGTTTCCAAGTCATAATGGTGAGTGGTTTGGAGGGGAACTTGCAGGGGGGGTGGTCTTCCCATGTATCTACTGCCCTGGTCTATCTAGATGAAAGTAGCTGTGGGTTTGAAGGTGCTCAGGTAGGATCCTTTGAATTTTTTTTTCCCCCTTCATTCAAGGGATAAGGGCCTCACTGGCCAGGCCAGCATTTATTGACCATCTCTAATTCGCAGAGGGCAGTTAAAAGTCAATCACATTGTTATCACATATCAGTCAGACCAGGTGAGGATGGCAGATTTCCTTCCCAAAAGGAGGGACCTTAGTGAATCAGGTGCATTTTTCCCTGACAATTGGCGATGGATTGATGATTAGGCTCTTTGTTAGGGGTTTTTTGTAATTGAATTCAAATTCTACCATCTGCAATGGCAGGATTCGAACCTGGGTTAGCTGAACATTACCTGGGTCTCTGGATTATCAGCTCAGCAATAAAACAACTGGGCCATCACCACCTACTATGCAATGCGATGCATCTTGTAGATGGCTGTTACTGAGTGTTGGTGATGGAGGAACTGGATGTTTGTGGATATGATGCCAATATTTTCATATGTGATTCTGTGTTAAATTTTGTTGGACTCTGTTCAGTGAGGCACTTTAGATATTCCATGGTATTAAGGGCACGTGAAGGTTGCGAGTTACCTGTTAATTAGACAGAATTTAGGGAGGACCTTCTGGAAAGAAGAAAAAAAAATTAAAAATGATAACCAGCTTAAAAATAAATAGTAGACATTAGTCTGTTAGATTCTGGACAGTTAAGTGGAACTTCCAAAAGGGAAATAAGATAAATGTTAGACAGATGGTTAACCACATTACAGCCAAGCTGCACAGTTGCCAGTAGCTGATCGAGATTCAGTTCCACAGGGGACAATGACATTTACCCTCTCTCAAAAGCAAATAGATTGGCAGGCATTGTGCTCCTAAAGCAAAATGTCTCATCAGCAAATTGTGTGCTGTGCGGCCGTCAGCTAAACAAGTCTTTCCCCCCCGCCATCTTCCAAATTTTCAATGTGGACAAGAGAGATGTTCAAACAAAATGACAGATAGTAATTTGTCCCTGTGCTTTTTCTCAGTTCCCATCCAACAATCTGTCACTAGGTTTGGAAGAAGAGGCGAGATTTTACTGGGCCTCCTTGAAGCTTCATTTCTTTATTCATTCACAAGATGAGGGCATCATTGGCTAGGCCAGCATTTATTGCCCATCCCTCACTGTTAAGAGTCAACTGTGTTACTGTGGGTCTGGAGTCACATGTAGTCCAGACCAGTCATAGAATCCCTACAGTGTGGAAACAGGCCCTTTGGCCCAACAAGTCCACACCGATCCTTGGAGCATCACAACCAGAACCACCCCACTATAACCCACACACCCCTGAACACTACGGGAAATCTAGCTTAGCCAATCCACCGAGCCTACACATCTTTGGACTTTGAGAGGAAACTCATGCAGACAAATTCCACACAGCCACTTGCCTGAGGCTGGAATTGAACTCCGGTCCCTGGCGCTGTGAGGCAGCTGTGCTTAGCACTGAGCCACCGTACCACCCCAGGTAAGGAAGGCAGTTCCCTCCCCTAAAGGACATTAATGAACCAGATTGTATTTTTCCCCAACAAGCAAGAATGTATTCACAGCCATCGTTTGATTCTTAATTCCAAATTTTTATTGACGTAATATTCCACCATCTGCCATAGTGTGATACTCAAAGCTGGGTCCCTAAAACATTAGCGATAATGGGAACTGCAGATGCTGGAGAATCCGAGATAACAAGGTGTGGGGCTGGATGAACACAGCAGCCCAAGCAGCATCATAGATTAGATCCCCTACAATGTGAAAACAGGCCCTCCGTCCCAACAAGTCCACACTGCCCTATGCAACATCCACCCAGACCCATCCCCCTATAACCCACACATCACTGAAGACTACGGACAATTTAGCATGGCCAATCCACCTAACCTGCACATCTTTGGACGGTAGGGGGAAACCGGAGCACCTGAAGGAAACCCACACAGACACGGGGAGAATATGCAAACTCCGCACAGACATAATTGGAACTGCAGATGCTGGAGAATCCAAAATAACAAAGTGTGGGGCTGGATGAACACAGCAGCCCAAGCAGCATCATAGATTAGATTCCCTACAATGTGAAAACAGGCTGTTCGGCCCAACAAGTTACACTGCCCCATGAAGCATCCACCCAGACCCATCCCCCTATAACCCACACATCCCTGAAGCTCCTGTGCTCCTAAGATGCTGCTTGGCCTGCTGTGTTCATCCAGTCCCACTCCTCACTGACAGTCTCCTGAGGGTGGAATCGAACCTGGGTCCCTGGCACTGTGAGGCTGCAGTGCTAACCACTGAGCCACGGTGCTGCTCAGAGGAGCATAAAAGCTGACATTTCGGGCCTAGGTCCTTCATCAGAAATGGGGGAGCGGAAGGGGGTTCTGAAATAAATAGGGAGAGAGGGGGAGGTGGATCAAAGATGGACAGAGGAGAAGATAGGTGGAGAGGAGACAGACAGGTCAAAGTGGTGGGGATGGAGCCAGTAAAGGTGAGTGTAGGTGGGGAGGTAGGGAGGGGATAGGTCAGTCCAGGGATTCCATCAAGGAGGCAGGGATGAGGCTGGTAGGTAGGAGGTGGGGGGTGGGGCTTGAGGTGGGAGAAAGGATGGACAGGTTAGGGAGGTGGGGAAAAGCTGGGCTGGTTTTGGGATGCGATAGGGGGAGGGTAGATTTTGAAGCTGGTGAAACCCACATTGATACCAATGGGCTGCTGGATTCCCAAGCGGAATATGAGTTGCTGTTCCTGCAACCTTCGGATGGCATCATTGTGGCACTGCAGGAGGCCCAGGATGGACATGTCGTCTGAGGAATGGGCGGGGGAGTTGAAATGGTTCGCGACTGAGAGGTGCAGTTGTTTATTGTGAACCGCGCGGAGGTGTTCTGCAAAGAGGTCCCCAAGCCTCCGCTTGGTTTCCCCAATGTAGAGGAAGCCACACAGTGTACAACGATACAGTATACCACATTGGCAGATGTGCAAGTGAACATCTGCTTGATGTGGTAAGTCTTCTTGGGGCCTGGGATGGGGGTGAGGGAGGAGGTGTGGGGGCAGGTGTAACACTTCCTGCGGTTGCAGGGGAAAGTGCAGGGTGTGGTGGGGTTGGAGGGCAGCGTGGAGCGAACAAGGGAGTCACGGAGAGAGTGGTCTCTCCAGAAAGCAGACGGGTGGGGATGGAATTCTATCCCCTATTCCCAATTCCTCTGCCTCCGCCGCATCTGCTCCCACGATAAGACATTCCACTCCCGCACATCCCAGATGTCCAAGTTCTTCAAGGACCACAACTTTCCCCCCACAGTGATTGAGAACGCCCTTGACGGCGTCTCCCGTATTTCCCGCAACACATCCCTCACACTCCGCCCCCGCCACAACCGCCCAAAGAGGATCCCCCTCGTTCTCACACACCACCCCACCAACCTCCGTATACAACGCATCATCCTCCGACACTTCCGCCATCTACAATCCGACCCCACCACCCAAGACATTTTTCCATCCCCACCCCTGTCTGCTTTCCGGAGAGACCACTCTCTCCGTGACTCCCTTGTTCGCTCCACACCGCCCTCCAACCCCACCACACCCGGCACCTTCCCCTGCAACCGCAGGAAATGCTACACTTGTCCCCACACCTCCTCCCTCACCCCTATCCCAGGCCCCAAGATGACATTCCACATTAAGCAGAGGTTCACCTGCACATCTTCCAATGTGGTATACTGCATCCACTGTACCCGGTGTGGCTTCCTCTACATTGGGGAAACCAAGCGGAGGCTTTGGGACCGCTTTGCAGAACACCTCCGCTCAGTTCGCAACAAACAACTGCACCTCCCAGTTGCATACCATTTCCACTCCCCCTCCCATTCTTTAGATGACATGTCCATCATGGGCCTCCTGCAATGCCACAATGATGCCACCCGAAGGTTGCAGGAACAGCAACTCATATTCCGCCTGGGAACCCTGCAGCCTAATGGTATCAAATTGACTTCACCAGTTTCAAAATCTCCCCTTCCCCCACCGCATCCCTAAACCAGCCCAGTTCGTCCCCTCCCCCCACTGCACCACACAACCAGCCCAGCTCTTCCCCTCTACCCACTGCATCCCAAAACCAGCCCAACCTGTCAAGGCCTCCCTAACCGGTTCTTCCTCTCACCCATCCCTTCCTCCCACCCCAAGCCGCACCCCCATCTACCTACTAACCTCATCCCACCTCCTTGACCTGTCCGTCTTCCGTGGACTGACCTATCCCCTCCCTACCTCCCCACCTATACTCTCTCCACCTATCATCTTTTCTCTCCATCTTCGGTCCGCCTCCCCCTCTCTCCCTATTTATTCCAGAACCCTCACCCCATTCCCCCTCTCTGATGAAGAGTCCAGGCCCGAAACGTCAGCTTTTGTGCTCCTGAGATGCTGCTTGGCCTGCTGTGTTCATCCAGCCTCACATTTTATTATCTTGGATTCTCCAGCATCTGCAGTTCCCATTATCCCTGATGGCACTTTATTGGTTCTTAATGCAATGCTATTTTTGCTGTGGACTAATGCTTATAGTGAAGAGTTACTTAGTGTGTGTGTGTGTGAGAGAGAAAGGTGTGTACGTGTGTGTGTGTGTGAGAGAGTGAAGTGTGTAAATGCGCATGTGTGTGAGGTGTATAAATGTTTGCCTGTGTTTGTGAGAGAAGTGTGCAACTGTGTGTGTGTGTGTGTGTGTGTGTATATACGTGGTATTATTGCTGGGCTGTTAATCCAGACACCTACATGCCCCCGGTTCGAATCCCACCAGGGCAGGTGGTGGAATTTGAATTCAGTAAAAAATATCTGGAATTAAGTATCTAATGATCTTGAATCCATTGGCGATTGTCAGAAAAACCCATCTGGTTCACTAATGCCCTTTAGGGAAGGAAACTGCCATCCTTACCTGGTCTGACCTACATAGATAAGCTGCAGAGCTGGGCTGAGAGGTGGCAAATGGAGTTTAATGCAGACAAGTGTGAGGTGATGCAGTTTGGTAGGAGTAACCGGAATGCAAAGTACAGGGCTAATGGTAAGATTCTTAGCAGTGTAGATGAGCAGAGAGATCTCGGTGTCCATGTACACAGATCCTTGAAAGTTGCCACCCAGGTTGACAGGGCTGTTAAGAATGCATACAGTGTTTTAGCTTTTATTAATAGAGGGATCGAGTTCCGGAACCAAGAGGTTATGGTGAAGCTGTACAAAACTCTGGTGCGGCCGCACTTGGAGTATTGTGTACAGTTCTGGTCACCGCATTATAAGAAGGATGTGGAAGCTTTGGAAAGGGTGCAGAGGAGATTTACCAGGATGTTGCTTGGTATGGAGGGAAGGTCTTACGAGGAAAGGCTGAGGGACTTGAGGCTGTTTTCATTAGAGAGAAGAAGGTTGAGAGGTGACTTAATTGAAACATATAAAATAATCAGAGGGTTAGATAGGGTGGATAGGGAGAGCCTTTTTCTTAGGATGGTGAGGGCGAGCACGAGGGGGCACATGTTTAAATTGAGGGGTGAAAGATATAGGACAGATGTCAGAGGTAGTTTCTTTACTCAGAGAGTAGTAAGGGAACGGAACACTTTGCCTGCAACAGTAGTAGATTCGCCAACTTTAGGTACATTTAAGTCGTCATTGGACAAGCATATGGACGTACTTGGAATAGTGTAGGTTAGACGGGCTTGAGATCGGTATGACAGGTCGGCACAACATCGAGGGCTGAAGGGCCTGTACTGTGCTGTAATGTTCTATGTTCTATGTGACTCCAGACCCACAGCAATGTGGTTGACTCTGAACTGCCCTCTGGGCAATTAGGGATGGGCAATAACTGCTGCCTGGCTAGTGACGCCCTCATCCCCGTAATGATGAAAGTCAAATGCATATCCAGAGCCCACAGCTGCTCCTCATATGACAAACCCTTAATGTGCAGGATCATTCTTGTAAATATCTTTGACATTCCATATAAATCCTGACATAGTCTGGTAGTGAATGAACAAACAACCTTTAAAAGGAATATTAGCCAAAGGCAGGAAATCATTATGTAAACCTTAACCACAGATTAAAGAACTGTTAAAATCTGAGAGAACACTAACTCTTCTTTTATACTCATTCATGGGATTTGAGCACCATTGGCCAGGCAGCATTTATTACCCATCCCAGGTTGCCCTAGTGGAGCGTACATAAACTTTGGGGAGTCAGGAGGTGACTTACTGACTGCAGGCCCATCAGATCATGATCCTGTTGTAATCTGAGGCAACCTACTTTGGGCCCACTACACCTCCAATTTTGGTATCATTTGCAAACTTACCAACCGTATCTCTTTATTATTCATGTCCAAATCATTTATATAAATGATGAGAAACAGTGCACCCAGCACCAATCTTTGTGGCCCTCCATTGGTCACAGGCCTCCAGTCTGAAAGGCTACCCTCCACCACCACTCTCTGTTTTCTACCTTTGAGTCAGTTTTGTATCCAAATGGCTAGCTCTCGCTCCATTCTGTGTGCTCTAAGCTTGCTAACCAGTCTGCCATGAAGAAGTCTGGCCAGTTCCTGTTCATAGTTTAGATTAGATGGGCATCAGATCGGTATGACGTGGCGGCACAACATCGAGGGCCGAAGGGCCCGCACTGTGCTGTAATGTTCTATGTTCTATAGTATTTAAATAGCTAATCCAGTTCAATTTCTGGTCAATAGTAACCCCCAGGATTTTGATAGAGTGGGATTTAGTCATGTTAATGCCATTGGATGTCAAGGGCCGATTGCTAGATTCTCTCTTGTTGGAGATGGTCATTGTGTGGCATTTTTGTGACTATTACAGTCGAATCTGGACTTAATTGAACCTTTGACATCCAAATTACACAAACTCTTTCCCTACCAGACCATGTTAGGATTGATTTGAAATGTCAAAAATATTTACAAGAATGATGGGGGATCTAGGATTTGTCATATGAGGAGCGGTTGAGGCTCGGGATCCGCATTTTCCTTGCATCGTTGTGTGGTGAGGGCGTCACTGGCCAGGCAGCATTTATTGTCCAATCCTAACTGGCCAGAGGGCAGTTCAGAGTCAATGACATAGTTGTGGGATGGGAGTCACATGTAGGCTGGACCAGGTAAGGATAGCAGTTTCCTTCCCTAAAGGCCATTAGTGAACCAGATGGGCTTTTCCGACAATGGACAATGGAGTCATAGTCATTAGGTTCTTATTTCCAGATATTTTTTATTGACTTCAAATTCCATCATTGACCCTTGATAATGGGAACTGCAGATGCTGGAGAATCCAAGATAATAGTGTGGAGCTGGATGAACACAGCAGGCCAAGCAGCATCTCAGGAGCACAAAAGCTGACGTTTCGGGCCTAGACCCTTCATCAGAGAGGGGGATGGGGAGAAGGAACTGGAATAAATAGGGAGAGAGGGGGAGGTGGACCGAAGATGGAGAGAAAACAAGATAGGTGGAGAGGAGAGTATAGGTGAGGAAGTAGGGAGGGGCTAGGTCAGTCCAGGGAAGATGGGCAGGTCAAGGAGTTTGGGATGAGGTTAGTAGGTAGGAAATGGAGGTGCGGCTTGGGGTGGGAGGAAGGGATGGGTGAGAGGCAAAACAGGTTAGGGAAGCAGAGACAGGCTGGGCTGGTTTTGGGATGCAGTAGGGGGAGGGGACGAGCTGGGCTGGTTTTGTGATGCAGTGGGGGGAGGGGATGAGTTGGGCTGGTTTTGTGATGCAGTGGGGGGAGGGGAAGAACAGTTCTTCCCCTCCCCCCCACCGCATCGCAAAACCAGCCCAGCCTGTCTCTGCTTCCCTAACCTGTTCTTCCTCTCACCCATCCCTTCCTCCCACCTCAAGCCGCACCTCCGTTTCCTACGTACTAACCTCATCCCGCCTCCTTGACCTGTCCGTCTTCCCTGGACTGACCTATCCCCTCCCTACCTCCTCACCTATACTCTCCTCTCTACCTATCTTGTTTTCTCTCCATCTTCGGTCCGCCTCCCCCTCTCTCCCTATTTATTCCAGAACCCTCTCCCCATCCCCCTGTCTGATGAAGGATCTAGGCCCGAAACGTCAGCTTTTGTGCTCCTGAGATGCTGCTTGGCCTGCTGTGTTCATCCAGCTCCACACTTTGTTATCCATCATCTACCCTGGTGGGATTCAAACCTGGGCCCCTGGAGTGTTATCTAGGTCTCTGGATTAACAGTACAGCAATAACACCACCAGGCCATTCTAGCTGATGGAATTTAGAAGGGTGAGGAAGGGAACTGATTGAAACTTGTAGAATACTGAGGCCTGGATAGAGTAGATATTGACAAGTTGTTTCCACTAGTAGGAGAGACTAGGACCTGAGGGCAAATCCTCAGAGTGAAGTGATGACCCTTTAGAACTGATATGAGAAGGAAGTTCTCTAGCCAGAGGGTGGTGAATCTGTGAAACTCATCGCCTGCACAGCCCTCTGTAGTGAAGTCATTAAGATTATCAAAGAGCGAGATAGGTTCTTGATTACTAATGCAATCAATGGTTACAGGGAGAAGGCAGTAGAATGGGATTGAGAAATATATCCGTCATGATTGAATGGCAGAGCAGACTCAATGGGTTGAATGGCCTAAATCTGCTCTCAATGGAACCTTCAACTATTACCCTTATATTTATTGCTCAGTCTTTAAGTATAGGAGTTGGGAAATCATGTTGAGGTTGTGTAAGATTTTGGTGAGGTTTCTTCTGGAGTACTGTCTCCGATTCTGGTTGCACTGTATAAGCAGGGGATTACTAAACTGGAGAAAGTTCAGAAGAGATTTACCCGGATAATGCCAGGAATGGAATGTTTAAATTATAAAGAAAAGCTGGGACTTCTTTCACTGGAGTGTAGGAGGTTGAGGAGTGACCTGTCAGAAGTTTATAAAATAATGAGGGGTATAAATAGAGTTAATACTGATTATCTTTTCCCTAGGATGGGGGAATTTCAAGATTAGGGGGCACATTTTTAAGGTGAGAGGAGAAAGGCTTGAAAATAACATAAGGAGCAAACTTTATACACAGTGTGTGAACTCAAATTCTGGAGGAGGTGGTGGATGTGGATACAGTTACAATATTTAAAAGAAGATGCAAGGAGGATTTATGAGGGCAGAGGAATGAACATGATCTATGGACTTCAGTAAGGCATTCAACAAGGTTCTTCATGGTAGACTGGTTAGCAAGATTAGAGCACATGGAATAGAGAGAGAGCTAGCCGTTTGGATACAAAACTGACTCAAAGGTAGGAAACCAATGGTGGTGGCCACTTTTGGAATACTGCATACAATTCTGGTCTCCCTGCTATAGGAAGGATGTCGTGAAACTTGGAAGGGTTCAGGATTTACGAAGCTGTTGCCAGGGTTGGAGTGTTTGAGCTACAGGGAGACACTGCATACGGGCAATTTAGCATGGCCAATCCACCTAGCCTGCACATCTCTCTCTGGGCTCTGGGAGGAAAGCGGAGCACCCGGAGGAAGCCCACGCAGGCACGGGGAGGATGTGCTATTCTCCCTGGACCATATGAGCCTGAGGGGTGACCTTATAGAGGTTTATAAAATCATGAGGGGCATGGATAGAGTGAATAGGCAAGGTCTTTTCCCCAAGGTGGGGGAGTCCAAAACTAGAGGGACATAGGTTTAAATTGAGACGGGAAAGATTTAAAAGGGACCTGAAGAATAACTTTTTCATACAGAGCATGGTGCAGGTATGGAATGAGCTGCCAGAGGAAGTGATGGAGATGGGTACAATTACAATATTTAAAAGATATTGGGATGGGTACATGAATAGGATGGGTTTAGAGGAAATTGGAACAAAAACAAAGTGCTGGAAAAGCTCAACAGATCTGGCAGCATCTGTGGAGGAGAAAACAGAGTCAACGTTTCGGGTCCGGTGGCCCTTCCTCAGAAATTTTACAGCATCCGCAGTTCTTGTGGTTTTTATTTAGAGAAAAATGGGCCAAATACTTGCAAGTGAGATTAGGTCAGATTGGGGATACCTGGGTGGTGTGCGTGAGTTGGACTGAAGGGCCTGTTTCCATGCTGTATGACTCTATGGCTCCAATACTCTGAGTGATTAGATTAGATTAGATTACCTACAGTGTGGAAACAGGCACTTCGGCCCAACAAGTGCCCACTGCCCCTTGGAGCATCCCGCCCAGACCCATCCCCCTATAACCCACACACCCCTGAACACTATGGGTAATTTAGCATGACCAATCCACCTAGCCTGCACATCTTTGGACTGTGGGAGGAAACCAGAGCACCCGGAGGAAACCCACGCAGACACGGGGAGGATGTGCAAACTCCGCACAGACAGTTACCCGAGGCAGGAATCGAACCCAGGTCCCTGGCGCTGTGAGGCTGCAGTGCTAACCACTGAGCCACCGTGTCACCCAAAACAAGTTTTATCAAGAATCAGGTGTATTTTGTTTTGGGGGTGATGGTTGAATGGTACGGGTATTGAGGGATAAAGAATCAAGGCATGTGATTGGGGTTGGGGCACAGATCCAAAAATATCGAACTGAATGGAAGAACAGGCCTGAGGGACCGAATAGCTTCTTCCTGTTGCCGAGGTTTCCTATTCAAATTTTGCTTTTTGTTTGCACAGGGCCAAGCGAGAGGAGTAACAATCGTGGCATTCAGGAGACAGGAACATGAATGATTCCACCCACGGCCTTCGGCCCAGTCCTCCGAGCAAAGGCTGCACGTATCAAGAGAAATTCAAGAACATTCTACTGCCCATCACCTACTCAGTGGTCCTCGTACTTGGCCTGACTCTAAACCTGACGGTCATTGTTCAGATCTGGCTCTCTCAGAAGCCGTTGACCAGGAATGCTATTTACATGGTTAACTTGGCCACAGCCGACATCCTGTATGTCTGCTCCCTACCGCTCCTGATCTACAACTACATTCACATGGACTACTGGCCCTTTGGCGAGACCCTGTGCAAGGCCACCCGCTTCCTCTTCTACGCCAACCTACACGGGAGCATCCTCTTCCTCACCTGCATCAGCTTGCAACGGTACATTGGCATCTGCCACCCGCTGAGCACCTGGCATAAGAAGCGGGGCGCTGGGTTTGCATGGGCAGTCTGTGGCCTGATTTGGACCTTTGTGGTGGTGGTGTGCGCTCCCACCTGGAAATTTGCTTCCACCGGGATCCAGCGCAACAGGACGGTGTGTTATGACCTGAGCAGCCCCGAGCAGTCCCTTTATTACTTCCCGTACGGGATTACCCTGACGGTGCTAGGCTTTACCATCCCATTCGCGGGGCTGCTGGCATGTTACTGTGCCATGGCAATGGAGCTCTCCAAACCTGACCAGGAGCTGGGCCACACCATCCGCTGCAAAAAGAGCAAGGCCCTGAGGATGATTGTCATCGTGGCCATAGTCTTCATCATTAGCTTCTTGCCTTTCCATCTGACTAAGACTGCCTATCTCATCATCCGTGCTCAGAGCTCCGTCTCCTGCCTGATGCAACAAGGCTTTGCCCGGGCCTACAAGGCCACGAGGCCACTGGCGAGCATGAACAGCGTCATGGACCCCATTCTGTTCTACTTCACCCATGAGAAGCTCAGGCAGAGCACACGCTTGCTGTTACAAAGGGTCAACACCAACCTGAAGGCCAGGGTGCACAAGAACGAGGAACGATGAGTCCTGACCTCCCTCACCTTCATCCGGCCACATCAGCCGACTCGGGCAGAGCCTGGTTTAAGTTAGTCCCATTGAATTGGACCAGTACGTCCCACCCAGTGATGACCACACGCCTGACTGCATGGCATGATTTGCAGGATTGACACGTTTGGAGTGTGGCCTGCATGAGCCTCAAACAAGCAACACCTTACACAATACGCTACCACCCGAGCCCCCGGTGCTGGTAACTGAGCACTGGAGTAAGTGTGATGGCCAGAGATGAGTAACCTCATTGACAATGCACTGGCATAGACTTTTGTTTTAACCCAAACTGCAGATGCAACCAACATTTCATCCCTCATTACACAAAATTAAAGTACATAAGTCACTTTAAAAAGAGGGATTGCAAGTATTTGTGACTCAAAAATTGGTTCTTTCCTAAACATGGACCTTGCTGTTTAGACTCATTCCAATTCTGAGCCTTTGGATTTTTGAACGTCTTTGACAGCATTCCCAGTCTTTCATCTCTTCACCCAAAATATAGTACCTTCTTGGGTTACATAAAGACATAACTACTCTTTACCACATCACAACTTTCGCTCTACCTCAGCTCATCTGCTGGTGAAACCTGACTTCATGCATTTGTTGCATTGGGATTTGACCCCTAGAAGGTCTCATGCGTCCTACCTTCAGTAACCTCGACGCTATCCAAAGTTTGCCATGAGCCCTAACTCACAGTGAGTCCCTCTCCCCTGTCATCCTTGTGTCCTGCTAACCAGCATTAACTCCAGGTCAACAAACATTTTGGTTTTGAAATTCTCATTCTTGTTTTCAAATCGTTTTGTGGTCTCACCCAGTCCCTCAACCCTCCAGGTACTGTGTACAGTTCTGGTCACTGCAAAATGTGATTGCATTGGAGAGGATGCAGAAGAGATTCACCAGGAGGTGACCTCTCACCTACAGCCTACAACCTAATTGTTCTCCGACCCCGCACTGCCCGCTTCTATCTCCTTCCCAAAACCCACAAACCCGCCTGCCCTGCTCGACCCATTGTCTCAGCCTGCTCCTGCCCCACCGAACTCATCTCCACCTCTCTGGACTCCATTTTCTCCCCCTTGGTCCAGGAACTCCCTACCTACACCCATGCCCTCCACCTCCTCCAGAACTTCCAATTCCCCGATTTCCAACACCTCACTTTCACCATGGATGTCCAGTCCCTATACACCTGCATTCCCCAAGCAGATGGCCTCAAGGCCCTCCGCTTCTTCCTGTTCCGCAGACCCGAACAGTCCCCCTCCACCAACACCCTCATCCGCCTAGCCGAACTCGTCCTCACCCTCAACAACTTCTCTTTCGATTCCTCCCACTTCCTACAGACTAAGGGGGTGGCCATGGGCACCCGCATGGGCCCCAGCTATGCCTGCCTCTTTGTAGGTTACGTGGAACAGTCCCTCTACCACACCTACACAGGCCCCAAACCCCACCTCTTCCTCCGGTACATTGATGACTGTATCGGCGCCACCTCTTGCTCCCCAGAGGAGCTCGAACAGTTCATCCATTTCACCAACACCTTCCACCCCAAACTCAAGTTCACCTGGGCCATCTCCAACACATCCCTCACCTTCCTGGACCTCTCTGTCTCCATCTCAGGCAACCACCTAGACACTGATGTCCATTTCAAACCCACCAACTCCCACAGCTACCTAGAATACACCTCCTCCCACCCACCCTCCTGCAAAAATTCCATCCCCTATTCCCAATTCCTTTGCTTCTGCCACATCTGCTCCCAGGATGAGGCATTCCACTCCCGTACATCTCAGATGTCCTTGTTTTTCAAGGGCCACAACATCCCCCCCTGCAGTGGTCAAGAACGCCCTCAACCGGGTCTCCTGCATTTTCCGCAACTCATCCCTCACACCCTGTCCCTGCAATAACCACCAAAAAAGAATCCCCCTCATCCTCACGTACCACCCCACCAACCCCCGGATACAACGCATCATCCTCTGATACTTCCGCCATCTGCAATCCGACCCCACCACTAAAGACATTTTTCCCTCCCCACCCTTGTCTGCTTTCTGGAGGGACCACTCTCTCGTGACTCCCTTGTCCACACCACACTCCCCTCCAGCCCCAACGCACCTGGCACTTTTTCTCCTGCAACCGCAGGAAGTGCTACACACGCCCCCACACCTCCTCCCTCACCCCCATCCCAGGCCCCAAGGAGACTTTCCATATTAAGCAGATGTTCACCTGCACATCTGCCAATGTAGTATAATGTTGTGGTTTCCTCTACATTGGGGAAACCAAGTGGAGGCTTGGGGTCCGCTTTGCAGAACACCTACGCTCGGTTCACAATAAACAGCTGCACCTTCCAGTCGCAAACCATTTTAACTCCCCCTCCCATTCCTTAGGCGACATGTCAATCCTGGGCCTCCTGCAGTGCCACGATGATGCCACCTGAAGGTTGCAGGAACAGCAACTCATATTCCGCTTGGGAACCCTGCAGCCCAATGGTGTCAATGTGGACTTCACCAGCTACAAAATCTCCCCTTCCCCCACCGCATCCCTAAACCAGCCCAGCTCACCCTCACCTCCCTAACCTGTTCTTCCTCCCACCTATCCCCTCCTCCCACCTCAATCCGCACCTCCATTTCCTCCCTACTAACCTCACCCTACCCCCTTGACTAGTCCGTCCTCCCCAGACTGACCTATCCCCTCCGTCCCTCCCCATCTACGCTCACCTTTACTGGCTCCAGCCCCGCCCCTTTAACTTGTCTGTCTCCTCTCCACCTACCCTTCTCCTCTATCCATCTTCGATCCGCCTCCCCCTCTCTCCGTATTTATTTCAGAACGCTCTTCCCCTCCCCCTTTTCTGATGAAGGGTCTAGGCCCGAAACGCCAGCTTTTGTGATTCTAAGATGCTGCTTGTCCTGCTGTGTTCATCCAGCTCCACACTTTGTTATCACCAGGATACTGCCTGGGATGGAGCATTTCGGCGATGAACAGAGAGGACGGATGAGCTTGAGTTGTTTTCCTTAGAAAAGAGAAGGTTGAGGAGTTGGTGGGGAGGGATCTGATTGAGGTGTATAAGATTATGAGGTTCATGAACAGAGATCAGAAGCAACAAGCAGGAATTGCTGGCGGAACTCAGCAGGTCTGCTGGCATCAGTAAAGACAGAAAGCAGAATTAACCTTTCGAATCCAATGCTCCTTCTTCACAACTATTGGTACAGAAAGCAACTGTAGGTTGAAGGGTCAATGAATAATTTTAAGGTGAAGGGCAGGAGGTTTAGAAGGGATTTGAGGAAATGTGATTTTTGCCCAGAGCGAGGTGGGAATCTGGGAGTTACTGCCTGGGAGGCTATTTGAGGCAGGAAACCTCACAAACTTTAAAAAGCATTTGGATGAGCACTTGAAATGTCATAGTATTTCAAGGCTTCGGGCCAAGTGTGGGAATGTGGGACTAGTGCAGCTTCAGTGTCATTTTGTCAGTGCAGTCTCATATGATTCTATGGTTCCCACACTCCTCAAGTTCTGGCCTTTGGAGCATCCCTGATTATAATCACTCCATCATTAACAACAAGATCCTCAGTTGCTTAGGTCCCAAGTTCTGACTGTTCCACCACCTATCTCCTAATTGGCAGCCTCACTTTATTCTAGTAATCATGATGTGAAGGTACTGGTGTTCGACCAAAGGCTTCACCTGAGGAAGGAGCAGTGCTCTGAAAGCTTGTGATTTCAAACAAACCTGTTGAACTATAGCCTGGTGTCATGTGATTTCTGATTTTATTCTTGTATAACACTGCTCTAAGCCTGTACTTCCTTATTCTAACATTGAATCACCAAACCCAACATCTCCTTCAGTGGCTCTGTGTTATATTTTGTGAATAAGCGCTTCTGTGAAATTACTTTCATTGCATTAATGTTACCAGATAAATATAATTTGTTGGAAAAGTTGCAGATTCTTTAAATATCAATCTGAAACAGCGGCAGGTTATCTGCCCAACTTGACAGAAACCACTTAAGCCCATGTACAAATTGACTTTTTTTTACTGTCTACCCACACTCGAGCCACCTCATTATGATTTCTAGGGATGAATTATTTTGCACTATAAAATTAAAATACTGCAGATGCTGGAAATCTGAAACATGCACTGAACTCAGCAGGTCAGAGGAGAGAGTGAGACAAAGTTAACTTCTGGAGCGTGGAATAGTTCTGAAAGCGGAGTCACCAGGCTTGAAACATTATTTTTCTCTCCACAGATACTGCCAAACCTTCTCTGGCATTGCCTGTGCTTGTTTCAGGTTTCCAGCCACTGCAGTGTTTTGGTTGCATGATTTTAAGGGAAACTTAATGAGGATTGAGGGAGAAAGGAACAGGAGGGTATGGTGGTGGGGTTAAATGAAGAACAAATGGGAGGATGCTCCTATGGGCCAGATGGATCAAATGGCTTGTTTCTGTACTGTCAGTACTTTGTAAAAGAAATTGTACAGGGTTCTCCCAGATCCTGGGAAATTGGGAGATGTGGTTTAGACTCCTCTTCATTGACAATGTGTTTTCTTGGCTGAGAGAATTCGATTGTGATGCAAATAAGGAGGTGAAATATTCCTCAATTTGCACATATTATTTTTCTTTAATTTATTTTTTCATGGGATGTGAGTATTTGTTATCCATTCCAAATCACCCTTGAACTGGGTGGCTTACTCAGGCCATTGCAGAGAGTTGTTCGGAGCCAACGACATCACTGTGGGTCTGGAGTCATGTATAGGACAGCATTTATTGCCCGTCCCTAGTTGGCCTTGAGAAGGTGGTGGTAAACTGCCTTCTTGAACTGCTCTGTCCGTCTGCTATAGGTTGAATCACAGTGCCACTAGGGAGGGAATTCCATGATTTTGACCCAGTGACAGTGAAAGAACAGTGATTATATTTCCAAGTCAGTGACTTGGAGGGGAACTTGAGGGGGTGGTGTTCCCAAGTATCTGCTGCTCTTGACCTTCAAGATGGAAGTGGTCATGGGTTTGGAAGGTGCTGTCTAAGGATATTTGGTGAATTTCCGCAGCGCATCTTGTAGATGGTACACACTGCTGCTACTGAGCCTTGGTGGTGGAGGGAGTGGATGTGGCACTAATCAAGCGGCTGCTCTGTCCTGGATGGTGCAAGCTTCTGGAGTGTTGTCGGAGCTGCACCCATCCAGGCAGGCGGGGGGGGGGGGGGGGCGGGGCGGGGGGTATTCCATCCCACTCCTGACTTGTGCCTTGTGGATAGCATGAGATAATAGAACCAGTTAGGAAAAAATGAGCTGAATGGCTTCTTTTGGTGCCATAACAATTCTGTAATTCTTTGAGGTTCATTGTCCTAAGGTTGAAGTTCAATTGCACTATGTTTTGATTTGTAGATTTCCTTATTTTAACTAATAAAACCACTGAGGAAAATTTAATGTGGTTGTTCAGTTGTTTTTGGCCTGGGATGAGGTGAAAGATTGATAAGCGAGCTTCCCCCCTCAAGCCCTCGGGGATTTCCCTCAGTTGGAGAGTTCATTCTCTGCCTTCGTTCAGTAAGTGTCGCTAATTGCTGCTGATTCACAGGGTCGGGAATTCAAGGATCCTCTCCAAGGACATGAGCCCATGATCCAGTCTGACACACCCAGTGCAGTATTAAGGGAGTGCCACACTGTTAGAAGGTACTGTCTTTTGGAACGGGTGCTAAATGAGGCCTCTAGCGTCATCATGGAAGTTGTCCTTTTAATTTACTCATGGAAGGTGAACGTCAGCGGCTGGGTCCAGTATTTACTGCCCGTCCCTAGTTGCCCCTTGAGAAGGTGGCGGTGAGCTTCCTTCTTGAGCCTCTGCAGCCCATGTGTGGTGGGTTGACCCACAGTGCCATTAGGGAGGGAATTCCAGGATTTTGACCCAACAACAGTGAAGGAACGGTGATATATTTCCCAGATCAGGATGGTGAGTGGTTTGGAGGGGAATTTGCAGGTAGTGGTGTTCCCCTGTATCTGTTGCCCTTATCCTTCTAGATACAAGTGGTTTTTAGGTTCGGAAGGTGCTCTCGAAGGAGCCCTGGTGAGTTTTGTGAAGATTCTGCACAAAGACAAAACATCACAGATGCCAGGAATCCAAAATCTAAAGAAGAGACAGGAGGTGCGGCATACATTCAGGCAGCATCAATAGCGAGAGAAGCAGAGTTTCTGATGACTGATCTATCACATCATGAAATCTTATATCATAGAAACCCTATAGTGTGGAAGCAGGCCATTCAGCCCATCAAATCTGCACTGACCCTCCAAAGAGCATCCCTCCAACCCCCAGTCCCCTACCCTATCCCTGAAACCTAGCATTCCTCACGGCTAACCCACCCCGCCTGCACATCCCTGGACACTGCAGCAATTTAGCACGGCCAACCCACCATAACCTGCACATCTTTGGACTGTGGGAGGAAACTGGAGGAATCCCATACAGACACAGTGAGAACGTGCCCAAGGCTGCAATGAGCTCGGATCCCTGGTGCTGTGTGGGAGGTGTGTTGACCACCGAGCTACCGTGTTGCTGGATTTTATACCTCCACAAAGGTCATATTTTTGGTGAAATTGGCAGCCTGTCCGACATTCCAAAAATCAATAAATAATTGACAGCTAAGCTTCTAAAGCAGGCGATTGATCCAAAAATTACACTGCCTACTCTGATTGTCATGAGCAGTTGTATATGATTCACAACATTACTTTGCCTTTTCACAAAATTGTTTTACAATCCGACCATAATAACATGTAGGAGCAGAAGTGGGCCATTCAGCCCATCAAGTCTGCCCCGCCATTGGTTGAGATTGTGGCTGATCTGATAATCCTCAATCCCTCATCCCTGCTTTTTCCTTGATTAAGAATCCATCCGTCTCAGCCTTGAATATACTGAATGGCCCAGACTCGACGGTCTTTGTGATAAAAAAAATTCTACAGATTTGCTCCCCTCGGAGGTTAGAAATTCCTCCTCATCTCTGCCTTAAATGTGTGACCCCTTATTTCTGAAAAGATGCCCTCTGCTCCTCGACTTTCCCACAAGGAAAAACAGCCTTTCGCCCTCTAACTTGAAAACCTCTGAGGATCTTGTACTTTTCAAAATGGTCTCCTCTCATTCTCCTAAAGTCCAATGAGAACAGGCCCAATCTACTCAAGATCTCCTCATCAGTCAAATGCTTCATACCTGCTGTCAGCCTACTGGACCTTCTCTGGACTGCCTCCAATGCCAGTATCTTTCTTCAGATAAGGAGCCCAAAACTATTCACTGTATTCCTGCTGAGGTCTGAGTATTGCCTTGTATAGTCTTAACAAATCCCCCTAATTTAATACCCCATTGCCTTTGAAATAAATATTCTATCTCCTTTCCCTATTACCCACTGAAGTTGGATGCATGTTGTAGCAGACCCTCCCCCACAACAAACTCCTCCCCTCGACACAAGAGCTGACAACCTCCAATTTATGCCTGCCCATTGGCCGTTATACCATTGTAAAATGGTGGAGAGGAGATGGGTGGCTAACTAGTACTCTTCAGTGGCCACTTTGCAAGGCTACTGTGATTTAACAGGCATCAGAATTGTATCGCTATGTTATATTTGCTAATAATGTCAAGGCAGGCTCCCAGTGTCCATTTCAGGAAGGTCCCGGGGTCCAAGAAGGGCCCACCTGCTATCGTCCAAGCACCCCCTCTGCCCCACACAGGCAGACACACAGACAGGCGTGCTTATACACACACACACACACACACACAGGAACAGACACGCACAAACACACATGCACAAACACACACACACTCATCACACTCACACACACATATACACAGAGGAATGCAGCACACAGAGACATGCGCACGCACATACAGACCCTCAGACACACACTCACACTCTCACACCCAGGAATGCAGTACAGAGACATGTGCATGCATGCACACCCACATACACAGAGCCTCACACATGCAACACACACCCACACAGGCGCACACTGATGCACACAGACACACACACATACACACACGCACATGCACATACGGCAGAGTTGATGCTTCCAGTCAGTGGGCACCTGCCTATCTATCTTTAATATATCAATTTTCTTTCTTTATTCATTCATGTAAAGTGTGTATCACGGGCAGGCCAAGCATTCATTGTCCATCTCGAATTGCCTGTGACCTGAATATCTCAGTCTGCCACTTCAGACTGCAGTGGAGAGTCATAGAGTTAAAAAGCATGGGAACAGACCATCTGCTCCAACTCGAACATGCTGACCAGATTTCCTAAACTGACCTAGTCCCATTTGCCAGCATTTGGCCCATATCCCTCTAAACTCTTCCCATTCATATACCCATCCAGATGGCTTTTAAATGTTGTAATTGTACCAGCTTCCCCCACTTCCACTGGCAGCTCATTCCATACACGCACCACCCTCTGTATGAAAAAGTTGCCCCTTAGGTCCCTTTTAAATCTTTCCCCTCTCAACTATAACTCTGGACTCCTGTATCCTGGGGATACCTCTCAAACGCATTGTTATGGATCTGGAGTCACATGTAGGCCAGGCCAGATAAGGACAGCAGACTTCCTCCACTAGTGAGCCAGGTGGGCTCTAATGACAATGATAATAGTTACTAATATAACCATCAGACTTTAATTCCCAAGTTGAATTAATTCCTCAACAGCCATGCTGCAATAGGTAATTAAAATTGCGTTTCCAGACCATCATTTCAGGTGTGGTTTCCATGTATTATTATCACTACCACTGTCTCTTTTCTTTTGTGAGGGCCTCAATTCGAAGGACCCCTCTGTTTCTCCATCCAACACCTCCTCTGCCATTTCCTTGCCCGGTCTGCCCCACATGCAACTCCAGATGGATTGATTCTTAACTGCCCTTTGGCCAATTAGGAGTACAGATGTGAACGTGAGCCAAGTGGACCTCTGCCACCTTACCCTGGCACTTTGTTGAAACCACAAAGGAAGACTGAAAAACAGCCCTCACCTCCCCAAAGCCCCACACATGCTCCACTTCATAAAACACCTATAGGATGGAAGCAGACCATTCAGCCCATCAAGTCCACACTGACCCCGCCCCCCCCCCCCCCCCGTGATTCCCACAGCTAATCCACATGGTCTGCGCCTCTTTGGACAGTGGGAGGAAACCCACGCAGACATGGGGAAGAATGTGCAAACTTCAGACAGACAGTCGCCCCGAGGGTGGTATCAAAACCGGGTCCCTGGCTCTGTAAGGCAGCAGAGCTAACCACCATGCCACCCTCGTCTTCACACAGGAATCTCGACAATAGTTAAGGAATACTGTTAAATGTTTATTGGATGAAGTGACTGAGGTACAGTTTGCCACATTTGCTGGTGACAGTAGGTAGATGAGAAAGTAAGTTGTGACGAGGACAGAACAAGGATACAGAAAAGATTTAGGCAGGTTGATTAAATGGAAAAAAAATGTGACAATTGCAGCCTCATGTGGGAAAATGCAAAAAATCCCCATTCCACAGGCAGGATTAAAAAAGCAGATTATCTAAATGGTGGGAGATTGCAGAACTCAGAGATGTAGAGGATCGGAGGTGTGTTTTGCAAAAGATTAGTGTGCAGATACAGCAAGTAATTAGGGAACTCTTCGAATTTTATGAGTAATTGCAAGTGGAATTGATACAAATATATGGGGAAGTAGTGGCTTCATTATACTGGTGAGATCACATCTGGAGTGGTGTGTGCAGGACTGGTCACCTTATTTAAGATTATCTATGCGGTGCATTTCAGAGGTTTAACCAAATTACTACCTGGAAGGGGTGGGCTATCTTATGAGGGAAAGTTGGACAGACTCAGCTTGGATTAGCTGCAATCAAGAAGTATAAGAGATAATGGTGTGTGGAACTGGAGGAATGCAGCAGGCCAGGCAGCATCAGAGGAGCAGTAAAGTTGAAGTGTAAGACGCAACTTGATTGAAACACGTAAGATCCTGAAGTGTCTTGAATGGTTCTATGTGGAGAGGAACTAGAATTAGGGGGCCACTGTTCAAAAATCAGAGGTCGCCCTTTAAGAACGAGGTTAGGAGAACATACTTCGATGAGGGGGATGAGACCCTTCCTTAAAAGGTGGGAAGAGCTGAGTCCTTGAATATTTTTTAAGGCAATGTTTGATAGACTCTTGATAAACGAGGGGTTTTAAAAGGTTTAGATGAGATGAGATTCCCTAGTGTGGAAACAGGCCCTTCAGCCAACAAGTCCACACTGCCCCTTGGACAATCCCACCCAAACCCATGCCCCTATAACCCACACACCTGTGAACACTATAGGCAATTTAGCATGGCCAATCCACCTAGCCTGCACATCTTTGGACTGTGGGAGGAAACCCATGCAGACACGGGGAGAATGTGCAAACTCCACACAGACAGTTGCCCGAGGCTGGAATTGAACCCAGGTCCCTGGTGCTGTGAGGCTGCAGTGTTAACCACTGAGCCACCCCTGTGGGGAAAGGCAGGAATGTAAATCGAAGTTGCAGCCAACATCTTAACGTTGGAGCGGACTCCCGGGTTTGAAAAGCTTCATCCTGCTCCCAATTTCTATACTTGCATTTCATACTTTTTGTTTGGAATCTCTGTTAGTTTTCTCATTCAGTTCTGAGTTATTAGAACTCAGGCTTGACTGTGGCATCCTCTAGTGGTAGAATCCACTCATTACAATTTTAAGCAAAAGCCCAAACTGGATAACACAGGAGCAGAAACAAAGTCGCGGAAAAGCTCAGCAGGTCTGGCAGCATCTGTGGAGGAGAAAACAGAGTTAACGTTTCGGGTCCGGTGACCCTTCCTCAGAACTGCATAACACAGTGTGGAGCTGGAGGAACACTGCAGGCCAGGCAGCAGAGGAGCAGGAAAGTTGACACTTTGGGTCTGGGTCAGGACCCTGCTTTAGAAATGGGGGGAGGGGAAGGGGGCTCTGAAATAAGTTGTGGGGGGTGGGGTGGTTGGTCTGGGGATAGCAGGTAGGCAGTGGTGGGAATTGGTCAGGGAGGTCAGAGGAGCAGACAGGTGGGAGAGAAGATGGACAGGTTGAGGAGGCAGGGATGAGAGGGAGAGTTGGTCTTGGAATGAGGCTGGGGGTGCGGGGAATTTTGAAACTAGTGAATTGGCTGTGAGCAAAGACAGGGCACAGGACAAAAATCACCTCATTATTGCAGCACATTCAGCCTATCGCACCTAGATTGGCTCTTCAAAATGAGCATCATAACCCAGTGCCAATCTCCTGATTTCTTCCCACACACATGGCCAAGGAGGTGGGGATGGAGCCAGCAAAGGTGTGTGTGGGTAGGGAGTTGGTCAGTGAGGAGAGAGAAGTGGGTAGGTGGGAAGGAAGATGGGCAGGTCAAGGAGGCGAGAGTGAGGCTAATACAGGTGAGGTGAGTGTAGGCAGGAAGTGGGACTAGGGCTTGGTCAGTGAGGCAGGAGGAGTGGATGGGTGGGAGAAAAGATGGAGAGGTCAAGGAGGTGGGGACAAGGGGGGTGCTGGTCTTGGGGTGTGATTTTGATGTTCATAAAGTCTACTTTGGGACCATCAGGTTGTAGGGTTACCAGGCAGAATGAGACACTGTTCCTCCAGTTTTGAGGTGGCATTGTTGAGGCACTGGAGGAGGCCCAGGATGGGCATGTTGTCCAATGAGTGGGAGGGTGAGTTGAACTGGTTCGTGACTGGGAGGTGTTGTCATTTGTCACAAACCAAGCGTAGGTGTTCCGCAAAGTGGTCTCCAAGCCTCCGCTTGGTTTCCCCAATGTAGAGGAGGCCACATCGGGAACAGCGGATACAATAGACCACATTAGCGGATGTGCAGGTGAACATCTATTTAATGTGACTTCACTCTTGCTTCTTTTGCAGATCACTTTAAATCTATGTCCCCCTCATACTAGAACCTCTTGCAAGCAGGAACAGCTTCACTGATCAACTGTATTAATTATCCAGCCCACTTCCGATTCAAAAACCTTTATCAAATCTCCTCTCATCCTTTTCTCCAAGGAGAATACTTCTGACTGCTTTATTCCACTTTAGACTGCTTCATTGCCAAAAAAGCCTGTCATTGCCATTTTGTTCTGCATCATGAACATGAATTCCCTGTATCAGAGTCATAGAGCTGTGCTGTACAGAAACAGGCCCTTTGGTCCAACTCATCAATGCCAACCAGATATCCTAAATTAATCTAATCCTAGTTGTCAGCAATTAACCTCTCTCTCAAGCACCAGATAACAATAGTGTGGCTTTTTAAAAAATTTATTTTGACTCCACAATTTGGTACAAAAACTGTTTTGACAACTTGCGGTGTAAATGTGGAGAGGGTGAGGTGGAGAAACGAGGTTAAGACTGGAATGGGGGGGGGGGGGGGGCGGTAGGAACAGGAGGTGAAAGGCAAGAACGGAAAAATACTGAATCTTTTGAACACCGGGCACCACAAAGCAGTGACTTTCACCTGTTTTCAAAACGCCACAGACGCTCAAAAACCAATTTTATACAGTTCATTTAAAATTAGAGTTAAAAAAGTTATAATATGGTTTCACTTCAAAATAGCTAGATGTAAACAGATTGTCATAGAAAAGTATTTTAAAAGCTTATTGGAATGTTTCCATTGGTGCTTTGCTGAGACCTTCTTGCGAGAAACATAGTGCAAATTCAAATCATTTGGCTTCTTCAATCAAATTACTTCTCAGAGAGAATGTGTGGGGGTCCCACACACTGTTTCCCGCTCCCCCTCAGTCAATATTTGAGACCGAAATGTTCTCTCCCACTCTCGCTTCCGACATGAACACAGCTACCTGCACTGTTTGCATTATTCCAAAAACACAGGTTACTCCAGGGGCGCCCATGTCCTGTGCAGACAGCTGGAGAATCACAGCTCAGTCAATTCCCACTGAGTCAGTCTTGGCAACCGCAGTGCCTCCTGCTGGCTGTACAAACAGAAAGCAGCTGCTGACAACAGCAACTCGAAGGCAAGAAATTAAGAGTGTCGCATGATAATCAGCGATTGCTGGAAAGACTCAGTAGGCCTCAGCTGTGCTGCCCAGTCAACATTTGTGTCTCAGGCCTGCTGCAGTGCTCCAGTGAGACTGCCTCTGCGAGACAGAGGAACAGCATCTCATCTTACACTTGGGAACTGTGCAGCCTTCTGGACTCAATATCAAGTTTAAGAATTTTAAGAACAAAGAAGACTTCTTTCAATGTCTCTAACCCTAGGTTCTGTCATAAAATGTGTTGCTTTCAACACAACAATCCCATTTTCACCCACTCTGATTCACCCACCATTATGACCCTTCTAGCTTCTCTTGTTCCCGGTCTTACTATCAATAATCCCATTATCCACAAAATCTTTTCCTTCCCTTCTTTCTCTGGGAAGACTCCTTCTCCACTCACTCCTTACAGCATATCAACCTTTCCCTAGCTGCTTGCAGTTCTTGAGGGTCACTGGACTCAAAAACATCATCTCTGTTTCTCTCTCCCCAGATGCTGCCACAACCCCCAAGTTTCTCCAGCGATTTGTTTGTTTTGGATCTCCAGCATCTGCAGTTTTGTGTTTCATATCAGACAGACAGTCAGAATAATCTGGTTTTCTTCCGGCTGTAGGTTTTTTTTTTTAAAATTACCCATCACCATCCTGGTCTGACCTTGATCTGTGCTTGAAGCTGGATTCGCAAGAGATTCCAGTCAGAAGTCCCCTTGCTTTGGCAGAGCTGTAGAGTTTATCAACCTTATTGCACAATTACCACAATGTAGTGCTAACTGTCATTCTAACACTGAACCTGACCAAGCACTCTTTGCCCCGCACACACACAAAAAAGTTTGTTTCCCCTCCCTTCCGATTACAAAAGGAAGGGCTGTTATAGAAATTCAACGTAGTCAAGGTGCAAAAGGCTATCAGATACATTGGCATTTTTGCATTGTTTGTGCATTTGAAACATTTCTCCCACTTATTGTTCAAAAACCAAATATCCATTTGTTATCAACCCTATCACACAAAAGGGATTAAATGCAATTTTTAAATAAAATCACTAGTAAGTAATGATGTTAAATTTGACAAGAATATTGCTTAACGAAAAGAATTTTCTTTTGTGGATGTTGCTTTTAAAGAGATTTCCTTTCATTATTTGGTTGTCCAGGTGTGGCAGAGTTTTAGTAAGTTTTGAACGTTAGTGGTGCAACTGCTGAAAGGGTCCCTCATCTTCCAGAGGGCTCCCAATAAAACAATGGCCACCAGGTGTTTCCAACAAAAGTGCCTTAAATGACCTCCAGCCGATCCGTGTCGCTGCAGCCAAACCTGGTCTTGTACTTATTGAACAGTTTGACGAGGGAGCAGACATACATTTTGTGGTAGCTGTCCACCTCCTCAGGGCTGGGGTTCTCAATCCGTGGGACTGTAATTGGTTCCCCGACTGCAAGTAGAATAAAAAAAAAGGAAATGTTTGAACTGTCTCGCCAAAACAGTCAGCCAGAGCTTGCATTTATATAGCACCTCATGTGACCACCGGACTTTCCAAACCATTCGACCGACAGGTGAAACCATTCTGAAGGCTAAATAAAATGTAGGAGAAGCTCAGCACTTGGCAGCACCTGTGAAGAATAAGATCAGAGTTAACATTTTGGGTCCGGAGACCCTTCCCACAAACTAATGGTAGCTAGGTCCTAGCTAAGGAAGGGTCACCATTCTGGAAACGTTAACTCAGTTTCTCCCTTCACAGATGCTGCCAGACCTGATGAGCTTTTCCATCAACTTCTGTTTTTGTTCCTGACATACAGCATCCATAGTTCTTCCAGTTTTTTAATTGAACCAATGCAGGAAACTAATGCAAAACAAGAATAGGAGTAGGCCATTCAACCCCTTGAGCCTGTTCTACTATTCAATGAGATTATGGCTGATTGTGGCCCAACTCCAAACTTCCTTTGGCTCATATCCCTTAATACCTTTGCTTAACAAAAAAAACTAAAATTTATAATTAACACCAGACGCAGCATCCACTGCCATTTGTGGAAGAAATTTCCAAACTTTTCCCTTCCTTTGTGTGTGTAGGAGTACTTCCTAACATCTCTCCCGAATGTTCCGGCCCTCATTCTCAGACTGTCTCCCCCAGTTCCCCTCAATTTAATCTCTGAAGTCCAAGTAACAAAACATAATTTAATCCATTGTCATCTGATTAACACAATAAATAATTTTGCTCCCATTTGGTCAGCAACAAGATTCCACAACTGCAATGTGATAATGGGCAGGTTATCTATTTTATTTTGAATTATTTCTTTGATTCAACAAGATCATCATTTAAATGCGAACTACTCAACATCCCTGCTTTTGCCCCAGATCTCCAAACAAAAAAAAATACTTTCACATTTACACTTAGCAACATATTTTATTCTCTCACAGGACGTGGGCATTGCTGACTGGACCAGTATTTATTGTCCATGCCTAGCTGTCCTCGAGAAGGTGGTAGTGAGCTGACTTCTTGAATCGCTGCGATCCATGTGCTGTTAGGCCCACAATGCCCTTAGGGAGGGAGTTCTAGGATTTTGACCCAGTGAAAATGAAGGAATGGCGATATATTTTCAAGTCAGGATGGTGAGGGGGCTGGTGTTCTGCTGCCCTTGTCCTTCTCGACAGAAGTGGTTGGAGGGTTGGAATATACTGTATTAGGGTCTTTGGCAAATTTCTGCGGTGCACCTTGTAGATGGTACACACTGCTGCTACTAGGCATTGGTAGTGGAGCGAGTGGATGTGGCACTGACCAAGCAGGCTGCTTTGTCGCGGATGGTGCCAAACTTAGAGAGTGTTGTTACAGCTGCACTCATCCGAGCAATTGGAGTATTCCATTGCATTCCTGACTTGTGCCTTGTAGACAGTGCACAGGCTCTGGGGAGTCAGGAGGAGAGCCACTCACTGCAAAATTCCTAGCCTCTGATCTAGTCTTGTAGCCACTAATTTATACAATATATCAAATTCATTTTCTGGTCAATGTTGATAATTGCGGGGGATGGGGGGGTAACGCCACAGAATGTCAAGTCACATTGGTTAGATTCTCTCCTATTGGAGATGGTCATTGCCTAGCATTTGCGTGGCAATACATATTACTTGCCATCTGTCAACCCAAACCAGGGATGGCTGACCTCCAACAACTCCAACCATCAGCTAGTTTATCCCCAAATCCAAATTGACTCTAGTTTTACGAGAACTCCTGGACACTGTCAGATGTTCACTGGATGTCAAGGGCAGTCAGTCACTCACAATTTAAATTCCCCACAGTAGCGGCAATGGGATTTGAACCTGTGTCAGAGATTAGCCAGGGTCTCTGGATTTCTAGACCAGTGGTAGTAGCATTACACAACTGTCTTCCCCCACCTCACCCCTGGAATTCAGCTCTTTTGTCCATGTTTGAACCAAGGCCGGAATGAGGTCAGGAGCAGAGCGACCCTGGCGGAACCCAAATGGGGCGTCGCTGAGCAGGTGCTGCTCGATAGCGCTGTTAGTGACACCTTCCATCACTTTACAACTAACTGCATTTGTCATTTGATCAGCAGAGTTACAAAACTCTACCCAACCCCCATTCGACATTCAGATTGTTTCAGATATTTCACCCTGAGAAGGGTCAGCTTTAATTTTTGGACTTTATATATGGCCTTAAACTCCAAACCATGGAAATAGTTTCTCCTAATTTTCTTTCCCTTTCCCATTTATCACTTAAAAACTTTTACCAAATCATCACTCGATCTTTTAAATACTGGGGATGCAGCCCAAATGTTTAACCTCTGCCAAGACTATCACTTGGGATTGCTCATTATGACTACAATATGATGCCTCCTCCAAGATCAACCTCTGTCCTGAGCCACAAATGCCTCACTGGCATAATGTAGTCTAGCCAGGGCTTGGTGTAACTGAAGCGTTACTTTGGGGATGGTCAACGTGGGTCGGGCACAGTTCAGGAGCTTCCGTGGTCGATCTTCTGGCTTCCAATTGTCACCAACCCCACCCCACCCCACTCAAGGATCCTGCCAATGGTAGTATCCTGCTGCAGCAATGTGGAGCTGTACATACAGATGGAAGACAAGAAATCATCTTTCCTTTGACTGGATTTTAAGGCCTGAGCTGGATTGTAGCGGTAGAACGCCACCCACTGTTGAGTCTTAAAATCAGAAGTCACACGACTCCAGGCTTATTTCAAATCACAAGCTTTCGAAGCGCTGCTCCTATGAAGGCCCATGTCACCTGATGAAGGAGCAGCCCTACGAAAGCTTATGATTTCAAATAAGCCTGTTGGACTATAACTTGGCATTGCGAGATTTCGGACCTTGTCCATCCCAGCCCAATACTGGCAACTCCACATCAAGTCTTAACAAGATGCACCAGCAATGGCAGGATACAAATTCATTTCATGACAGTTAGGTGGACGTTTATAGTACAGCGGTTGTGATCCTCCCTCTGGGTCAGAGGTTTCAAGTCTCACTTGCCCTGGAGATGTCCGAGCAGGTCAATTAAAATAACTACACACAGTCTGTTAGAGATAAAGTGTGGGGCAGGATGAACACAGCAGGCCAAGCAGCATCTTGGGAGCACAAAAGCTGACGTTTCGGGCCTAGACCCATTTCTGATGAAGGGCCTAGGCCCGAAACATCAGCTTTCCTACTCCTCTGATGCTGCTTGGCCTGCTGTGTTCATCCAGCTCCACACTTTGTTATCTTGGATTCTCCAGCATCTGCAGTTCCCATTATCTCTGTTAGATATTGTTAGTATTACTATGAGGAGATTGGTAGATACAAGTCAGCACTTAAATGAGAATCCTAAGATTCAAATCTGCATCATGTTTAGTGCAGGCAGAGAAAATGCAGTCTCAAGTATTAACCATTACTTTGTACAATTGGCATCCATGCAACACAGTAAAGAAGTTAATTTGTGGGAGAGAGATCCACTGAGGTCTTTCTGGAGGGAGGAGGGTAACTTCGAGGTAGGTATCCTTTGCAATGGTAGTAGATTTGCCAACTTTAGGTACATTTAAGTCGTCGTTGGACAAGCATATGGACGTACATGGAATAGTGTAGGTTAGATGGGCTTGAGATCGGTATGACCGGTCGGCACAACATCGAGGGCCGAAGGGCCTGTACTGTGCTGTAATGTTCTATTTAAGAGGCTTCGCAGTTGGGTTAAACTGGTTTCAGAGATAGTAGGAACTGCAGAATCTGAGACAACAAGGTGCAGAGCTGGATGAACACAGCAGGCCAAGCAGCAGAGGATCAGGAAAGCTGACATTTCAGGCCCTGACCCCTCAGAAATTTGGAGGGGGGGGGGGGGGGGAAAGAGACAGGGAGGGACTTCTGAAAAAAATAGGTTTGATTTAGGTAAGTACCAAGGTGCCTTGTTTAGTCATGGGGATAGATTGGAGAAACTGGCTCAGTCCTCCTTGGAGAGAAGGCCAACAGGAGATTTGTCAGAAGTTTTCAAAATCAGCAGCAGTCAGGGCACAGGAGGAGAAACTGTTCCTGCTTGTGACACAAACAAGAAAAAAAAGGGCACAGATTTAAGATACAACCCGAAAGAACTGCAGATGCTGTAAAATCTGGAACAAGAACAGAAGTCGCATCTGCGAAGAAAGAATCTGAGTTAATGTTTCGGGTCTGGTGACCCTTCCTCAGAAGGGTTTTCTTCACAGATGCTGCGAGACACGCTGAGCTTTTCCAGCAACTTCGCCTTAAATCCACAAACGAAAGCAGATGTGCAGCAAGGATAGTGAGGAAAAAGCCTTGTTCGATCATTGAGTGATTAGGGTCCACAAATGCCTGGAAGTGTACTGAAGGCAGGTTCAGAGGGGGCATCAGATGGCTGATTTAAATCAATAGCATACAAGGATATAGGGAAAAGGCAGGAGAGTTAGAGGTTATAACACTCATTTGAAGAGCTGGAGCAAGCATCAAGGGCCAAATTACCTCCTTCTGCACCATAACAATTCTCCGAAAGGCAACATTTTATTCCAGACTGCATCATCAACTCACTACTGTAACTGTTGGATAATTTGGTATTGCTGGGTTTCTGCATTGTCGTCTGCAGTGTTTGGAAGCAGTAACAGAGATGGTTGATGAGGGTAAACACTGTTGATGTGCTGTACTCAGATTTCCAAAAAGCACTGCATTCGGAGCTGTGTAACAAATCTGTGACCTACAGGAGTAAAATAGGCCGAGTGTGACTGGAAACAAAGTCATGGCGACTGGGTGCTTTTCAATCTAAAGGAAGCTTTGTAATGGAGTTTCCTATAGATCAGCGTTGGGACCATTTGCTTTGTTGATACATATATTCATGACATGGACCTTGGTGTACACGATCTTTCATAATTTGCAGAAGATACGAAACTTGGCAACTTTGTGAACTCTGGAGAGGGCAGTGTGGAATTTTAAAAAGAATGAGATAAGTTGGTGGGGTACGTGGTCAGATGGCAGATGCAGTTTAATATAGAGAAATGTGAGGTGGTTCTGCAGTGAGAGTTGTACATCGCAGAAACAGTTGGTCCAACGCATCCACGCTGACCAGATATCCTACATTAATTTAGTCCCATTTGCCAGCATTTGGCCCATATCCCTCTAAACCCTTCATAGTCTTATATCCATCCAGAAGCCTATTAAATGTTGTAATTGTACCAGCCTCCACCACTTCCTCTGGCAGCTCATTCCATACATACACCATCCTGTGAAAAGGGTGCTCCTTAGGTCCTTCTACGTGCAAAGAAACATTTCGAGAATGATACAATTCATCTTTGGAACTAGCATTAAACTGATTGTGTCTCTAGCTCAGTTAAGAGCAACTACATTGATGTTGTTCTTAAAATGTGATAATTTCACCACAGAGACTGGCTTTTCCTTTTTAAACAACTGACAGTAGCTACACGATCATCTTTCGGTGAGTTTTAAACTCCCTATTTTAATTGAATTCAAATCTTATCAGCTGGGATTCAAACCCATATTCCTAGAACATGGACCTGGAGTTTATGGATTAGTAGTCCAGTGACATTAGCACTACACCACCTCTCCTGTACAATCAATGTCAGCATTAATGTTCCTGCTATTCCATGTTTATTAAAGCAATTTCTGCAGGGAAAACAACCTACCCACGGTGTTGATGGGTTTGGCATAAGGCACGAGACCCCAAGAGTTGCTCGAGAAAAACCCCCGGCCTTGGAAAACCAAGGGGGCAAATCCAATCAGCTTCTGGAACCTTTTCTGTATCGCTCTCATCAAACTGCCTTCCTTGAAGATAATCTGGCAGTAGACTTCATTCTCACCAAAAGTGTACACAGGGACCAAATCGGCTCTGCCAAGCGAAGGGGAAAAAGTAGAATATTGCGGAAAATGGTCATTTACAATCATAGAATCCCCCTGCAGTGTGCAAGCAGGCCTTTCAGCCTAATAAGTCGATACCAACTCTCCAAAGAGCATCCCACCCTGACCCATGCCCCTAGCCTGTAACCCTGCATTTCCCATGGCTAATCCACCCAACTGGACACTTCAGCACAAGTCAGCACAGTCTGTCCGTCTCACCTGAATGTTTTCAGGCGGTGGGAGGAAACTGGAGCAACCAGCAGAAACCCACAGAGACGTGGGGAGAATGTGCAAACTCTATACAGACAGCAGCCGAAGGCTGGAATCAAACGCGAGTCGCTGATGCTATAAGGCAGCTGTGCTAGCCACTGCACCACCCAATAATGCCTCTCACAATAAGTGCCTTTAAAGACCATTGCTTATCCCAAACCATTTCATAGGAAAATTGTCAAAATAAGCTTGTCACACAGCTATATCTTTATCCCTTGTTGTGGCCAGGCCAGCACTTCATTGTCTTTAAACTGAATGGCTTGCTCAACCCTTTCAGACAACAGTTCAGAGTCATTGCTGTGGGTCTGGAGTCACATATAGGCCACGCTGGGTAGGGGCGGCAGACTTGCTTTTCTAAAGGGCATTAGTGAGCATTTGTACAACAGTGATTGCCAGTCCCCAGACTGAAGAGAACATCTGAATCTCCTGTTTATATCTGGTCAGCCAGGGCTCCCCCTTTGGTCAAGGTTTACCACAATCAAGGATCTCAGTCAATGAGATCCACCTGGCCCTGGTTCTAATCACCACAACTTGGCTTGACGGATCACATTTTGTTTTTGAATTGTCAGTTATTGTGGTGGCTAATCACAGAAACACATTGTTAAAGAAAACCTGTAACTTTGTATCAAAGAATTTGTTTATGCTACCAAGAAAACAAACCAAAACTATCTAATGTTAGAATTATCTACCAAAAAAACCACAAATGACAAATCAAAGTTCCAATCTGTTTCTTGGCATTTATGGAAACTCAAGTCCAGACAGGTTACACACCAAGTTTCTGGTGAACTGATTCCTTCCAGTTTCCCGAAGGCTGTGGAAACATTCTTTCCAAATCTATCGACATGAGCCTTTCAAAAATCTGGGAACTTAAACTTTCTCAGTTTTAACCTGCAAATTCTCAACCTGACTTGGAGGCTTCACAAATTAAACCCTGCTGAAGCGACTCTCTTTAGGCTGCCCTGACCTCATTAGAGGTGCGGAACTGAAACTGTTATTGGTCATACAACAAGGAAACAGACTCTTTGGCCCAACAAGTCTATGCTGACCACGTTCCCAAAGTAAACTAGTCTCACCTGCCTGTGCTCAGCTCTACACCTCCAAGCACTACTTATTCACATACTTATCTAAATGTCTTTTAAAATGCTGTAACTGTACCCACATCCTCCACTTCCTCTGGCAGTTCATTCCAAGCATAAACTAACCACTCTGTAAAAGTGTTTCCCCTTGTGTCTTTAAATCTTCTTCCTCTCACCTTAAAAATATGTCCCCTAGTCTTGAAATACCCCACCCTAGGGAAAAGACACTCGCCATTCACCTTACCCATACCCCTGACGATTTTATAAACCTCTATAAAAGTCAGCTCTCAACCTCCTACACTCCAGAAAAAAAAAGTGTCCCAGCCTGTCCAGCTTTTCCTCATAACTCAAACCTTCCATTCCTAGCAACATCCTGGTAAATCTCTTCTGAACCCTCTCAAGCTTAGTAATGTTCTTCCTCTAAATATGGCAAAAGTAAGAAAAGGATGATCTCCTTATTGGGGTTGTACTATAGACCCCTCCAGTAGTCAGTGGGAAATTGAGAAACAGATTTGTAAAAGGTGATCTCAGTTGTTTGAGAGAATAACTAGGCAGGTTGTGGTATGGGTTTTAGTTTTCCAAACACAGTGAGATTGCCAGAGTGTTAAGGGCTTCAATTGAGGGGAATTTGTTAAGAGTGTACAAGAAAACTTTTGATTCAGTATGGTGAAGATGCAAAAAAAAAACACAACCTACTCATGGGATATAAGGCAGGGCAGGTGACTGAGGTGTCAATGGGGGAGCACTTTGGGGCCAGTGACCATAACTCCATTAGTTTTAAAATATTGATGGAAAAGGATAGACCGCATCTAAAAGTTTAAAATTCTGAATTGGAGGAAAGCCAATTTTAACAGTATTAAACAAGAACTTTCAAAAGTTGATGGGGTCCAAATGTCTGCAGATTAAAAAAGGGAAAATGGGAAGCCTTCAAGAAAATAAATGGGATAAGAGTTCAGGGACAGCGTGTTCCTGTTAGGGTGAATGGGAAAGGCTGGTCGGTGTAGGGAATGCTGGGTGACTAGAGAAATTGAGGTTTTGGTCAAGAAAAAAGGAGGAAGCACATGTCAAGTATACCCAGCAGAGATCAAATGAATCTTTAAGAGGAAAATTAGGAGGACAAAAAGGGAACATGAGATGGCTTTGGCAAATAGGGTTAAAAGGAGAATCCAAAGGGCTTTTATAAATACATTAAAGGATAAAAGGGTAACTAGGGTGAAGAAAGGGCCCCTGAAAGATCAGCAAGCCTGCCTATGTGTGGAACCACAGGAGACGGCGGCAAGGGAGATATTAAAGGAAGATTTTGCGTCAGTGTTTACTGTGGAGAAGGATATAGGAAACATGAAACATGGGGAAGTAGTGATATCTTTAAATATGTCCATATACAGAGGTGGTGGTGCTGGATGGCTTAAAACATGAAGGTGGATAAATCCCTGGGATCTGATCAGGTGCATGCTACAACTCTGTGGGAAGCGAGGGAAGTGATTGCTGGGCCCCTCGCCGAGATATTTGTATCATCGATAGCCACAGGTGACGTGCCAGAGGACTGGAGGTTCGCTAACGTGGAGCTGATATTTAAAAAAAGATAGTAAGGAAAAGCCAGGGAACTATAGACTGGTGAACCCGATGTCAGTGGTGGGCATGTTGTTGGGGGGTGGGCAAAACCTGAGGGACAGGATTTATAGGTATTTGGAAAGGCAAGGACTGATTAGGGATAGTCAACATGGCTTTGTGCAGGGGAAATAGTGTCTCATTAACTTTGAGTTTTTTTGAAGAAGTAACAAAGAAGATTGACGAGGGCAGAGTGGTGGACGTGATCTATGGACTTCAGTAAGGTGTTTGACAAGGCCCCCTCAGTGTACTGATTAGCAAAGTTATGGAATACAGGGAGAACTATCCATATGGACACAGAACTGGGTCAAAAAGGTAGAAGACAGAGACTGGGGGTCGTGGACAGTTGCTTTTCAGACTGGAGGCCTGTGACCAGCAGTATGCCACAATGAATCAGTGCTGGGCCTAATGCTTTTTGTCATTTATATAAATGATTTGGAATGTGAACATAAGAGATATGGTTAGTAAGTTTGCAGATGTCACCAAAATTGAAAGCATGGTGGACAGCGAGGAAAGTTACCTCAGAGTACAATGGGACCTTGATCAGATGGGCCGAGGAGTGGCAGATGGAATTTAATTTAGACAAATATTAGGTGCTACATTTTGGAAAGGCAAATCAGGGCAGGACTTACACACTTAAAAAGGTTCTGGAGAATGTTGCTGAACAGAGACACCTTGGAGTACAGGTTCATAGTTCCTTGGAAGTGGAGTTGCAGATAGTTTGGATAGTGAAGAAGGTATTTGATATGCTTGCCATTATTGATCAGTGCATTGAGTAGAATTGTTGGGAGGTCATGTTGTGACCGTACAGGACATTGGAATGCTGCATGCAATTCTAGTCTCCCTGCTATTGGAAGGATGTTGTGAAACTTGGAAGGGTTCAGAAAATATTTACAAGGGTGTTGCCAGGATTGGAGGGTCTGAACTATGAGAGAGGCTGCATAGGCTGGGACGATTTTCCCTGGAGCATTGGAGGCTGAGGGGTGAATATCAAAAGGTCTTTTCCCCAGGGTAGGGGAGAACAAAACTAGAGGGCAGAGGCTTAAGGAGAGAGAGAGAGGAAAATTTTAAAAGGAACCTGAGCAGCAACTCTTTCACAGAGGGTGGTGTGTGTATGGAATGAGCTACCAGAGGTGGTGGTGGAGGTCAGTACAATTACCACATTTCAAAGGCATCTGGATGGGCATATGAATAGAAAGGGTTTAGAGGGATATGGGCCAAATGCTGGCAAATGGGACTAGATTTATCTCAGATATCACATTGGCATGAAGAATTAAGACTGAAGGGTTTGTTTCGGTGCTGTACATCTATTGCTATGATCAGTGCTAGCCATACAGCTCCAGAACAGACCTCACCAACGTTCTGTACAACCCACAGAATCAGAAATTGCTGGACAAGCTCAGCAGGTCTGGCAGCATCTGTGGGAGAGGTCACTTGACCAGAAACATTAACGCTGATCTCTCTCCACAGATGCTGCCCAGACCTGCTGAGCACTTCCAGCAACTTGTGTTCGTTTCTGAATTTTCCATCCTTCCTGCCAAAAGGGACAATTTAACACTATGGATTATCTGTCACCTGCTCCTGTCCTCGTTACATCCTCCTGTCTCCTTCCAGTTTATGTAACATTCTTACCCTGTCTGGTTTACATGTGACTCGAGACACACTGGAACATGGCTGACTCAAGATACAATGGAACACACTTCAACACATTCCTGATGTTAGTGGAGAGGATGTGACTAGGGTTAAAAATGGCAACAGGAGTTTGAGGGGGGGTGCGGGAAGAGCTGGATATGTACAATAGTGGGTCCAACCCAAAGGGAGAATTCCTTACCCATTCTGCAATGCTATCTTCACAAACCCTTTGCGATTCTTGAGAGTCACGATGTTGCTTCCTGGGTTGCAGTCCAGGGATTCGGCTGCTCCCCCTATCACTATGATCACAGCATTCCCGCTGCCATTTTTTGACAGCAGGAAGTCGATGGCGTCCCTCGTCACTGGGAAAATACCTGGAGCA
The DNA here is from genome assembly GCF_030684315.1 of Stegostoma tigrinum. Classification (NCBI taxonomy): domain Eukaryota; kingdom Metazoa; phylum Chordata; class Chondrichthyes; order Orectolobiformes; family Stegostomatidae; genus Stegostoma; species Stegostoma tigrinum. The sequence continues at coordinate 108,471,639 of NC_081359.1, read as the reverse complement.
GGATCAGAAATAAGAAGCTATGAGCGAGTGCATATTTGAACTGTGGATCACCATCTCCAACTCTTAAAATACATGCCAGACAACATCAAGGCACTAGACAGACCACGGCTGGAATACTGTGAAAGGCTCTGGGAAAGAAAGGTGGCTGACATCTGAGACAGACCAGAGAAGATGCACTCAGCTGATCCCAGCTACACGGAAGCTGACTTATGAAGAGGGTTTGAGTGGATTGGGCCTGTACTCAATGCATTTTAAAAAAAATGAGCGTTGACCGGATTGAAACATACAAGACTCTTAGAAGACTCATCAGGGTAAAGGTGGAAAGGTTCTTTCCCATTGTGGGAGAGTCTAGGACCAGAGGGCATCATCTCAGAATAAGGAATCACCCATTTAAAGACTGGGATGAGGAAGAATTTCTTCTCTATTAGAGTAGTGAATCTGTGGAATTCTTTACTGCAGAGGACAGTCGAGGCTGGGTCATTATGTGTATTCAAGACTGAAATGGACAGATTTTTAAATCAGTGAAGGAATCAAAGCTTAAGGGGAATAAGGCAGGAAATCGGAATTGAGGATTATCAGATCAACCAATGATCTCATTGAATGATGCAGCAGACCTGATGGTCTTAATAGCCTTTCTCTGCTCTTATGTCATTATAAGAATGAAATACACACAATGCTCCTACAGCTCTTGCCTAAAGCTCCCAACAATCTTCCAGCCTGGACAGAAGATCTCAGTGGGAAAATGTTTGGGAGCACTGCTTTCAGGAATGAAGTCAGGGCTGGAGTAACTGCATTCAGTTCTGGACACCGCACCTCAGGAAGGATGTACTCGTCTGGGAAGGGGTGTGCTGCAGATTCACCAGATCGGCGACGGGGTTTAAAGGGTTAAATCGTGCAGCCAGCTTCCAGAGAGAAGACTACGTTCACTCGAGGACTGATCCAGCTGATTGGAATGAGGTCAGCCAGCTGGGCATCATAGACTAGGAGTTCCCTGATTGACCAAATTAACAGCCCCAGTCAGGGAGCCCTGGCTGACATAAAAAGAGGAATGTCAGAGATACTGACACTCTGATAGCTAACTCTGAATGAAGCAGTAATAAAGTCAAGGGCTGCTCATGTGTAAATAGAAGGTGACTTGGGAGATGGATACTGGCCTCTTTGGAGTTATTCCCCAGTGCAAAGACTTTAAAATAGACAAAAGAAGCAGGGATGGAGTATATTAGAGAAACTCTTTCCTCTTGGTGGGAAAGGAAGAGTCTCAGTCAGTCTAGAGCTGGTTGAGTGATAAACACAGTAGTTACCAAGGAGTGTGTAAGGAGTACGACACAGGACATACAAGGCCACGTGCCAGCAGGAGCAAGCCCAGAACAAGGGGGTGTTAAAACTCTGAATCTCCCGGGAATTTTGAAAGAATCTCTTGAAAATTCTACTTGTAAGTAACTTGCATCCTTCAGTTTCCGTTTGAGCTGGTGGGTCAATGTGGCTTCTCAAAATTAATTCACAGAATGTGGGGGGGTCACTGACTGGGCCAGCATTTTGTGCTTATGGTTCTTGATCCAGTGCAGTCCATGTACTGTGGGTAGATCCACAATGCCTTCAGGGAGCGGATTCCAGGATCTTGACCCAGCAACCCAGATGGAACAGCAGCATAATTCCAAGTCAGGAGGGTAAGAGACTTAGAGCTGAACTTGCAGGTGGTGTTCCCACGTATCTACTGTTTTCTTTTAGAAAGTTCATTAATGGGATGTGTGTGTCACATGACCAACATTTATTACCCACCCCAATTGGCCAGTCAACCATATTGCTGTTGGTATGGAGTCAGAGCCAAAACTGGGTAAGAATGGCAGATTGCTTTCCTAGAAGTACATTAGTGAATTGGGCTTCCCCCCGGCCCCGCAAACAATTGGCAATGATTTCAAGTTCATCACCAAGACTCTGAATTCCAGACTCTTACGGAATTCAAATTCCAACACCTGTTACAGCAGAATTTGAACGTGACCGGAGTCTCTGTTGTCAAACTTGAAAGGGTTCAAGAAATCTACAAGGGCCTTTTTTCCCCTACAGCAATGGAGACTGAAGTGTGGCCTAACGGAGAGGTTTATTAAATCATGAAGGGCATGGATAGGGTGAATAGCCAAGGTCTTTTTTCCCCTCAGGGTAGGAAGTCCAACCTATAGGGCAATAATAATAAAATGTGAGGCTGGATGAACACAGCAGGCCAAGCAGCATCTCAGGAGCACAAAAGCTGACGTTTCAGGCCTAGACCCTTCAGAGAGGATCCTCTCTGATGAAGGGTCTAGGCCCGAAACGTCAGCTTTTGTGCTCCTGAGATGCTGCTTGGCCTGCTGTGTTCATCCAGCCTCACATTATTATCTTGGAATTCTCCAGCATCTGCAGTTCCCATTATCTCTCAACCTATAGGGCATATGTTTAAAGTCAGAGTGGAAAGATTTAAAAAGGATCCTGAGAGGCAACACAGTGGGACACGTATGGAATGAGCCACCAGGAGGCTGGTACAATTACAACATGTGAAAAGCTTCTGGATGGGTAAATGAATAGGAGGGGTTTAAGAGGGAAATGGATTAAGTGGAACTAGATTTATTTAGGATATCTGGTTGGCACTGATGAGTCAGACTGAAGGGTCTGTTTCTGTGCTGTATAAATCTCTGACTAAATAGTCGAGCATTACTGCCACTAGACCAACAGTAGACCTTGGGAAGGTTGCAAAGCAGTTGGCAAAATGGGAAAAATGTAGGTTTACAAGTCAAGGACTTCATAGATTTTTAACAAATTGCTGCATTCAACATGTAGCATAGCCTCAATAGCGAGGGAAAGAAAGTGATCACTAAAAATCAATACATTATCAATATAGTATCAGTGTTAAAGAGATTTTGAACAGCATCTGCAGCCATTTGATTGGATTCCACGTGGGGGCAGGGTGAAGTCATGCTTCCGAAGTTCATGAAACTGATAACAGCAATTACATTTGAACATTGCTCCCCAAGACACGTGTAGTGTCAATTACAAGTGCTTTCAGGGGAAAGCACTTCTGGTCCTAGGAGAGACATCTCCCGATTAGATTAGGCTTTCAATACTGTGTGCGCGCATACGATGAAGTCAGCCACCAAGCTACTGACATATTGACTGAGGAATACAGAACAAACAGCAGCAAAAAAATAAAAAAAAGTGACAGAGATTTACCAGGATGTTGCCACATATGGAAGGTCTGGGTTATAAAGAAAGGCTGGGACTTTCTTCACTGGAGCATAGGAGGTTCAGAGGAGACATGATAGAAGTGCTTAAAATAATGAGGATAAAAGTTAAATGATAGTTGTCTTTTTGCTAGGATGAGGGATTTAAAGACTATAGAGCACATTAAGGTGAGAGGAATGAGATTTAAGACAGATATGAGGGGCATTTTTGTTTTTACAGAGTGGTTCACGTGTGGAATGAAGTTCAAAGTAGTAGTGCTGGATGTGGGTACAATTACAATGCCTAAAAGACAATTGGATAAGTACATGAATAGGAAAGGTTCAGAGGGGTATGGGCCAGGAGCAGGCAGGTGGGACTAGTTTAGTTTGGGATTAACGTTCGACATGGACTAGACAGACTAAAGAGTCTGTTTCTGTGCTGTATGACTCTTGAAAACAAAAACTTCCAGCTCTCTTCCCAAACACAAGCTCCAACTCACACAAACAGTGAGCCATCACGCAGTGGGAATCACTGTTATCTTGGAAACTTGTCCGTGTAGGCTATACTGATTAAAAAAAGCCACATTTTAACGAATCTTTTCTGTCTTGCGCTCCTCAGGTCAACTCGCAAGAAACAGCAAAGTATTGGGTAAATATCATTTATACTGTATGACAGGAGATTGTTGCAAAAGTCGACTGATTGGTAGTGCCATGCCATGGAGAATGGACCAGCTAATGATGACTGACAGTTAACTGATGACCTTTGACTGATTGGTCAGAACATTGTCCCAAGAAATAAACCAGCATATGGATGTTGTGTTCAATCAGGCACAGTAGCACGACAATTAGTACTGCCGCCCCACAGCACCAGGGACCTGGCTATGCTCCCAGCCTCACGCGACTGTGTGTAGAGTTTGCACATTCTCCCCATGTACTCCAGTTTCGTCCCACATTCCAAAGATGTGCAGGTTAGGTGGATTGGCCATGGGATATGATAGGTAACAGAGACACAGTGGGGAGTAGGAGGGAGGTCTAGTTGGTATAGGCTCAATGGGCCAAATGGCCTGCTTCCACACTGTAGGGATTCGATGATTCAGGTGCAGTGGATGCCCACATTGTGAATTTGCAAAAAGACCTTGTCCATTAAAATATGGAGCATCAAGTTCTTCCACACTGTCAGGTCAAACACCAACAACAACCCTAAACTGGCTGCCAGTGTCAATTCTTCACACACTCAGGACCGTCCAGCAAATGCTGTCCACTCAAAATCCCATTTATTTAATTTTCTGCAAAGCTTGCAGCACAATGCCAACAGGCGAGTTTGGGTACAGTCAGAGCGTTGCTTGCTGTTTGAAATGATCCAGTCTTTGGGTTGTACGTATGGTATTGAGTCTGGATCCCCATTAAGACCATCTCTCTCAAATATCTTTGTTGAATTTGATGAGAAACGTGTCTTCAATGGGGTGACCCTACACTTCCCACCCCCGGCATATTACTGATCCGTAGATGATACTTTTGCCATATTGGAGTCCTCAGTTCCACACAAGAAATTACAACAAGTGTAGTGCCGTAGGATCTTTTACATCACTGAACTGTTACAACCTAGAGCAGACCATTTGGCCCATTGTGCCCACACTGGGCGTTGTGCCAGTCTCCTGCTTTTCCCCATATCCACATGGAGATGACAGTTGGCAACTAGGGCTTTGGCTTGACCTCCAATCTGAGAGACAGCATTGCTGACAGTACGGCAATCCTTCAGTCTGGCACTGGAAGCCAGCCTAAACTCTATGCCCAATGGTCCGGACTGGGCTGGACTTGTACTTGTGCCCATGATCAACTCACTCAAGAACAGCAGTCTACTCACTGATTTGTAGCTGACACCACATCAATCATTTCGCCCATCACACTCAACAAGAGGTGTTTTTTTTCCCCCCTATTTGTTGGGCTCACCTCCGCTCATTAAATAGTCCCGCAGAATTGGCATCCGGAAGTTACCAGCCAGCGTGGCCAGAGAAGGTCGAATTCCCGGAAATTTCAAGGAAAAACCAGTGGCTTCCGTTCCAAAGTTGCAAAAGGCCCCAAAGCAGAAGATGCCATGGGGGTGATAACCGAAGATGTAGTTCCTGTTGGGATCGAGGTTGTGCGTTTTCACCAACTGTGGGTGGAAGTTAAAACAGAAAAAGGACACAAAAAACTCAGTGAACAACAACAAAACTACCCAACTTCACCTCATTGTACTGAGGAAAACACATCAGTTCAACGTTTGAGGTCCTTCATTTGAGGAAAATAATGTAGTTGAAGAAGAATGAGTAGTCAAGGTGAAAAGCACAGTAACATTTAAGGAAGGAACCAAAAGAAATTTGGGAATTTATAGATAATCTGCTTGTTTTTGTTGGTTAAGGGATGAATTTTGGCAGGCACTATGAGAACCTACTTTTTTAATTAATTCTGTGGGATGTTATATTTAGTCGAGAATGCAGGCACAGCCTCTGTTTAACACCTCATCCATGGGCTAAAAAAGTGTGGTAGAGGTAAGTTCAATTACCACTGCCTTATTATAGGATCCCTACAGTGTAGAAGCAGGCCATTCAGCCCATCACATGCACACCAGCCCTCCAAAGGGCATCTCACCCAGACCCAGCCTCCCTCCATAATCTGGATGCGAGTTTGCTCGCTGAGCTGGAAGGTTCGTTTTCCGACGTTTTGTCACCATTCTAGGTAACATCATCAGTGAGCCTCCGACGAAGCGCTGGTGTTATGTCCCGCTTTCTATTTAACTGGTTAGGTTTCCTTGGGCTGGTGATGTCATTTCCCGTTTTTTTTCTACCATCTACCATCCCCTTCGGAGGCTCACTGATGTTGTTACCTAGAATGGTGACGAAACGTCTGAAAACGAACCTTCCAGCTCAGTGAGCAAACTCACATCCAGAACCTCAACAGGAGCTACAAATCTTCTCAACACTCGCTCCCTCCATAATCCTGCACTTACCCAGGCAAATCCAAATATAATTGTGTTATATAATCCACCTATCCTCCACATCCCTGGATACTACAGGCAATTTAGTATGACCAATCCACCTAACCTGGGCTGCAGGAGTCCAGAGCAAATCCACACAGACACAGGGAAAACATGCAAACTCCAGACAGACAGTCACCCAAGGCAGACATCAAACCTGGGCCCCTGGCACTGCGAGGCAGCAGTGCTAACTATCGAGCCACCATGTCACTCAGTAGATATAAAATATTACTTGATACAAAATAACTGCAGGATTGTGTGGTCAACACACAAATGTAGAATATAGGAGCAGGCCATTCAGCCCTTAGAACTTGCTGCACCATTCAACAGAATCACTGCTGGGGAGAGATGAGAGAAAATGGCACTGAGACATAATGTCCAGAGAGCTTCTGCAGACATGGGCTGAATGGCCTCCTTCCCAAATATATCAATTCTGTCGGCCTGCAAGTTTTTAAAAGAAGAATTCATTCATGGGGATGTGGGTGTTACTGGGTAAGTTAACATTTACTGCCCAGAGAATTAAGAGTCAACCACATTGCTGTGGGTCTGGAGTCACATGTAGGCTAGAACAGGTAAAGGTAGCAGATTTTCCTTGCTAAAAGACATCAGTGGACCAGATGAGACTTCTTTTAATAGTTCCATTAATTCCAGAAGGGTTGCCAGACCCAAAACGTTAACTGATTTCCACTCCCCCCCCCGCCCCCCACACTCCCGACAGATGCTGCCAGACTTGCTGAGCTTTTCCAGCAACTTCTGTTTTTGTTCCTGATTTACAGCATCCTCAGTTTCAGATGTTTAAAAATTGATTTCAAAATTCCACCATCATATGTGGCAGGATTCAAACCACGGTTCCCAGAACATCATTGTGGTCTCTGGGTTAATAATCCAGTAAGATCAATGAGCCTCTTCTACAGTGCACCAGACCAGTGACTCTATCTGGGAAGACCACAAACAATTTCATGGCAAAAGCACAAAACTGCAACATGTATTGGCTTAAATTTTGCTAATTCATTAAATTGGAAGAGCAGTCGACTGTACAAATATGTATCCAGTTGCAGAGGAGTCTAGACAATGTCATTGCCCGCAACACTGACAGAACCACACTCCACTCTCGCGGAACATCCTCGTCGTTGCAGACTGGTTGAAGGACATTGCCAGCCCACTTTGACTGTGAGCGCAACACTGGCCCCTGTTTTGAGTTCAGCTGAGCGTGAGTCAGTTCAGATAACACGACTCTCTCACCAATGTGGGTGAACACACCTGGATAGCAGCGGAGCTGCAAGACTATTTACAATGAAGTTAAGAAGTGAGAAAAAACAAACTGTGCGACCGCTATTGTCGTAATTTCGTACAGCATGGAAAACAGACCCTTCAGTCCAACCAGTCCAGTGACTGTCCCACCTACCCGCACTTAGCCCATATCCCACCAAACGTTTTCTACTCGGGAACTTATCCGAAAGTCTTTTAAGTGCTGTAACCATACCTGCACATGCTGCTTCATCTGGTAGTTTGTTCCACACACTAACCACTGTGTAAAAAAGTTGCTTCTCATGTCTTGGTTTTAAAATCTTGCTCATTTCACCTTAAAAAGGCCCCTAATTCTGAACACCTCCACCCTAAGGAAAAAGCCCTTGTCATTCATCTTAAATCATGCTCCTCGTGATTTTATAAACCTTCATAAGGTCAGCCTCTGACAATATACTGTAGAATATCTCAGTTTCTCCAGTTTTTTTAAAATATAATCTTAAACCCTCCATTCCTGGTCACATCCTGGTAAATCTTTTCTGAACCCTCCAATCCTATCTATAACAGGGCAAGCGGTTTTGTACAGAGTGTACCAGAAGAGGCCTCACCAACATCCTGCAAAAACCTCAATGACGCACCAACTCCTACACTCAAAAGGTCTCAGCAAATGAAGGCAAGTGTGCTAAACCTGTGATACAAATTTCAAAGATATGTGCCTGATCCTCTAGATCTCCCTCATCTACGATACTACCCAGGTGCCTACCATTAATTGCATAAATACTGTTCTCGTTTGTATTACCAAAATGCAATAGCTCACATTTTTCTGAATTAACTCTATTTGTGACTCCTCAGCCCATTGATCACGATCTCTTTGTACTCAGTGTTCTTCACTGTCCACTATACCACCTATTTTGACGTTATCTGCAAGCTTACTAAACATGCCTTCTATATTGTCACGCAAATTGTTTATATAAAAAAGTGTCAAACAGAAGTGGAGCCAGCAGCCAATCCCTATGGAACACCGCTGGACACGTGCCTGTCTCCTACCATCAAGCCAATCTTGTATCCAATTGGCAAACTCATCCCAAATTCCATGAGATATAACTTTATTAATTAGTTTACCCAGTGAAACCTTGTCAAAGGCTAGTTAAGTCCAAGTAAACAGCATGCACTGCTCTGCCTTCAAGCTTTCTGGTTACTTCGCTAAAACACTCAACCAAGTTTGAGAGACACAACTTTCCTTCACACAAACCTATGCTGACTATCCCAAATCAGTCCTTGCCTCTCCAAATCCTATCTTTCAGGATCACATTCAACAACTTAGCCACCACAACCAATGCAAGACCCAAAGGTCTACAGTTCCCAGGCTGCTCCTTCCAGCCTTTCTTAAACAAAGGCAAAATATTAGTCACCCTCCACTCACCCACTACTTCACACATGATTATAGATGATATAAATATTTCTGATAGGAGCCCTGCAATTTCCTTCCTAGCTTCCCACACATCTTGGGATACACTTGACCAGGTCCCAGAGATTCACCTACCTTTATGTTTTCTAAGACTTCCATAGAACACAGAACAATACAGCGCAAAACAGGCCCTTCGGCCCTTGATGTTGCGCCGACCTGTGAACTAATCTAAGCCCCTCCCCCTACACTATCCCATCATTATCCAGTATTTCCTCTTCCGTAATGAGGACTGTTTTCATTCATAGGCGTTACTGGTCAGGCAGCATTTATTGCCCATCCCCAATTGTCCGGAGGGCAGTTAAGAGTTAACTGCATTGCTGTTGGTCTGAAGTCACATGTAGGCCAGACAAGATAAGGATAGCAGATTGCCCTCCCCAAAATGGCATTTGTGAACCAAATCGGTCTTTCAGACATTTGGCAATGGATTCATGGTCATCAATAGATTCTTAACTCCAGATATTTATTGAATTCAAATTCCACTATCTGCTGTAGCAGGATTTGAACCCGGGTCCCAGAATGTTATCTGGATCTCTGGATTAACAGTCCAGCGATAATATGACCAGGCCATCACCTCCCATCAAAACATCAATCTAATTTTCCTGCATTCTCTAGGCTCCATTTCTTTCTCAATAGTAATAACTGTTGAAAAACGTTCATTTAATATCTCTCCCATCTCCTGAAGTTCAACACAAAGACAACCTCACTGATCTTTAAGGGGCCCTACTCTCTGTTACTCTTACTTTTGATGTATTTGTAGAACAGCTAACATTATCTGCTAAGGCTCTCTATCTAATATGATTCTTTTTTATTCTGGGCTAGAACCTCAATATCTTTACTATTCACTGTTCTCTTAATCTTACCAGCCTTTCACTCTACCAGGTACATAATGCCTTTGAACTCTCTATCACATATCTGAAGGCCTCCCACTTGTCAATCATCTCTTTACCTGCAAACAGTCTCCTTCAATCAACTTTTGAAAGTTCTCGTTTTCATACCCTTAATGTGTCTTCCTCAAATGAAGAATTTTAAACTTTCATGGAAAGCTTGGGAAAACACAAGTGCTAAGAGCAGGAGGAGGCCATTCAGCCCCTCAAATGTGCTTTGCCATTAAATAAGATCATAGCTGATCTCATCTTGGCCTCAACTCCACTTTCCTGCCCACTCTCCATAACCCCGGGTCTCTCTCTTCAAATTTATTCCCATACTTCTGGAAGTCTGAAATGAAAACAGTGCTGGTGAAACTCAGCAGACCTGGGAGCATCATCTTTAGAGAGAGAAGCAGAATTAATATTGAATCCAGTTTGGAACAGTCACAATTAGAGTCGAAACGTTAACTGTTTCTCTCCCCACTGACACTGCCGAGTTTCTCCAGCACTTTCTAGGTCTTACTTAGAAGCCTTTGTAAGGGCTTTAGCACAAGGTTGCTCCAGGATTCTAATGTCACAGAGCAACACATCACTGGGCATAAATAGAACAGTGTGGGTGGAATCAAAACACTAGAATGAGAGAAAGCCCGAGTGCAATGTGGACACTCACACACGAAGATGATAGATTTGTCCTCAAAATAATGCAGCTGCATCAGGAGGCATGGAGGCCCAGTGGTTAGCACTGCTGCCTCAGCGCTAGAGACATGGGTTCGATTCCATACTTGACTCAACTTTCCGAATGAAGTTTGCACATTCTCCCTGTGCCTGCTTGTGTCTGTTTCAATTTCTTCCCACAGTCCAAAGAGGTGCAGGCTAGATAGATTGGCCATGGAAATGCAGGGCTACAGGGATGATACGGGTCTGGGTGGGATGCTCTTTAGAGGGCTGGTGGGGATTCTATGGGCTGCTTCCTCGCTGGAGGGATTCTATGACAACCACATACAGTAGTATTCAGCATGAAAGTAGAACAAATTCTGTTCTGTTGAAGACTGATCTTGGAGGTGATGGCCTTGTAATACTGTCACTGGATTGTTATACCAGAGACCCAGGAAATGTTCTAGGGACTGAGGTTCGAATCCTGCCATGGCAGATGGTGGAATGTGAATTCAAATTTAAACAAAAAAAAAAAAAAATCTGGGAATTAAGAGCTTGTTGACGGTCGTGAAACCATTGCTGATTGTTAGGAAAAAAAACCACACGATCTTCTTCACTCATGTCCTTTATGGAAGGAAATCTGCCATCCTTGCCTACATGTGACTCCAGATGCACAACAACATGGTTGACTCTTAACTGCCCTCTGGGTAATAAATGCTGCCTAGCCAGTGACACCCTGGTCCTGTAAAAGAATTTTAAAATATAAAGTTTGCCTTCTCCTCAGTCTGTCTAATACCCAAACTCGGCCCGACATCAAACCACACAATAATCAAAAGCCTATCTTTTTAACTTTGGCTTTTAGCCTTTGATCCAATATCCCTTAAGTGGCTCAATAATAATTCCAGTTTTATAATGCAATTTAAAGCTTCATTATGGTTAAAAGGCTCTATATAAACTAAGGCTGTCCTTGTGACAGTAGAATCACATGATGGAAGAGGCTCAACGAGATAAATGACCAACATAGGTGCTGCAACTCCACAAGAAAAAAGGCTTATATAAAAAAAGGTGCAAAAAGTAACGAAATGGAAAACATGGTATATGATAGTAATCTGGATTGCAATCCATAACATATTGTTGAATGCAGACTGCATCTTGTGTTTAAAAAGGGAATTAGAGAAGCGCTTAAAAGGAAACAAACTGCAATGGAATCTAGGAACAGGAGTAGGCCACTCAACCCCTCAAGACTGTTCTGCCATACAATGAGATCACAGTTGATCTGTAGCCTAACTTCATACTATCCCTTAATACCTTTGCTTGACAATGATTGATCCATCTTAGATTGAAAATTAAGACCTGATCCACAGCACCTACTGCCTATTGTGCAAGAGAATTCCACCTGTGCGCATAGAAGTGCTTCCTAACATCTCTTGAATGGTCTGGCCCTAATTCAGAGTCCCTAGTTCTAGAATCTCCAATCAGTGGAAAGAATTAATCTTTACCTAGGATTTTCTTGTTAACGTCTTGGATACATCAGACTGTGTGGTGGCTGCAAAGAACACGAAGGGGAATAGAATTGGCAAGGCTACTCTTATGGGCTGAATGGCCACCTTTGGTTTTGTAACCGTTCTGATTCTGTGAAAGAGAGGGCTTCCAGACAGAGACTGAAAGCAAGCAAGCAAGAAAAAAAAGAGAGGGGAAGATGAACATTAACTGATTCTTATGGTCAAACAGATGCTGTGCCTATCTAGGATGCTATCGAAACTCATACTCAACAGCAGCTTGTAACCTTGCCAGAACTTTTGCAACTGCAAGCATAATTAAATGGCAATCCATTTTCGCAATGTGAGACATTTCCCAAGAATTGTAGTTTATCCAGGATTTCAAAACTGATGAATAAACCGTTCAGACAGTGCTAGTTACTGTACTGTCTATGTAAACAGACTGACAAGCATACGTGCCAACTGGCAGTAACGGTGATTGATTTTTTCTACTGTCATTTTCCATTATTACAAGGTGCCCTTCTGCAACCAACCACCCCATCATCTCTTACCCCAGCCCCACCACCTCACATAGGGGTGATTGAGCTCTGCACCATCCAATTCAAAGGTAAGATGGTAAGGAACATTATAAGCTGGGGTATTAGATAAAGTCTAGCTGGCTCAAATGAAGGGCATTTACAGTAAATTCTGTCTCAGAGCAGGTTGCATTTATATAGTCGCTGGAATTAAAACATTAACTGTCGTTTTTCTCTCTACAGACCTGCAAGTACTTTCTTTTTGTTTTAGATTTCCAAGATCCACAACTCCTTGTTCTTCATTATGTCATTTATATAGTGACTTTACTATAATGGAACATCTCAAGGAGACCCACAGGTAGAAGTATAAAGCAGAATGACAGTAAACCACATAAGGAGGTATTAATTAAAGGTGAGCAAATGTTTGGTCCGAGAATTAGGCTTTAAGAGCTGACGAGGAAAGAGGGGAAGTGAGGTGGTGAGATGGAGAGACGTAGGGGCATTTAAGGCCTTCAGCGCCAGGCAACTGAGGCCACCACTGCGGATGTGATAAGATGCTAAAAGAGGAACGCAGGGATTGGGGAGTGCTGTGGGACTGGAGGTGGTTACAGGGATATAGATAGCAACAAGGCTGTTCAGCGAAATGAAAAGGATAAGAATTTTTAAAATCTAGACCATTGTTTGACTAGGGGCCATCATGGTCCAGGGTAAAGCGTCTAACTACAAATGATCTTCCCCAAGAGAAACCAAGTCTTTCACCCCCACCCCCTTAAAAGGCAGTGGAACAAAACAAAAAAAAAGTGCACTATTTTGTAGCACATAATGCAGCGGTTTGGCCACAAATGCTCTGACCTTCACTTTCTCTCCCCCACCCGCCCCACCAACTCACAAAAAACATGACATTAAGGATCGTTCATTTGCAACTCTCACCCCTACCCCTCCTCCAGAGGGAGTGACCTGCTGCTTGCCAAGGTGTTGCATTCACTATCGGACTGGAGAGTGGACTCTAACTAGGCAAAAAGTGAGAATTTGATAGGGGCAAATGGGCTGGAGGTTGTTCTCTTTAGGAGGGTGAAAGAGGTGTTCTGAAAGAGATTTTCAAAGTTGAGCAGGGGGCTCTGGGCAGATTAAGTAGGGTGAAGCTGGCAGAAGAGAGTGAAGAGTGAAAGGTCTCGGGTTTATACTGAAACCGTCCCGGTTACTTGTATCTACGCTTAACAGGACAGTGCTACATTCATCTGTCAAACTGACACGCACTGTGGCTGATGTGAAACCACGCTGCAGTAATAGTCATCTAATTACACTTAGGCTGACCTTCCTTTCTGCAACCCTGTGCTCTTTCAAAGACATCCAAACCCCTGATAAAACTAAATTTCTTATTTATTCTTTCATGGGATGTAGTGAACACTGGCACAGCCAACATTACTTACTTACTCACTCACTCGTCCCCAATTATCCTTGAACCAGGCAGTGTGCTAGGCCATTGAGGGCAGTTAAGATGTAACTATATTGCTGACAGAGTCTGGAGTCATGTGTCAACCAGTCCGGGCAAGGATCGTAGATTACCTTTTGTGAAGGACACGAGTGAATCTGTGGCATTATGAAAAATCAACACATTCCATCATCTCTTTAGGATAGCTTCCACTTCCAGAAATATTAATCAAGTTCAAATTCCACCAATAATTTATGTTGCTGGATTTGACGGTCAGAGCTGCACAGCATGGAAAACCGGAAGGGTCACTGGACCTGAAACGTTAACTGTTTTCTCCTCCACAGATGCTGCCAGACCTGCTGAGCTTTCCCAGCAACTTTGTTTTTGTTCCCGATTTACAGCATCCACATTTCTTTTGTTTTTTATTATGGAAAACAGACTCCTTGGTCCAACTTGTCCATGCCAACCAGATATCCGAATCATTCCAGTCCCATTTACCAGCATTTGGCCCATATCCCACTAAACCCTTCCTATTCATATATCCATCCGGATGCCTTTTAAATGTAGTAATTGTACCAGCCTCCACCACTTCCTCTGGCAGCTCATTCCATACACGCACCACCCTCTGCATGAAAATGTTGCCTCTTAGTTCCCTTTTAAATTATTTCCCTCTCACCTTCAACCTACACCCTCTAGTTTTGGGGTCCCCTACCCGGAGGAAAAAGCTTCAGCTATTCACCCTATCCATGCCCCTCAGTTTTAAGCTTCTATAAAAGGTCACCCCACAGTCTCCGACGCTCCAGGGGAAATAACCCCTGCCTATTTAGGCTGTCCCTACAGCTCAAACGCTTCAACTCTGGCAACATTCTAACTCTTTTCTGCACCTTTTCATGTTTAGCAACATCCTTCCTACAGCAGGGAGCCCAGAATTAAATGCAGTTTTCCAAAAGTGGCATCACCACTATCCTACACAGCCGCAACATGACCTCCCAACTCCTATACTCAATGCACTGGCTAATAAAGGCATATGTAGCACGCCTTCTTCACTATCCCATCTACCTGTGACTCCACCTTCAAGGAACTATGAACCTGAACCCCAAAATCTGTCTGGCAACACTCCCCAGGGCCCTAACGTTAAACGTACAAGTGCTGCCCCGGTTTGCCTTACCCAAATGCAATAGCTCACATCACGTTCATCTCAAAACTCTACCTGCCACTCCTCAGCACATCTGATCAAGACCCTGTTGTACGGAGGCAACCTTCTTCACCGTCCACTACATTGCCAATTTTGGTGTCATCTGCAAATTTACTAGCCATACCTCCTATATTCACATCCAACTCATTTATACAAAATGACAAAAAGCAGTGGACCCAACAAAAATCCCCATGGCATATTGCTGGTCATAAGGCTACAGTCTTAACAACAACCTTCCATCGTAACCCTCTATCTTGATGACTAATTTAAATTACTCATTCTTAAAACTGTGTCCCCTAGCTCCAGTCTCTACCACAAGAATTGCTGGCATTCACCATACCCAGTTCCCTCTGAACGTTTGTGTATTCACAAACAGGATGTGGGCATCACCAGCCAGGCCTTCATTTATTGCCCACTCCAAATTGCTCAGAGGGCTGTTAAAAGTGGATCTGATGTCACCTGTAGGGCTAAGTCATAGACCAGGTAAGGACAACAGTTTCCTTTTCTAAAGGGCCGTAGTGAACCAGATGGGTTTCCCCACCACCCCATCAATGGTAGCCATTAGAATCTTAATTCCAGTTTTTCTTTTAACTATTGAATGCAAATTCCATTAATTGCTTAGATCTGACAGGATTTGAACCCAGGGCCCTGGAACATTACCGAGTTCTCTGGGTTAACAGTCCAGCATTATAATAACAGTAAGCTATCACCTGCCTGTTCATTCTTCCAAACTCCTCAACTTTTCCTCACAGGATAAAGTTATCCAAAATATGGGCTTGTCGACCTGCGGGCATTAGTTAGCTCAGTCGGTTTGCGATGCGGAGAGGAACCAACAGCAGGGGTTCAATTCTCACACTGGCTGAGGTTACTACGAAGGGGAGTTTCTCAACCCCATCACTCACCCGAGGCATGGGGACCCTCAGGTTAAACCATCACCAGTTGTCTTTCTCTAAGAGAGAGCAGTCCCCTTGGGCTAAGAGGAAGTGGGGGGGGGGGGGGGGGGGGGTGTGGCATGGCATAATGGCTCAGTGGTTAGCACTGCTGCCTCAGCACCAGGGACCCAGGTTCAATTCTACCCACAGGCAACTGCCTGTGTGGAGTTTGCACATTCGCCCCATATCTGCGTGGGTTTCGTCCAGGTGCTCCGGCTTCCTTCCACAGTCCAATGATGTGCCGGCTAGGTGGATTGGGGGTGGGAAATCGTCTGTAGTGTTCAGAGATGTGTAGATTAGGTGGGTTGTGACAGGGTGGGCCGAAGGGCCTGTGTCCATACTGTAGGGATTCTATGATTATGGTGACATTAACCTCAACCATTCTGAAACCACAGGTCCCTTCTGTGGTGTCAAATACTCCAAATTAAAAATTTAAATCCTTTGCTTGTTAAAAAAAGCCGATGTGAAAAATGAGAATTTTCAATGGCTTAAATAAACAAGAAACATTAAAAAGATAGCCTCACTTGTCCTAAATTTTAAAGCTCAGTGCTCGCTATATTCTCCTCATTGACCCAGTGCCCTGAATTCATTGTGAAAGAGGTGCAGGCTGGTGAGTGGGACCTTTGCCAGAGATATGTGAATATGCAGCTGAATCCCTGCACTGTTATCAGCCATTTCAGTTCAAAAATTGTTGAACAAATATCGTAAAACCAGCAGATAAGGCAGACATGGTGCACCTGGATGAGAAGCAGTCCGGTTTCACATGCCCTCTTCAAGTGGTCAGGCAGGCAAGTGTCAAACTCATGCAGCAATTTTTCCACAGCATTGCTCAACAGTAACTAAAACAAAGTCCAACTTGTATTAGTGATCTGTGATGGCTCTGGTGCAGCTGTCTGCGGGTTGATAAGCATCATTTACAAGTGGCATTAGCTTTGATCAGCATTAATTGTTCCCTAACCCCGTCCTCAATGAAATAAAACAAACCCGCATTTTTATAGCCATCTATCCCTTCCTCAGACCTCTCCAAAGTGCTGCCTGGCAAATTCTAGCATGGGGGAAACCAAACGGAGGCTTGGGGACCGCTTTGCAGAACACCTCCGCTCGGTTCGCAATAAACAACTGCACCTCCCAGTCGCAAACCATTTCCACTCCCCCTCCCATACTTTAGATGACATGTCCATCATGGGCCTCCTGCACTGCCACAATGATGCCACCCGAAGGTTGCAGGAACAGCAACTCATATTCCGCTTGGGAACCCTGCAGCCCAATGGTATCAATGTGGACTTCAGCTTCAAAATCTCCCCTTCCCCCACCGAATCCCTAAACCAGCCCAGTTCGTCCCCTCCCCTCACTGCACCACACAACCAGCCCAGCTCTTCCCCTCCACCCACTGCATCCCAAAACCAGTCCAACCTGTCTCTGCCTCCCCAACCTGTTCTTCCTCTCACCCATCCCTTCCTCCCACCCCAAGTTGCACCTCCATCTCCTACCTACTAACCTCATCCCACCTCCTTGACTTGTCCATCTTCCCTGGACTGACCTATCCCCTCCCTACCTCCTCACCTATACTCTCCTCTCCACCTATCTTCTTTTCTCTCCATCTTCGGTCCACCTCCCCCTCTCTCCCTATTTATTCCAGTTCCCTCTCCGCATCCCCCTCTCTGATGAAGGGTCTAGGCCCGAACCGTCAGCTTTTGTGCTCCTGAGATGCTGCTGGGCCTGCTGTGTTCATCCAGCCTCACATTTTATTATCTTGGATTCTCCAGCATCGGCAGTTCCCATTATCACAGATTCTAGCATGGTCCCTGTTGTAATTGCAGCAACCAATTTACAACCAGGAATTTGATCACAGGTAGATCCTCAGGATTTTGGTTGAGTGAGAAATCTATTAAAAATACTGTAGTGGAGTCCTTTACAACTGCCTGATGTAGGTCCTCATTTGAGAGGCAGCTCCTCACTCAGTACCGAGATACAATATGAGCACAGTGTTCCTGCTCAAGTCTGGATTTTCCTGGAGGAGTGGGCTGGGGGTTCTGACTGTTTGTGGCCCGAATAAAAAGCCAGGTGGAATAAAACAGAGTCCGGCCTGCGGCAAATAATATGCCCAGGAGGCATTAACAACTGAGGAGTGGGATTTCTGCTCATCTCAGGGGAAGGAGTCTTGCCAGAGAAGCTGATCTGGTCAGTGACTGGAGATTTCCGAAAAAGGGAGCAACAGATATTAGCTTGCATGAACAGTTCTGATCTAGAACACACAAGCTGGAAGGTAGCACTCGTCAAAAAAAAACACTTTAAATAAAAGGCGGGCATGAGAATATAAAAAGCGTGGTTAGTAAGTTTGTGGAATGACACCAAAATTAGTGGCAGAGTAGACAGTGAAGGTTTTCCAAGATTGCAAAGAGATTATAATCAAATGGGTCAATGGGCTGAAAAATAGCAGATGGAGTTCAATCTGAATAAACGAGAGGCATTCCATTTTGATCCAACAAGTGATGGTAGGGCTTATACAATTCATAGCAGGGCCTGGGATTATTGTTGTCGAACTGAGGGACCTAGGGATGAAAGTACATAATTCTTTGAAGTGTGCATCACATGCAGACAGGGTGGTTAAAAAGGCTCGAGTTCTGAGGAAGGGTCACCGGACCCGAAACGTTAACTGTTTTCTCCTCCACAGACGGTGCCAGACCTGCTGAGCTTTTCCAGCAACTTTGTTTTTGTTCCCGATTTACAGCATCCGCAGTTCTTTGGGTTTTGGTTAAAAAGGTGTTTGGCACACTGGCCTTCATTGCTCAGTCCTTTGAAGGTATGAGTTAGGACGTCATGTTGAGGTTGTACAGGACATTGGTGAGGCCTCTTCTGGATACTGTGTCTATTTCTGGTTGCCCAGTTATAGGAAGGATATTAAAGGTGGACAGAGTTCAGAAAAGACTTACCAGCATGTGGCTGTGAATGGAAGGTCTGAACTGTAAAGAAAGGGTGGATAATCTGGGACTTTTTTTTCCAACTGAAGCACAGGAGCTGGAGAGGTGATCTTGTACAAGTTTAAAAAAAGGTTTAGATCAAGTCTTTAGTAGTTGACTTTTCCCTAGATGGGGAATTTCAAAACAAGGGGTCACTTATCGTAAGAAGGGAGACGCTTAAAAAAAACACTGGGGGCATTTTTTTTAAAAATCAGAGGGTAGTTTGAGAGTGGAATGAACTTCCTGAGGAAGTGGTGGATGGGGGTAAAATTACAACATTTAAAAGAATTTGGATAAGTAATGAATAGGAAAGGTTTGTAGGGATATGGGCTAGGAGCAGGCAGGTGAAACTAGTTTAATTTGGGATTATGTGCTGCATGGACTCGTTGGATCAAAGGGCTTGTTTCCACTTGCATGGCTCTATGACTCTCAAGGGATCGAAACTAATCCCCCAGGTCATACAGATGTTGTCTCACATTTCACCTGCCTCTGGACCTACTGGCGCTGTACAGGTCGTTAGAAGCTCACAGAAAAAGTTAATTCATTCAGAATTCTGTAGAAGTCTGAGATTCAGGGAAGAGTCACAAAGTGGTTGCGCAGGTGTTGTCTCACCTCACTTTTGACTCAGCCCAACTTTCAAAACAAAAAGGCCCCTTCTATTGCTCCCAGCACATCCAAAAAATACACTACCTTCAAAAGAATCCAGTGAAAACTGACCACAAACTGAGATAGTTTACAGATTTGATCACAGAAATAAGATCAAATGGACAAAGTGATAATATTAAAGACATTCTCTGCTTAACCACTGGCACCTTTACAAACTAGGCACCTGTCCCCCATTCTGTGACTTTCTGTATGTTTGCTGCCTTGCAAATTCCTTTTCCTCTACAGTTTCCTTGACGCATTGTTTCACCATCATCCCTTCCAACACCTCACTTACCTCTAAATTTCACAGAAATTTGGGCAAAAACAGAAATTGCTGGGAAGGTTCAGCAGGCCTGGCAGCATCTGTCAAGAGAAATCAGAGTTAGAACGTGTTGGGTGGAGTGACCTTGCCCAAACTCTGAATTCTCTACACAGATGCTGCCAAACCTGCTGAGCTTTTCCTGCAAGTTCTGTTTTAGTTTCTGCATCTGCAGTTCTGTTTCAGTGAAATTTATGCCCATTGTATGTTCTCAAAATGAAACATCGAACTATAGAAAAGGCACCAAGAAAATTATACCAGTCAGTATTTGAAGGTAAACTAAATGCATTCAAAAATAAAAAAGATGACAAACATCTACAGCAAACCTGCACAAAACAAACTCACTCTGGGCGAAATGCAAGGAAAAGAACATTTTTAAGCCGAGATCTTGTAAAACAAAGTTAAACAATTAGAGTGTAAGAGTTATTTTCCAAAGGTGGCCTGTTCCCAGTAAGACAGCCTCATCTAAGAATCAGAAGAAATAAGTACAATTTAAAATGCTGTGCAATGGCTAATATTAGTCATCAATACAAAGATAAAAAGTTATCAAATAGAACGAGAGAGTGTTTTGCTGCAAGTTTGAAGTCCAGTTACAGCTCATGCAAAGATTACTCTGACTATCACAAGTTAACGCACAAACATGATACACAGATTACCACAGTCACGTTCCTCCCACGTGGAAAATAAATTTAGAGCTTCAGGATGACAGCCTATGATGTGCATGCTCCTGGATGGCCGTGACCCACCTCAAAACCGACAGAAATGCATAGGATTTGCAGCAGAGATGTAGGTCCAACTGGTCTGGACTGGCTATTATGCTCCATATCCTCTGGCCCTGGTTCATCATAACCCAAATATCATCTCTCCTGCTCGAGCTTCATCATTGTGGCATCTCAACCTCTCCCTGATGTTGAGGAATCCCAACATTCTCCCCACTCTGTGGGGAAAGCAGTTCTTCCGAACCCCTACACGAACTGATGTCTGTCCTTTAAATTATTTGGTCTTCGCACCCCAGCCAACCCAACGCAACCAGTGGGAACATTTTCCCCTACATTTACCTAATCAGGTTCACTTCATAGTTTTAAAGGCCTCTACTGGAGGACTTAAAAAGGCAAAGGGATGAGAACATTCACAGGTTGAAAAGTAAACCAAGTGCAAGATTTCCTTCTTTGATTATTTTTCTTTTAATTATTGATGGGATGAGGGCATCACTGGCTAGGGGCAGGCAGCATTTATTGCCCATCCCTAATTGCCCAGAGGGTAGTTTAGAGTCAGAGTCAATCACATTGCTGTGGATCTGGACTCACATGTAGACCAGACCAGGTAAGGATGGTGGTTTCCCTAGTGAAGCAGATGGGTTTTTACTAATAATTAATTCTCAGTCAGTGCTAGACTCTTAATTCTAAATGTTTTACGGAATTCAAATTCCACAATCAGCAGTGGTGGGGTTTGAATTAGATCCCCAGAATGTTATCTGGGTTTCTGGATTTACAGTCCATTGGTAATACCACTAGGCCCTCACTTCCACCAGCATCCCCCATGTCCTATGTTCCAAGCCTTAGTTCAAGTCCAAAACTGATGTCTTTTTTCCAACTTTTACCCCTCAAAGTGATGTCCTTTTAAAAAGGAATTATCTGGCCATTCATACATTGCAAAATTCCACAGTCAGCAACGTGGAAATTGGCTGTCACGTTTCCTATCTTCCAGCAGAGATTCCACCTCAAAAAGTAATCTATTGGACGTACATGATTTTGGGAATTTAGAAATATAGGAGCTAGAACTTGTATCCATCTATCAGTCAGCACGGTACTTGATGTAGTCATGTTTCACTGGAACCAAGATGCCACTGCAGCTTAGACTAGTGACAACAAGAGGTAGAAGTTAATGATACCAACTGGAGAGTATTACACAATCAGCTGTACAGCACAGAAACACATCCTTTGGTCCAACTCATCCTTGCCTGAGGAATTCTAAATTATTCTAGTCTTGTTTTCCAGCATTTGGCTCATACCCTTCTAAACCCTTCCCATTCATATACCCATCCAGATGCCTTTTAAAGGCTGTAACTGTAACAGCCCCCACCACTTCCTATGGCAGCTCATGCCATACACACACCACCCTCTTGCAAGAAAAAAGGGGCCTCTGAGGTCTCCTAAATCTTTCCAAGCCCTTTAGCTGTATGGTCTCCTACCCAGGGGAAGACCTTGGCTCTTCATCCTATCAATGCCCTTCCTGACTTTATAAACCTCTGTAAGGTCACCCCTCAGCTAGGGAAAATAGGTCCAGCCTGTTTAGCTTCTCCTGAAAGCTCAAACCCTCCAACTCCAGCAGCATCCTTACAAGTGTTACCCACAAAGTCTTTGGTAGAAGAGGGGGATATACCTTAGTAAGCAAGTATCTTCACTACCACAATAAACTTAACTTACAGGATGGTCTACAGCAAGACTGGAGGCTCAAGATATTCCATTTTCAAACCCGCACTGACAATGTCCAGTCAGATCATTTTTAAAATCAGAGTGTCCCTTTATCAAATGTGTGTATAATAGAATCTAACATTTTCCCTCCTACTGAGGATAGGACCAGTGGATCTCTACTTCCCTGTTTATTTCCCTTGTTCCTTTCCGAGGTAAAAAAGTAACATTTGCAACCTTCCAACATACAGAAGTCATCCCAGAATGGAGAAAGTTTCAGCAGGTGAGCATTAGTGCACTGACCAATTCCTATGCAGCCAATTCCTTCCAGGATGTAGAATACAAGATCCCAGGGACTAAAATTTGCAACCTCATTAACTTCTCTACCACAATCTCATTTGCTCCAACTCAAACTCACTGATCTCTAATTCTGGGAGATTTATTGCATCACCCTCAGCAAAAAAACAAAAGTAATTACTTGGCTTCTGTCATTTCTCTATTCCAGATTGTAAAACACTCCTGACTATTTTTAATGGACCCACATTCATCTTGGCCAAACATCCCTTCATATTACTGTAAGAGTTTTTACAGTAGATTTGTTTTGCTAGATTGTATTCATATTCTATATTCATTTTCCCTTGCCTGTTTCAGTCCTTTATTAAAGATTTCCCAATTCTGGGAACTTAAAAATCTTCTACAATCCCTTAACTTTTTTTGTCAATCATGATGTGGAGATGCCAGTGTTAGGCTGGGGTGGAGAAAGTCAGAAGGAACACGATACCAGGTTGAAGTCCAACAGGTTTTATTTGAATCTCATGCTTTCAGAGTGCTACTCCTGTCTCAGGTTCAGCGAGAGAACAGTGCACACAGGCCCAGAGTTTATAGAGATCAAAAAGATCGTACAACGTGTGTGTGTGTGTGTAAAGTGTCAGCTGATAAGTCTCTACAGATGATCAAGACAGAGTGTTAGACAGTGAGTAAATTGTCAACAGCTGAACAACTAGTGAAGGGATGACCAAAAATCCAATTAAGTGAGGCAATGAGATAATTACTAAAAAGTTAATAATAATGAGATGGTGTTGGAGACATCACATGCCAAATTCAGAACTGTACCAACTAGTTGATGTAGAGAGATCATGATTTAAATCAAGGTGGTGATGTTGTCAAAAACAGCACAGTACAAGGTGTCACAGATACAGAACAGTATGGTGGGGTCACCTGCAGTGTGACATGAAGCAGAAATCACGGTCGAGGCCATCTTCATGGGTACAGAACTTGGCTCACAGTCCCCGCTTGGCAACTTTGCATTGGGTATCTTGAAGTCCGCCTTGGAGGACACTTGCTCAAAGATCAGAGGCTGAAGGGAACATTCCTGTCTGGCAATTGTTGCGCAGTGCCCAATCATCTGTTGTAGCATCTGCATGGTTTTGCCAAATATACCTGTCTGCAGTGTATGAGATTGCAAAAGTCTGCAGTCATAAGTATCTGCCGTGGTGGTGTTCCCATGTGTGATGGTAGTATCCATGTTGAAGACCTGACATCTCTTGCAGAGGTTGCCATGACAGGGTTGTGGTCAATATTATGCTGAAGTCTGGGTAATTTGCTGCAAGCTAACAAACAAACCAAAATACAAACATCTGGTTAAGATTTGGCAGTTGCTTGAAGGCAAGAATTGAGGTGAGGGGAAGATTGTGGCAAGATGATGCTCAATGGCAAGTTGAAGTCTGCAAAGAACATTGCAGTTTTTCCACTCTGCGGAACCTTGGACAAAAAATAAATAAATAAATGGTACTCCGTTCTATCCTGTATTCATTTTCTGTGGAGGTCATTGCAGCTTTTCACCACGGCTTGTTGAAACTGGCGATCAATGAGTTGATCATCGTATCCCATTCTTGAGGGCATCTTTAGGTGCCTGTTCTGTTCCTCCTCTTGAGGAAATCCTGTGTGTAGGGCTTGCAATTAGGGGATGGCTTCTTTAAAATTTTTAGGGTGGAAGCTGGAGAAATGCAGCATTGAGGTTATCCTTGAGTCAGGTGCCGAGATTCCATTCTTGGAAACATGATTCTGAAAAGTAGCCCATTGTAACTCTGCTGGTGGATGAAACTTGTTGATATCACTATGTAGTTGTTCCAGTAATTTCTTGCCATGAGTTCAAAGGAAGAAAATGTCAATATATCTGGCATATAGCATTGGTCAAAGGTCCTGTGCAGCAAAGAAGTCTTGCTTGACAATGGTGTGTTGTGGAGCAAATCTGGTCCCCATGGCTGTTGTGTCTCTGGATGACAAACTGGTTGTTAAAGGTGAAGATGCTGTGTTCGAGGATGACGCGGATGAGTTGTTGGATGGCGTCTAGAAATTGGTAGTTGGTGTTGAGTATGGAAGCTGTTGCAGCGATGCCATCATGGGCAACGCTGGTAGAGAGAGTGCTGAAACATCCATTGTGACGAGGGATGTTCTTATTTCAATTGGTCTGTGGGTGCTGAGTTTCTATACAAGCCTGTAGTGTCAAGACAGAGGCTGGGATTCCCTGTACAATGGGTTTCAAGATGCCCTTAACATAGCTAGAGGTTCTTGCATGGTCCCACTGCCTGATAAGAGGGGACATCCAGATGTTGGCCTTTTGTATCTTCAGAAGGCAGAAGTCTCTTACACCAGAAGTACACAGGATGGGAGTGTATAGGATACACTGAAGGTCTGGATCAAAAAAGTGCTGGTCAGTCTGTTGCGTTAACGCGTGTGGTCTTTGGCTTTGATCAGCAGGTAATTGTCTGTAATGGTCCTGGTCTTTCAGTTGACCATATACTTCTTTGTAGTAGTCTGTTCTATTCTGCATGTTCTACCATTCAGCTATGACTGATTGGATTGTACTTTAATTCTACAATCCCAGCCACCCCACACTAACTTTAGATTAAGAACCAAAACCCCTCCCTTAAAAATATTCGTGGCCCTACCTCCACTGTGGTCTGAGAAAGGAAGTTCCTAAGACACATGAAACTCAAACAATATCACGTGTGAAATGAAAGCCTCAGGTTTTAACCCATCTCCTCTGGTTCCAGACTGTCCCACAAGGGGTAACACCCACTCAGTATCCATCTTTTCACACACCCCCACCCCGCCGCCACCCAGATACTACACCCTTCAAGTTCCCTTCTCACTGGGGAAGTGCTCAGAGCTGGGATGCCTTGGAGGCATGACAGTCTTCCGGGGGGGGGGGGGGGGGGGGGGGGGGGGGGGGGAGGTGTTTCTACAATGTCAAGGAGATGGAACAGGATCAAAGAACACTGATTTTAAATCACTTCTTGCTTGGGCTCCCGTCTGCTCTAACTTCACATTACATTACCCTTGTGCTTATTCCTATCGCCGCAGTCCAGGCACTTGTGGGAAATCCAACCAGTTTGTGGTAAGAAGGGGGGGAAAAAAGGACCCAAGACCACCAGTGACTTCCCGGTAAACTGCGCTGTATTCCTACCCATCCCCAATAACATCCATCACCCACTCAAGAATCTACCCGCCTCAGTCATAAAGCCCAACAAATGGCCGACTGCTGTCCATACTTTATATCTCCATGTTACAGCACAGAAGGTCAGTCAGCCAGCCTTATGCATGCTCACACTCACAAATGAGCAGCACATTCAGAGGCTATTCACCATGCTGTGGAGTCCTGAAGGCTGCAGGGTCCCAAAGCAGATGAGGAGATGCTGGTGGGAGAGGTGATGGCCTAGTGGCATTAATCACTGGACTAACAAACCAGAGACCCATGCAATCTTCCAGGGATCTGGAAGAATTTAAATTCAATTACAATAAGATAAAAATCTGGAATTAAGAATCTAATAGTGACCGTGAATCCAATGTCAATTGTCAGGAAAACCCATCGGGAAGGAAACAACCATTTTTACCTGGTCTAGCCTAATATGACTCCAGACCCACAGCAATGTGGGTGACACTGAACTGCCCTCTGAACATTAAGGGATGGGCAATAAATGCTGCCTGGCCAGTGATGCCCACATCCCATGAATGACTATAAAAACTATTCTTCCATGTTGTGCTGGGCCTTATTGGAGCACTGCAATATTGAGTTCAATCATTTTAGGGCCTTAAGACTTCCTTCCATACCCTTTAGCCACCCTCAAATCTCAGACCCTGTCATAACATGGGCTGCTTTCAGCTCTGCCAATCCATTTTCACCATCTCATTATCAGCCCCTCTCTCTCTCTCTCTCTCTCTCTCTCTCTCTCTCTCTGGGCTCTGTCTCCACTATCCATTCATTCCTCAGCATTCATGAACATACATACCACCAATTTTCCAGTTCTTATACATTCTGAAAGGCCACTGGACCCAAAACATTAAGCCTGTTTTTCTCTCTCCACAGATGCTGTCAGACCTGCAGAGTTTGGGCAGTAATTCCTATGTTTTGTGTCAGGACCCCAGCATCTAGAGTTCTTGGTTTTATTTTAGAGCCTGTGTGGGTGATTCTCTCAACCAGAAGGAAATGGGAATACCAAACTGTTTCACAGCTAATGTAACTTTGAGAGTGCAGTTTTTTTTTTTAAATTGCAGAAGATATAAAAATAAAGATTTTTGTTTTATGTAACTACTCAGTTGCAGAAGCATTTCTATACAGTCTTTGCACATGAATTAGAAACAAACATTGGAATTTGACATTCCCTGCAGTTACAACAAAAACATTTCTTACGTATCCAAGACTATATTTACATGGCATTTGAGGCACCAGAAGGATCTGATAACTGAACTGGCCTCCACTGCACTTTGTCTGAGGTCTTTCTGCCAGTGGTATTTCCCCCACTGTGCTTTGGCAGATGCCCCAAGCTTTAGTGCTTACCTCAGCACATAGTCCTGGACCTTGGAATGTGCCAGTCTGCAACACTCTGTTGGGGCCTACTCCTTGTCTGGAAGACCAATACATTTCGGGTAGACCAAAGAGGATCTTTCACCTAGTTGATGGTCCTCCAGGCACAGTTGATGTTTGTCTTTGTGTGTCACGGGGAACAGATTGTAGAGCCGAGTTCTGCATCACAGACCTGCTCGGGACAAACCTTGACAAAAACCACTGCATCTCCCTCTCCAGACCTCCTTTGCAATGGCACATTCCAGCAGGAGATGTATGGCAGTCTCAAACCCCCAGTGCAGATGCTTTGGTAGGTAGGGTATAGCACAGCTAAAAATTATACAAAAAGTCAAAAACAAATGGCAATGTGACAATGCCTGCATTAATCTGATTTTGATCATGTTGGTAAGGGATAAACATTGGTCCCACAACAGGATGAAAAACATCCTCCTTGCATGAAATATGATCCCGGGATATTTTCCAATAAAAAGGAATGTTTTTAGGTCTTTGACTAGAATGTCACAGTCTCTAACTCGCTGTGAATGTAAAATTTTAAAATGCATACCAAACTCAAATTAGAACATTCATTGGAGTCAAGTTAGCTGGGCACATGATCAAACTGTTTGTAGAAGTACTGAACCACAACTTTGTGATCAAAATACTTAACACTGCATGAGAGAGAGAGAAGAAAGAGAAACAATTTCCAGCTGACTAGTAAATATTCTTTTTTAAAAAACAAAAAAGCCATAAACTGCTTGCATTTTTAAAAACAATCTTCAACCCCCTAATGAACTTCACGAGAAGACAATGGTGTGGTAGTAATGTCACTGAGCTAACAAATAGGAGGTCCAGATTAATGCTGTGGGGATTACAGGTACAAATCCCACCACAGGAGTTGGAGGAATTTAAATTCAATTAATAAACAAGCTGGAATTATAGAGGGAAAAGCTAGTCTCGGTGGTGACCCAAGAGAATTATCAACTGATGTAAAAACCTACCTGGTTCTTTAAATATCCATTAGACAAAAGAAACTTGCTGTGACTCAGACTGGTTGCCTGCATTACTGACCCAGTGACATTATCACTACGCTGCTGTTCCTGCCCCTATTCTAAATACTGTCATGGGATCATGTGTGCATCTTAGAAAAGGTCAGATAGGACCTATGGCACCTTCAGTAGCATAGCATTCCCTGCATACAGGATTCCAGCACAGAGGAAGTTCAGCATAGATTTTGAACCCAGGTTCCAGGAGCGGGAACCAGGCCTCTGACCACTAGAGGGCATGATATTAGCATCTATGACACTGGACAGCATTATGGAAGGGGTAACTGACCTAATGGGAGACCAGTAAAAAACAGGATGGTATACTGAGGTTATTTAAATTATCTGCTTATCAAACAGTTCAGCGATGTTGTGACACACCTCTGGAACTGTAAGCTAGCTCTCCTGCCTCAGCTTGGGTGACATGACTGGGCCACAAGTGCCCTTCCTGAAGTTATTTAAAACACAAATTCAGAAAAAAGTGCATTGCATTACAGCAAGCCCTCATTCCCAAGAAATTACAAGTCTCATAACTTGGTCATTTTAACATACTCACTCGGATGGGAAAGTATTCTCGGAAGTATCTCCATACAGCCCAGTTCCGAACCCATTCTGACCTCCGTCCACCTGCAAAGAGGATATTTTAATTGTGCCAAAATGATCGGCCACAGCATGACTTGCAAAGTATATGCTACGCCCCCTTGTTATTTTCTGCCAGTCCT
This sequence comes from Stegostoma tigrinum, assembly GCF_030684315.1. NCBI lineage: Eukaryota > Metazoa > Chordata > Chondrichthyes > Orectolobiformes > Stegostomatidae > Stegostoma > Stegostoma tigrinum. Next base: position 108,442,683 of record NC_081359.1, on the reverse strand, counting down.
GAAAATTGCTCCTGTTTAAACATTTATCCAATTCATCTTTGGAAAGTTCTTACTGAATCTGTAGTTTCAGGAAGCAGGTCCCAGATTGTAACTCTCCGTGTAACAAATTTCCTCTCCATCCTTTTCCTTCTGCCAATTATCTTGAATTTGAGTGCCTTCTGGTAACTACATCGACGTTTTGGTAAAAGCCCATCACTTTTGTTCTATCTTCCCTCAACCCCTTATCCTCCCCCTTTGAAGAACAGCTGCTGCAGATTTTCCACTCCTTGTACTTGAAGAAAAATCTCTCAATGGTTCTCCTTTCATTCATTTACAGGCTGAGGGCATTGCTGGCCAGGCAGCATTTATTGTTCACCCCTAGGTGCCCAGAGGGCAGTTAGGAGTCACCCACAATGCTGAGAGTCTGGAGTCACATGTAGGCCAGACCAGGTAAGGATGGCAGTTTCCTTCCCTAAAAGGGGATTAGTGAACCAGATGGGTTTTCCCCAACAAATCGACAATGGATTCAGTCATCAGTAGATTCCTAACGACAAATATTTACTGAGTTTAAATTCTACCATCTGCCACAGTGGGATTCAAACCCAGGTCCCCAAAACATTATCTGGGTCTCCTGGATTAACAGTCCAGTGATAGTACCACTAGGCCACTGCTCCTCTGCACCCTCTTCCACACCTTGACATCCTTCCCAAAACAAGGCTCCCAGAATGGAGCACAACACTCCAGCTGGGGCCTCAGTGAGCTGCTAATGTTTGCCATCAATTTCACTTGAATTCTCTAATCTACTCTAATTAGAAATTTGAGGATCCCACATGCCAATCATGTCTATACAGTAGCCTCAGCAGCCAATGTTTGGTGGGTTATTGAACTGCACGGGACATCGGGGCAACATCCACCTTCACGCACATCCACTCTGTGGAAGCGGACAAACAGTGCTTGGGTCTTAGAACTTCCTATACAAGTAGGAAATTGTAAGATCTCCACTAATGGCAACTGAACCATTCCTGCATAAGGATGAGGATCTTTCATGTTACTGCTCCTCAAAGATGATTCCACTGACATTTGAATAGACCAGGCCTGTATTTGCTCATGTTTAGGAGACAGTTGAGCAACTGAATTATATAAACATCAAAAGGTGCCTGGCAGGGTAGATGCTGAAACATGCTCTCCTGGTTATGGATTCTGGAACTCACCAGTCTCAGAACAAGGGGGTTCTCAATTGGACTAAGACAAGAAAAATTTGCCTCACTCTTTCAAAGGATGCAGATATCACTGGCAACTCCAGCACTTGCTGCCCTTCCCTGACTGAACTACCAGCTCAGTTCAAAGGGCAGTCATTTTAGATGGTATTTAAGAGTCAACCACATTGCTGTAGGTCTGGAGTCACATGTAGGCCTAGACCAAATGTGGACAATAGACTTCCCTCCAAAACAAAAAAGGAAGGACCACTGGGTTTTAAAGATTATGCTGATAGTTGCTGAGGTATTGAGATGTGGTGGTGACCATGAGAACTGAGAAATGTCTTCAATTGCAGATTTGGTAATCAAATTTAAATTCCACTAGATTCTAAATTCACATCACCAAAGCATTGGCTTGGGCCTGTATGGATCACCAGTTCAGTGGCATTACTCTGATGGTGATGCTCCAGAACTTGAGAGGAGGCATAGAGTAGTAACAATGTTGGTAGTCTGGTAAACCAGATTGCCAGGTTATTATGCTCAAGAAATGTGTTCAAATCCCACCACAGCACCTGGTGAAACTGGAATTCAACAAGACATCTGCAAAACAGAATTTCCTTTAGGGAAGCAAATCTGCTGTCCTTACCTAGTCAAGGCCTACATGTGACACCAGGCCCTACAGCAATGTTGTTGACTTTTAACTGCCCTCAGGGCCATTAGAAATGGACAATAAACAGCTACTTGTCCACATCCTATGAATGATTTAAAAAATTCTTGCATAAAAGGCCTGTGGATAGAGTCATTAAGTGTATTGAAGACAGCAGCCGAGTTGTCAGAGGTGGAGGAAGCTGGTACAATTACAACATTTTAAAGGCATCTGGATGGATACATGAATAGGAAGGATTTAGTGGGATACAGGCCAAATGGGACTAGATTCATTTAGGATATTTAGTCAGCATGTATGAGTTGGACCGAAGGGCCTGTTTAACTAAAGGGATAAGGCAGGAAGGTGGACTTGGAGTAGGAGATCAGCTGTGATCTTGTGACGGTATAGCAGGCTTGACCACTCTACGCCACCTTCTATTTCTCACACTGAGGTGCAGACAGCACTGAAAAATTGGCTCCTTTCACTCCTGTAATTTCATTCTTTGGTTGACAAGTGTATCATTCATTGTCCATCCATCATCATCCTGAAAAGATGAGGAGCCACCTTCCTGAACCACTGCAGCCTATGCATACTCTGAAGTCACGACACCAGATTGTAGTATGACCGACTGTTTTGAAATCACAAGCTTTCATAGCACTGCTCCTCTGTCAGCTGAAGTGCTTCACTTCACCTAAAGGAGCAACACTCCGAAAGCTTGTGATTTCAAGCAAATCTGTTGGGACTATAACCTGGTGTCATGTGACATCTGTTTGTCCACCTTAGTCCAACACCAGCATCTCCACATCAAGTATGCTCATAGTACTGGAAGGAAGGGATTATAACTCTAATGAATCTGGTGTTACAATTCCAAGTCAGAATTCAGTTGGTGGTGTTTCTATGTAACTACTGGCCCTATCCCAGCTTGCAGATTTGGAAGGTGCTGCAGAAGAGACATTGACAAGTTGTTGCACCGCATCTTGTAGATGGTATCACTGCTGTCCCTTGTATGCGGTTGGTCAAGGGTATAAGTGTTCATATTTCTGTGAATCGAGCGGACTGCTTTGTCCTGAAGCTGACAAGCAAAGAGCTCATCAGGGGAATAAAAAAACCAAAAAACCCACTTGCAAACACAAGATCAGATGCTAGACTTCTTGATCATATCCCACTGCAACTTAAGCAGGTCCACTCCTTGTTCTACTTTCTAACCTTGGTTCGGTGTATTCCAATCGATGGCGAGCCAGGAAAAGTATAAAGCTGCAATGGGCCACAGGTTAGTGAAGAACATGTAGCATAAGACCATAGTGCATGTGATCCCTGTAACGCGAAATCAGAAGTACAGTCAAGGAGATGAATCACCCAAAACCGAAACAGAGAGACACGACAATAGTGAAGAATAGAACTTTCTTTCACTCATAGCACATAGGGAATTATAACGCAGCTGTTCCATTCGGGGGGGGGGTTGGTTAGCTCAGTTGGCTGGATGGCTAGTTTGTGAAGCAGAGCGATACCAATGGTGTGGGTTCAACTCCTGCACCAGCTGAGGTTACCATGGAGGACTCTTGTTCTCAATCTCTCCCTTCACCCAAGGCATGGTGACCCTAAGATTAAGCCAGCACCAGTTGCCTTTCTAACTGGAGAGCGGCCTGATGGTTTGGGAAGAGTATGGGAGCTTTAGTAATCCCATGGAGGTGATTATTTAATTTATTTTTATTTCATTCATGGGGACGTAGGTGCTTAGACATTGTTAGGAGGCATGAAGCTGAAGCATTTTGTTTTATGCCCATCAGAACTGAAATGCAAGAAAGGAACAATAACTGCAGCAAGGAAAGGACAATTGATATAGCATGAGCAGAGGGTGCTGATTGGTCATACTGCATGGTAGCTCAGTGGTTAGCACTGCTGCCTCAAGGCGCCTGGCACCCAGGTTTGTTGCCCGAGAGTGGAATCATTCTCCCAGCGTCTGGGTGGGTTTCCTCCCACAGTTCCAAGACGTGCAGGATTAGTGGATGGGCCATGCTAAATTGCTGAGTGGTCAGAGGTGTGTGGATTAGGTGGGTAGGATGCTCAGGGGGTCAGTGTGGACTTGTTGGGCCAAAGGACCTGTTTCCACACTGTAGGGATTCTATGATATGGTTGGTGTAGAGATGCAGAAGGAACTGCCGACTGTTTTATTGACTGGTTAAATTCAAACCAGGAAGGTCAACTCCAAATTGTTCAGAGCGTAGCCAATTCCCGTTTCGTATCTGTTGCTATCACAGCACACTCTTCCCAGGGAAGGTACAAAAATATTGATTGGATTTAGACAGTCTAAATCCAATCAAAAACTAAAAGTTATCTACACTTCTAGTAGTTTCCTTTCTTGCATTTCAGTGCTGGGAGGCGCAAGACAAAAAAAATCTTAAATTTTGTCTCTCTTCAGTGATATTCAAGTTGCGCTCAAACAAGCAATTGTTGGAATACAAATGCCTGGTCACCATGGTTGAGGTTTGAACACCTGTCGTAGATATATCCATCGGGTCTCTGCGCTGTATCAGGCAAAATAACCTTTAATGTTCCTTCACCCTCTAGAGCCTATTTATTCCTTTCCTTTAGTGTGGAGTATCATCAACCCACGTTAACCATTCTGACAGCTGACAAGAAGCCTGTGTAGATTAGGTATTAGCTATAGAAAATGTAATGTTATTATAGGGGAATGGGTCTGGGTGGGATGCTCTTGTTGGGCTGAAGGGCTGTCTCCACACTGTGGGGATTCTATTAAGAGCTTTCTTGTTTAGAGTTTAGAGATAAACCAGAGTTTAGTTCAGCATCAGCTAACTAGCAACCATTGAGACAGTTTGTGTGTTAAAGATAATGGCACAGGAATGATTAATAATCTGGAGCCAAAAAGGATGCTTGGCACTTCCATTCTTGTTTGTTTAAGAGCATCAAGGTTGAAGGAACGAGGAATTCAACAGCCAGAACAGTAGTAATCTAACCTGATAGTACAGGTTTGAGGGGCTGAATGGTCATTCCTGATCTCTTCTTGGCCATTTAAATTGAGTTTTGTTGCACCTTTGTTAAAACACACAGGCAAACCAAAACTTCTCCACTGCCCTTGTGATTGAACAGCTATTGTTTTTATTCCATTCTTTTAGGCACACACAAGTCTCATCTGCACCTCAAGTTGTACAACAACTTAAAACATTTTTTTAAAAAAGTGTCCAAATTCTTAATATTTTGGTTGAAAATGCGTTTGAAGAAAGGTGTGAACTTACCCATAATTAGAAAAGTGATAACCCACTGATAAACAGAGATCATTTGCAAATGTCGCTCTATTTTTGACCTTGCCAGCCAAGGGAGCGATGGCAGGTTACTCAAGGCAGAGAGAATGCTTGCACCAGCACCTAGACAAGGTTGAAACAGAGAGGCAAGTCCATCTTTGTTCGAAGTTCAGCAATTGCACCCTACATTTTGCCAAATGACTGACGAAAATTGCCAGAATTCCATTGCTGCGATTTCCCCTTTCTACACGGAGTTCCAAACTGATGGAATAACTTGATCAAATTGAATGATGGAATTGGCCCTCAGGGCCTGCTTCTGCTCCCATCTTCAATGTTAGCCAGAGTGCAGAAATGTTTTAAAGAATGGCCCAAGGATGAGGACTTTTAGTGATGGGGATAAAGGAGCTGGGACTGTCCTCCTTGGAGGGGAGGTGGCAGAGTGGAGACCTGACAGGGATTTTCAAAATCAAAGCGAGATTGAGCAGTTAGGAAGAAAACCATTCTCACTTCTCATAGGAAGATGAATGAGAGGGCATAGATCACAAATAGTTTATAAGAACAGTAAAGGGAGAAATAAAAACTTACACATAGGGTATGGAATGCACTGTCCTGAAATGTGGTGGGAGGCAGGTTCAGTTGAAGCATTCAAGAGGGGCTTTGGGTGATTATTTAAGAACTTAGGAGCAACGCTATATGGAAAACTCAGGAGATTGACTCTCGTTAAAATGACACAAAGAGCCAGTGCAGATATGATGGACCCCAAGAAGCTCCTTCTGCACGGTAATGATTCTGAGAAAACAAAACATCATTTGACATCAATACCTTAATATTCTCCTGGTTTCAAAAATGGTCCTAGAACTTTGTTTACAGGTTTACACCAGCCCAACTTTTCACAGTTTAGTTCATGTTCAAAATTGTTCCACCCCTGTTTCCAGATTTCTCATCATCCTGTGAACATCCATCATTTTAAGCCCCACCTTCAGGATGTTCTTTACATACAGCAACCTGTGCTGCTTCTTTGGAAGAGTATCCAGTTAGCTCCACTCCCCTGCTCTAATTCCTCTTTATCCCACTGCTTTTTGAAAAGAGTTAGCTGGTCAGAGCTAGAAAAGTGCAGAGAAAAACTGACACGATATTGGCAGAGCTTTTCACTCACTCCTGTACAATATGGAAGCAGACCCTTCAGTCCAACTTGTCCATGCTGACCAGATGTTCTACATTAATCCAGTCCCATTTTCCAGCATGTGGCCCATATCCCTTTGAATCTTTCCTGTTCACATGCCCATCCAAACGTCCTAAATATAGTAGTTGTACCAGCTTCCACCGGCAACTTATTCTATACCTGTGCTCCAGAGGAAAAAGGGTGTCCCTTAGGTCCCTAAATCTTTCACATTCACCTTAAATCTCTAGTCCCTCACCACAAGAATATCAAATTTAAAATAACCTCAAAAATTTAAATCCTACAAGAAAAAAGGTTGGCAGGTCACCTCTAATCGTTTGAAATGTTGCCATGGGGATAGCAAATGGAATCAGGTTCAATAAAAGTGACATACTTGAGCATATTCCTTTCGTCTGCAGTTCCAGGGCTGAAAGAAGCTACAGAAGGTTGCAACCATCATATAAGCCTACCTCCCATCTACACTTGTCAGAAGAAAGGTAGCCAGAAGATTCCTCTCACCCAGCAATAAGCTCTTCAGAACATTTCCATCAGGTAGAAGATACAGAAGCTTAAAACACACGCGCCAACAGATTCAAGAACAGTTTCTTCCCTGCTATTAGACTCCGAATAGACATCTAATTTGATCTTGTTACACTGCGCAGAAGGTGCACAAAACCTTGTATGCCTCACTAAGCGCCCTATCATCTTCATGGCCTTGTATGTTACAATCGGCTTGTGCTGCTCGCAAACAAAGCATTTCATTGCACTTCAATACGAGATAACAATTAATCAAATCAAAATTAGTCCCTATGTACAAATGTCTATCACTTCTAGAGAATGTAAATAATCCACATTGAGTGCAACTGCTTATCTTCAGTTCATTTCTATTTATCGTTTGAGGTCAGCAATGGTTTAATCATAAATGGCAAACAGTTTGCTTTGACGTTTGTAAATGTGGGCTGGTTGAGGATGGTCTCCAGACTTTAGTGTATGCCTCTGAAATGCATGGTGAATGCATATCAACACATGAACCGGAACCATATGGTCTGACATAATTAGGGCCATTGATACATATGTTAATCATTTCAGATGTCACATGAAGTGAAAAGAAATGTTTATAAAGTAGCATTCAATAAAATATGCAAAGTTGTACTTTGGACAATAAGATACACAGAGCAAAGGAAATCATTTAGCCCATCAAGTCTACTCCACCATTAGATCATGGCTGGCATGTTTCTCTACTCCATTCCCCTCCTTCTCCCCATAACCCTTGATTCCCTTACTAATCAAGAACCTCTGTTTAAGTACACTCAATGCCTTTGCCTCAGAGGGCTGTGGAGACTGAGTTCTGCAGATTGACCGCTCTCTGGCTTATAAAAAATCTTCATCTCAGTTCTAACAGGGTCATTCCTTCATTCTGAGGCTGTCTTCAGGTCCCAGTCTCTCCTACTCATGGAAGGATCTTCTCCACGGCCACTATTTCCAGGTCTTCCAGTATTCTGAGAGTTTCCAATCCAATTTTCCCCCTCCCCAATAACTTTCTAAACTCCAGTAAGTTAAGACCAGAGTGCTCAAAGCACTCCACATGTAAGCCCTTTATACCCAGGATCATACCAGACCCTCTCCATCAGCACATCCTCAGTTATGGGGCCCAAAATTGCTCACAATTTTCCAAATGCAGTCTGACCAGAGCCTTAAACAGCTTCAGCTATACATCTCTGCTCTTGTATTCTAGCCCTTTCGAAAGGGAAATGCAATGTTAGCACTCATTTCTAACCACTAACTGAACGAGGAGAATCATGACTTAGGACACCTAATTCCCTTTTCTGCTTCAAATTTCCGAAGGCTTTCACCATTTTGAAAATAATCTATGCCTCTACTCTTTCCCACATTGTATTCCATCTGCCACTACTTTGTCCACTCTCCTGGACTGTCTGAATGGAGAATTGGCTAGCATATTTCTTTTTGGTAAAGTCCATGAAGAAAATAAAGCAAACTGAGCTATCAGATTTGGCAACTGCCATGTCTAAGATTTGTCCAGGGCAGAGCTGGAAATGTTTGGCAAGATTCTGCATTTGGAAGAATACAGTTTGAGTTTTAAATAAGTAAATACACATTATCTATTTCTATCTTTGCTTTCTTTAAAAAGCACATGGATATTAACAAAAATTGCTGCAAATGTTTATTTAAATACATATGAAGTAGACTTACAAAGTTTACCTACGGTAAGATCGGAATGAATAGACTTTTTTTTGAATGACCTTTAAAGTTTGATGTTGCTAAATCCTGTATCAGCAATAAAATTTGTTCCAAACTTGGCCAGCCTAATCATAACCCAAGGCCTTGCTGGTAATGGGCCTACTGTACTGTTAATGACTTGTGGAGGGGGGTCACTGGACTTGAAGTGTTTACTCTGCTTTCTCTTCACAGACACTGCCAGGTCTCTCCAGCAATTTCTATTTTAGGTAGAATCAGTGGGGGAGCAGGCCATTTGGTCCAGTGAGGCCACACCAACCCTCCAAACACAACCCCTAACCTATCTCTGTAACCCTACATTTCCCATGGTCAGCCCGTCTAAACCACACATCCTTGGACTGTGGGCGGAAACCGGAGCACCTGGAGGAAACACACACAGCCACAGGGAGAATGTGCAAACTCCACACAGCCAGACAGTCACCCAAGGCTGGAATCAAACCTGGGTCCCGAGTGCTATGAGGCAGCAGTGCTAACCAATGAGCCACCATGCTAGCCCTGATCTTCAGCAGCCACAGTTTGTTGTTCTAAAACAAAGAAAATTACAACACAGGAACAGTCCCTTCAGCCCTCTAAGCCTGCGCCAGTCCAGATCCTCTGTAAGCCTAGCATCTATTTAAGGGCCTGTATCCCTTTGCTCCCTGCCCATCCATGTACCTGTCCAGATACATCTTAAAAGACACTATCATGTCTGCATCTACCACCTCCACTGGCGATGTGTTGCAGGCACCCACCACCCTCTGCGTAAAGAACTTTCCTCCTCTCACTGAACTCATGACCCCTAGTAATTGAGTCCCCCACTCTGGGAAAAAGCTTTGCTATCCACCCTGTCTATACCCCTCATGATTTTGTAGACCTCAATCAGGTCCCCCCCTCAATCTCTGTCTTTCTAATGAAAATAATCCTAATTTACTCAACCTCTTCATAGCCAGCACCCTCCATACCAGGCAACATCCTGATGAACCTCCTCTACACCCTCTCCAAAGCATCCACATCCTTTTGGTAATGTGGCTACCAGAACTGTACACAGTACTCCAAATGTGGCCAAACCAAAGTCCTTTACAACTGCAACATGACCTGCCAACTCTTGTACTCAATACCCTGTCTAATGAAGGAAAGCATGCCATATGCCTTCTTGACCACCCTATTGACTTGCGTTGTCACCTTCAGGGAGCAATGGACCTGAACACCCATATCTCTGTTCATCAATTTTCCCCAGGACTTGTCCATTTACTGTATAGTTCACCCTTGAATTTGATCTTCCAAAATGCATCACCTCGTATTTGACTGGATTGAACTCCATCTACCATTTATCTGCCCAACTCTCCAGTCTATCTATATTCTGCTGTAATTTCTGACAATTCCCTTCACTATCTGCTACTCCACCAATCTTAGTATAGTTGGCCTTCCCCCAGTTTAGAACTCTTCCTTTAGGACCACTCATCTTTGTCTAGGAGTATTGTAAAACTTATGAAATTGTGGTCACTATCGCCAAAGTAGTCCCCTACTATAATTTCAACCACCTGGCTGGGTTCATTCCCCAACACCAGGCCCAATCTGGCCCCCTCCCGAGTTGAACTATTTACATACTGCTCTAGAAAGCCCTCCTTGATGCTCGTTACCAAATCTGCTCCAGTTTGACCCCTGACAGTAAGTGAATCCCAGTCAATGTTGGGAAATTTAAAATCTCCCATCACCACCATTCTGTTGCTCCTCCACCTTTCTATAATCTGCCTACATATTGGTACCTCTATCTCATGCTTGCTGTTGGGAGGCCTGTAGTACAGCCCCACTGTTACTGCACCATTCCTATTTCCGAGTTCTGCCCATATTGCCTCACTGAGTCCTCCAGCTCAGCTGTGAAATCATCTTTGACCAGTAATGCAACTCCTCCACACCTTTACCTCCCTCTCTATCCCACCTGAAGCATCGATATCCTGGGACATCTAGTTGCCAATCATACCCTTCTATTTAAGATAAATTTCTTGGCAGAATGAAGTGAATGTACTATTTGCAAGCTTGCAGATGACAGAAAACCTAGGTGCTAAATGAGTGGTGAGGATGACAAATCTACAGAAGGATATACTGAGTGGGCAAAACTTGGCAGAAGGAACATAATGTGGAGAAATGCAAGGTTATGCACTTTAGTAGAAAGAATAGAAAAGCTGAGTTTTCTTTTTAAAACAGGGAAAGAGGGTGGAAAGCTATGGTACTGGGATTTGGGAGTCCTTGGGCACAAGTCACCAAAGGCTAACATCTTAGTTCAGTGGGTAATAGGCAAGTGAATTAAACGCTAGCGTTTACTTCAGAGGGAATCATTCACATTTTTCAGTGTTTCCAAGTTTCAATAATCCACAAATGTTGAAGTCATGCCCAGCACACCAAGATTTAGATCATTAATGTTTATTGGAAAAAGTAGGGTTTTGAACACCAACTCCTTCACTATTAACCTACCTCTAGTCTGGTAAATAGCCATTACCCTGTTTGTGGTCACTCAGCAATTTTGTATTCATGTTAGCACTTTTATTTCATGGAGGTCTAACTAGCACAAGCCAAACAGATACGCACAAGAATTCCTAGAAGCATGGCATTCCAACCGGAACTCCATCAAAACACACTGATTTGGAGCCAACCTACCATCCCCTGAGAAAAAGAACAGGAAATGACATCACCAACCCAAGGAAACCTAACCAGATAAATAGAAAGCAGGACATAACACCAGTGCTTTGTCGGAGGCTCACTGATGTTACCTAGAATGGTGACGAAACATTTGAAAACGAACCTTCCAGCTCAGCTAGCAAACTCACATCCAGGTCTAACTTCGCTCAAGTCTACTGTGTAGCAGGTATATCGAGTGCCTTTTAAGTACACATCAGCAGTATTTTCCCTCATCAGCCCTTTCTCATATCTCATTCAGAATCTCTAGTTAAAAATGATTTGCCCTTAAATCTTTGTTGGCTTTGCTTAATTAACCTGCATTTGCTTCAGGGAGTATCAATTTTACATGCAACATGGTAACAGGAACAGACCATGTGGCCTGAACAAGTACATGGAGCTCGACCACAGATCAGCCACGATCTCACTGAATGGACCTGAGGGGCTGAATGGCCCAGTCCTGCTCCTATGTTCCCTCTAGTCAGCTCTGCTGTTCAATAAAAGGTCATGGTTAATCAGTTTGTATTTCAATTCCATATTCCCACCGATCCCCAAACAACACTCAACTCCCCTTCCTAATAGAAAATCTATCCATCTCAGTCTTTAAAATTTTCTTTTCATTCATTGATGGATAGAGGGTGTTGCTGGCTCAGCTAGCATTTATTGCCCATCCCCAGTGCCCAGAGAGCAGTTAAGATTCAAACACATTGCTGTGGGCCTGGAGTCACATGTAGGCCAGACCAGGTAAGGAGAGCAGTTTCCTTCCCTCAAAAAGGGCATTACTGAGCCTGATGGGGTTTCTCTCTTCCACCTCCCCCCCCCCCCAAAAAAAAAACTGACAGTCGACAACGGATTCACGGTCATTTAATGCCACATTTTTTTAATAATTGACTGGTCCTGCCCCAACTGCCCGAGGCAGAGAGTTCCAGAATTGCACACCCTCAGAAAGAATTTCATTCTAAGTTACTTTTAAAAATCCTTGCCACCAGAGGTTAGTATGACCGGCCTCCAGCCACTGGACGTACCCTTATACCCTTGTTTTGAAAAGGTTTTGAGTATTTGCAACTCTCCAGTCCACAGGGGTTACAAACAACAGACTTTTTATTCTTGCTAGATGCCTTTATGAAAGAACCAAAGTAGTATCTAGGAAATTCAATCCAGCTCATTAGGTTATATTTTTCACATGCAGTGTTAAAAGGAGTTTACAATATTAGCTACAACGCCTACATTGAACCTGGGAGTGTCACACCAGGAATGCAAGTGATCAGGATTGTATAGATGGCAATGAGAGTTTCTGGGATTCCCACAATAGCCTGGGGGAATTTTTGGACTTGTTTATGGTGGCATGAGTGTGTCTGGTTGTAAACTTTGTCAGTAATCAATTGAATGTTCCCCCCCCCCCACCCCAAACAAACTTATGCTTTGAAACAGAATGGCAAGTGGTGAGTTGGTGCAGCAGTAGTTAGCACTGTTGTCTCAGCACCAGGGACCAGAGTTCGATTGTCACCCAAGGGAGATACTGATTAAGACAATAAAATGTGAGGCTGGATGAACACAGCAGGCCCAGCAGCATCCCAGGAGCACAAAAGCTGACGTTTCGGGCCTAGACCCTTCATCAGAGAGGGGGATGGGGGGAGGGAACTGGAATAAATAGGGAGAGAGGGGGAGGCGGACCGAAGATGGAGAGAAAAGAAGATAGGTGGAGAGGAGAGTATAGGTGGGGAGGGGATAGGTCAGTCCAGGGAAGACAGACAGGTCAAGGAGGTGGGATGAGGTTAGTAGGTAGGAGATGGAGGTGTGGCTTGGGGTGGGAGGAAGGGATGGGTGAGAGGAAGAACAGGTTAGGGAGGCAGAGACAGGTTGGACTGGTTTTAGGATGCAGTGGGTGGAGGGGAAGAGCTGGGCTGGTTGTGTGGTGCAGTGAGGGGAGGGGATGAACTGGGCTGGTTTAGGGATACAGTAGGGGAAGGGGAGATTTTGAAGCTGGTGAAGTCCACATTGATACCATTGGGCTGCAGGGTTCCCAAGCGGAATATGAGTTGCTGTTCCTGCAACCTTCAGGTGGCATCATTGTGGCACTGCAGGAGGCCCATGATGGACATGTCATCTAAAGAATGGGATGGGGAGTGGAAATGGTTTGCGACTGGGAGGTGCGGTTGTTTACTGCGAACCGAGCGGAGGTGTTCTGCAAAGCGGTCCCCAAGCCTCTGCTTGGTTTTCCCAATGTAGAGGAAGCCACACCGGCTACAATGGATGCAGTATACCACATTGGCAGATGAGGTGAACCTCTGCTTAATATGGAAAGTCATCTTGAGGCCTGGGATAGGGGTGAGGGAGGAGGTGTGGGGGCAGGTGTAGCATTTCCTGCTGTTGCAGGGGAAGGTGCTGGGTGTGGTGGGGTTGGAGGGCAGTGTGGAATGAACAAGGGAGTCACGGAGAGAGAGTGGTCTCTCCGGAAAGCAGACAAGGGTGGGGATGGAAAAGGGTCTTAGGTGGTGGGGTCGGATTGTAGATGGTGGAAGTGTCATGAGCCCAGCTCTTCCCCTCCACCCACTACATCCCAAAACCAGTCCAACCTGTCTCTGCTTCCCTAACCTGTTCTTCCTCTCACCCATCCCTTCCTCCCACCCCAAGCTACACCTCCATCTCCTACCCACTAATGTCATCCCACCTCCTTGACCTGTCTGGCTTCCCTGGACTGACCTATCCCCTCCATCTTCGGTTCACCTCCCCCTCTCTCCCTATTTATTCCAGAACCCTCACCCCATCCCCATCTCTGATGAAGGGTCTAGGCCTGAAACGTCAGCTTTTGTGCTCCTGAGATGCTGCTTGGCCTGCTGTGTTCATCCAGTCTCACATTTTATTGTCTTGGATTCTCCAGCATCTGCAGTTCCCATTATCACAGAGATACTGATTAGATTATATTAGATTGCCTACAGTGTGGGAACAGGCCCTTCGGCCCAAGAAGTCCACACCGTCCCTTGGATCATCCCACCCAGACCTGTCCCCCTATAACCCACACACTGCTGAAAGCTACAGGCAATTTAACATGGCCAATCCACCTAGCCTGCACATCTTTGGTCTGTGGGAGGAAATCAGAACACCTGGAGGAAACCCACGCAGACACAGGGAGAATGTGCAAACTTCGCACAGACAGTTGCCCGAGGCTGGAATTGAACCCACGTCCCTGGCACTGAGGCTGCAGTGCTAACTCCCAGTGTTCCAGTTTCCTCCCACAGTCCAAGATGTGCAGGTTAGGATGGATTGCTAAATTGCCTGTATAGTGTCCAGAGATGTGCAGGATTGGTAGGTGAGCCAAGGGATATGTGGGATTAAAATGATCAGATAGGATGCTCTTTGGAGTGCCTTTTCCACGCTGTGGGGATTCAATGATCCTAAATATGTAGTCTGGACAGAACTCTGGGGAAGAAAGGTCAAGACCAAAACAGGAATGACATTACTCACTTGGGAGACCCAGCTCGGGATGGCGGGCTGAATGGTCTCCATTGACTTCTCAATTTTGCAGACATTTGCTCAAGCCAGTTGGTGTACTCTTTTGGGAATCTAATGACAAGGGATGAGGTATCAAATGGAAATATGGCACTGAGCTAGAGAATCAGGCATGATCTAACAATGGCAGAGAAGACTGGAAGGGCTGAATGGCCTACTCTTGCTCCTGTCTTCCAAATTCAAGCTACTTGAGCCCATTCAACTCAGTCTCGAAATTTCAATCAAAAAGATGGACAGATTTTTGTAAGGCAAGGATATGAAAGGGCAAATGAACTAGTCAGATAGATATGGACCAGCCATGATCATACTGGCCAGTGAAATAGCTTCCAGGACTGAATGGCTGCTCTGTTCCCAAACTTCACTTTCTTGAGGAGGTGAGAGATTTGGAAAGAAGCCCCCGCAAATGCTGTTAAACTTGAAAAAGGTTCAGAAAATATTTAGAAGGACATTGCCAGGGTTGGAGGGTTTGAGCTATAGGAGGGGCTGAATAGGCTGGGACTATCTTCCCTGGCACGTTGGAGGCTGAGGGGTGACCTTATAGGGGTTTATAAAATCACAAGGGGAATAGATAGGGTGAATAGACAAGGTCATTCTTTTCCCCCCAGGGTAGGGGAGTCCAAAACTAGAGGTCATAGGTTTGAGGTGAGAGGGGAAACATTTTAAAAGGGTCCCAAGGGGCAATGTTTTCCTCAGAGGGTGTTGTTTGTTTGGAATTAGCTGCCAGAGTTTGAGGCGGCTGGTACAATTACAACAGGGGAAAGGCATCTGGATGGGTATATGAATAGGAAGGGTTTAAGAAGAATAAGGACCAAATGGTGACAACTGGGACTAGATTAGTTTGGGATATCTGGTCAGAGTGGGACTGAAAGGTGTTCCCATGCTGAACATCTATGACTGCATAGGTCCACTAATGCTCTTCAGAGGTCATGGTTTGGCAATGTTAGGTCAGCAAGCACAGAGGGTGATGCACAAATAATATCTGATCTGCTTTCCTTGTACCTGGATATCCACGTCTGTTATAGATGGATGTGCTTGAATTGATAGATGTTACTTGCGTCTTTGGACTAGCATGTCCTGAGCTCAAATCCTCCCACAGCAAATTGCAAATAGATTTGCTCAGTATTTACAGCTGTCCATTGGGACAAGCCTAAGCTGGTGTTTTAGGTATCACACAAACATCCTTCCATGATACTTTATTAATCCTTTGTGTAATAATCTATTCCTTATGTCTGTCTAGCTTATCCTTAGAAGGGATCTATCTTATTTACCTTAACCACCCCTCAGAAAATTCCATATTTCTGACACCTCACAGCTATTCCTCATTTTTTCTAAATTGGAATTTTGCCTTGGCCAAGTGTTGCAAATTGACACATTCCATCATCCAATACCATGTGCTGAGGGACACAGAGCTGATAATCCCCAACTCCACTCTGTCTTTTCACCATTACCCTTTAATACCTTCCTAATTAAAAATCTGTCTGTCTATCTCAGCCTTAATGATCCAGGCTCAATAACCCTCTACAATAAAGAATTCCACAGATTCACAGCCATAAGAATATCCTCCTTATCTCTGTCCTAATGGTGCAACTGAGATGTTTTCCTCTGGACCTAGACTCTGACAATGGAAAAGTACATTCCAAGAATTTGGGAAGTTTTAAAAAGTTTGTCTTTCATTATTCTAAACTATAATGAATAGGGGCACAACGCACTTAACCTCCAGAAACCACACCCTCCCATCCCCCCACATACACACCCAGAATAAACCTAGTGAACCATCTCCACTCTTCCACAAACAGACCTGTTTCGGATACAGAGTTCAGAACAAAATGCAAAGAGACTGAAGGCTGAATTACTAATACTGAATTTTACCTTAATTCCTCAAACAAATTATGCTTTAATATATAAAATGACAAAGTATGAGGACATCTAATTGAGGTTTAAAAAACTGAAAGTGATTGACAATGCAGACGTAGAGAGCTAATAAGATGTGGAGCTGGATGGACACAGCAGGCCAACAGTTTCTTAGGAGCAGGAAGGCTGATGTGTCAGGCCTAGACCCTTCATCAGAAATGGGGGAGGGGAAGAGGGTTCTGAAATAAACAGGGAGAGGGGGGAGGCGGATTGAAGATAGGTGGAGAGGAGACGGACAAGTTAAAGAGGTGGGGATGGAGTCAGTAAAGGTGGGTGTAGTGGGGAGGGGATAGGTCAGTCTGGGGAGGTCGCTCAGGTCGGGGGGGGGCGGGATGAGGTTAATAGGTAGGAAATGGAGGTGTGGCTTGAGGAAAGAGGAAGAACAGGTTGGGGGGGGGGGGGGCGCGATGAGCTCATCCCATATCCCTCCAAAAACATTTCTTATTCATGTACTTATCTAAAATGTCTTAAATATTATAGCTGTACCTGCATCTACCGCTTCCTCTGAAAGTTCATTCCACATGCAAACTACCCATCGTTTAAAAAAATTGCCCCTCAAAGTCTTTAAAAAAAAAACTTTCTCCACTCACCTGAAAAATATGCCCCCTTGTCTTGGAATTCCCCAGCCTAGGGGGAAAGACACTTGCCACTTACCATATCTCCATCCTACATTGTTTTATGAACTTCTATAGAAAGGTTACGCCTCAATCTCCTATGCAGAGTTGAGGCGGAGATGAGATCAGCCTTGATCACATGGCTAGAATGTTGGAGCAGGCTTGAAGGGGATGAATGGCCTACTCCTGAACCAAGATCACATGCTCTTTTAATTTGCAATACATTGCCTCAATGAAGGAGTGGCTGAAGTAGTTTGAATTGTAATTTGCAAACTAAAATAGGAGAGGCAGTGGCATAGTAGTAATATCACCAGCTGAGTAATCCAGAGAGTTAGGTTAATGCTGTGGGACCCTGGGTTCAAATCCCACCACAGATAAAAGCCAGTCTCCGAAAACACATCCAGTTGAAAAAGTGTTATTTACGGAAAGAAAAGTGCCATTTCTACATGGTTTGGTGAGACAGCGAGAGACCTGGCCTGAAACAGGAGCAGTGATAATGGGAACTGCAGCTGCTGGAGAATCTGAGATAATAAAGTGTGGGGCTGGATGAACACAGCAGGCCAAGCAGCATCTCAGGAGCACAAAAGCCTGCTGTGTTCATCCAGCCCCACACTGTTATCCTGAAACAGGAGCAAGCTACGCAGACCTAAAAGCCTGCTCTGCTATCTAATATGATCATATTAGACAATCATTTAACTCAGTTGCCTGTTCTCACTTTCTCCCAAGACCTTTAGCTCCAGGAACTATATAGCAAAGACAAAAAGCCCTTTCATTTAATTGAGTCTGTGACAGTCATGGACAAGCAACTAAGTTCTCCATACCTCAATCCTTCTTGAAAACATTCAATATTTTAACGTGGTTGACTCTTTAACTGCAATTAGAAATGTCCAGGGGCAATTAGGGATGGGAAACAGATGCAGACCTTGCTACTGATGCCCAAAGAAAACTGTTTTGAGAAACAAAACATTTTCCAGGGTATTAAGTGGAGTGCTGGAAGCAGTGGGACTAATTGGGAAGTCTGCAGTGAGCTGTCATTGGATACAAAGGGTTTCTTTGACTCGGTGCTAGACACTGTATGTAGTACACAATCTCAAAACACATTAGTAAATCTTGTTGGAATCCTCTGTTCATGTCAATTGCATGACAATGACAGGGTTTAAAAAATGAAGCTTTATTAAAAAAACATGCTTTGATTCAACAATCCCATTATCCTCACAGCACGGGATTTGCTGCAAACTGACAAAGAATCAGAGGATTTTGATGATCACTGCCAGTTTCAGTTAGAGGGTCATTGCACCTTCCGTACCTAACGCAATCTGGACTCAATTCCTTGGCCACCCTCAGTACGGTCAAATGACAAACGCACAGCACCTTCTATCAACGAACGAATCCCCTTCCAGCAAAATTCACAATTCCCACTACAGGGAAGAGAAATCATAATATGGAACCACTGATGAACAAAATTGGACAGAATTATGGTCTCAAACAGAAGGAAGCAGCCACAATCAAAAAACCTGCCTTTAACATAGTAAGGCATCTCAAGGGACTTCACAGGGACTGCAGTTTTCTTTTTCTATGAGCTCACGTCCAGTGTTGCTGGCCATCTCCAATTGCCATAGAATCATACATAGAGGAAACAGACACTTCAGTCCAACTTGTCCATGCTGATCAGATATCCTAAATTAATCTAGTCCCATATCCCTGTAAACTATTCCTATTCGTTTACATAGTCAGATGCCTTTAAAAGTGTTGTAATTGTACCACCCTGCACCACTTCCTCTGACAGCTCATTCCACATATGCACCACCCTGTGGTCCTTTTTATATCTTTTCCCTCTCACCTTAAAACTATGCCTTCTAGTTTTGGACACTCATACCCTAGGGAAAAGGCTAACCACCCTATTTGTGCCCCTCCAAGGTTACCAAGCCACCAACCCACCAACCCTCTAGGAAAGATAGCTCCAGATATTCAGTCTCTCCCTGTAGCTCAAACCCTCCAAGCCTATCAACATCCTTGTAAATCTTTTCTGAACTCTTTCAAGTTTTAAAATCTTTCCTACAGTAGGGAGACTAGAATTGAATGCAGTATTCGAAAAGTGGCCCAGCCAATGTCCCATGCAACATGGCATCCCAACTTCTATAAATCAATGCACTCGCCAATAAAGGCGAGTGTACCAAAATGCCTTCTTCACTACTCTATCTACCTGCCACTCCACCTTTAAGGAACTATGAACCCACACCCCAAGAGCTCCTTGTTCAGCAACAACCTCAGGCCCCTACCAAGAGTACCAGCCCTGCTCAGATTTGCTCTACCAAAATACAACATCTTACACTTATCTTAATTAAACTCCATCTGCACTTCTTGTACAACATGACCATGATCAGTTGGGCCTCGGAAATAACCTTCTTCTCTGCCCACTACTCCAATTTTGGTGTTGTCTGCAAACTTGCTAAGCATACCTCCTATGTTCACATCCAAATCATTTATAATAAAAAAAAAGGAAAGTTTGCAGTGGGCCCAATCCTGTGGCATACCACTGGCCACAGGTCTCCAGTCCAACCTTTGGAAGAAACTAAGGGTCAACCACATGACTACGTGTTTGGAGTCACATGCAGGCCAGGTAGCTGTGAACTAGCTGGGTTTTCCCATTAGTGATGTTTTCATGGTCACTATTACTTAGTCCATCTTTATATTCCAGATTAATAGTTATAGAATTTAGCCTGTTGCTGTGGTGGGAACCAAACTCCTGCTTTGAGGGCCTGGAGCTCAGAATTATGAGCCCAGTGACATTATCATTGCCCTCATTAGTTTACATTCAGCCAAAGAAGGAAACATTAGCACAAGTGAACAATTGCTTGCTTACAATATGTCACGTGGAGCAATGTCTTGAAAAGGTGGACAAAGTGAGGGGTATAGTTGAGACGCTACACTTCTAGTACCCTGCTCCCAGATCACAAGTCTGCCATGCACCTTGGCTGACTTTAGTGAAACCTTTGAGGTGTCTGTCCTCAGCCCAGATTGAGACTACCAGCCAAAGTCAAAGATGATAAATGGAGATGGATCCTAAAGAGTACCTTAAAACGATGGTTTGTGCTGGAGTGTCGGATTTATTGTCAGCTTGTGGGGAAAAGCCTTCACTGTAACCCTTTGTCATGTTCACTCAGTCACCTCACCCTGTGTGTCTGAGAGAGAGTATGCGGGGGGGGGGGGGGGGGGGGGGGGGGGGCAGAAATCAGGGGAGGCAGTCGCCAGCTGTCACTCAGAGCTACCCTGCAAAACCAGCCAGCAAAAGCCATACATCATATGTTCACTCTCTACACACACCAAACAGCAACAGAAAGGACAACAGTTTATCCAGACTTTAGAAGATCAAGACGTGGCTTATTTGAAGGATGCAAGATTAAGTGGGGAATTGCTTCTTATGGGAGGATCATAATTTTATTAAAATGGCAGCATGATCTCAAGTGGCTGAATGGCCTACTCTTGTTCCTATTCCTTTGGTCCAATCTAGAAGGGATTACTGTTTATATTAAACAAAAAAAACACAGGAGTCACACCCTTTATTGCTCAAAGCTAATTGCTAATTGCCCTGGAGGTGGTGGTGGGGATCTGTTTTGTTGAACAGCTGCAGCCTTTGGTGTAGACTCACCCACAATGCCCTTAGTGAGGGGAATTCCAGGCTGTGTGACCCAGTCCCATTGAAGGAGCAGGGATATATTTCCCAGTCAGGATGGTGACTAGCTTGGAGGGGAACTTACAGCAGGTGCTGTTTCCACATATCTGCTGCCCCTTTGCTCCGAGGTGATAAAGGTCTGTGTTGATAAGAACACAAAAAAATGCAAGCAGGCGTTGGACATTTGGTCCCTCAAGTATGCTAGTCAGGCCAAAATTGGAATACAGTGAACAGTTATCTAAAAGATATATTGGCATTGGAGGAAATGCTGAGTAAGTTCACCACGCTGATTCTCGACATGGAGGGATGAGAAGTTGAATAAGTTGAGTCTGTTCTCCTTGCAGTTTAGGAGCAGCACCATTTTTAAACATTAGGATTCTTGGGGTACTTGACCAGGTGGAGAGGTAGATTCCCCTTGTGGGAGAGTCTTGGACCTGAGGGTATCATCTCAGTATGAGGGGTCACCCTTTTGAGACAGGGCCGAGGAGGCATTTCTTCCAAGGGTAGTAAATCTGTAGAATTGTTTATCTCAGAGGGATGTTGAGGCTGGGTCATTAAGTTAATTCAGTTGAGATGGACAAGATTTTTAAGTCAGTGAGGAAATCAAGGGTTTATGGGGATAAGGCAGCAGAATGGAGTTGCAGATTAGTTCAGCTGCAATCCCATTAAGTGGTGTAGCAGACCTGATGGTCTACCTTTGCTCCTATACTTATCATCAGAAGGATTTACAAGTTGTGGCTGACCTATTTTGGTCACATTATGACCCAGCCTTTGTGGCCATCAAGTCCTAAAGCTGGACTCAAATCCAGGATTCCTGATTCAGAGGCTGGGACACTGGACATTGTACAGCATTATCACATCTGTATGAACTCTAAGCATGCAATGAACCTACAGTGGAAGGTTTATGACCTTGGTAGTAATCGGTCTCTTGATGTTTCCATTTCGAGGGGGGTAGGGACAGAGTTCGGGACGAGTTTTCCTAAAAGCTGGGGAAAGTCCCACACAATCCCATGTATTCAAAACCAATACTAGTTCAGGACAGTAGGGGATAGAAGTCACCCTCTACATAACTAGATAAGATCCACAATCTTACAGGAAATAAGGTGTCAGCATGGGCTCTGTAGGGAACACTTTTCCCTTTGAATCAGAAGATTGCAGGTCAACCCCACACTCCTGATTGAGGGAGGTATTTCAAAAAAGGAGCTTGATCCCTTTTACTCTAAGTGTGTAAAGTATATGGGAACAAGGGACTGAATTGGATGATCAGCCATGATCATACTGTATGGTACAACAGGCTTGAGGGGCTGAATGGCCTATTCCTGCCCCTGTTTTCTATGCTTCTATGCAATGTGGCAGACATTTTGTTTTTGTAAAAATATAACATTGACAGCAAATACTTTGAATCAGAACAGAGGTTTGCCCACACTACGAAATTATTCCCAGTCAACCCCTCCCCCCAGTCCCAATGCAGCATCTGACCTACATTTATCTCTGAACCAACATGACTGAAAATAGTTTTACTCGCACTGCTGTTGGGATCTTGCTGTGCATAAATGCCACAAATCCAAGTGACTGCCTTTCAAAAAAATACTCCAGCATATGAAAGCTGCTTTCTAAGTATCTTATATCCTTGCATCTGTCTTTGTTTTAAGTGGGAAAAGCAATCCTAAGAAACATTGTCTTTTTATTAACTTTAATTTATGAACCATTGACATATTTAGGCACTGCAGTTTTTGCTGTTTAATACTGCATGATTTTCCATATAGTTAAAGAAATGATGTGGAGGTGCAGGTTTTGGACTGGGGTGGACAAATTCAGAATTCACACAACACCAGGGTATGGTCCATTTCTGATGAAGGGTCTTGGCCCAAAATGTCAGCCTTCCTGTTCCTCCGATGCTGCTTGTCCTGCTGTGTTCATCCAGCTGTTACACCCGGGTATAGTCCAACAGGTTTATTTGAAATCTCAAGCTTTCAGAGCGCTGCTCCTCCATCAGCTGAACTTAGGAGGGGCAGCTCCAAAAACACTCCAGAAGCTTGAAACCATCCAGGACAAGGCAGCCTGTTGATTGGCACCACATCCACTCCCTCCATCATCAACGCTCAGCAGCAGTGTGTACTGTCTACAAGATGCACTGCAGGAATTCACCAAAGATCCTCAGACAGCACCTTCCAAACCCACGACCACTTCCATTGGGAATGACAAAGGCAGCAGATACATGGGGAACACTGTCCCTCTGCACGTTCCCCCCGAGCCACACACCACGCTGACTTGGGAATACAATGGCATTCCTTTATCATCACTGGGTCAAGACCTTGGAACTCTCTCCCTCCCTGGATCCCAAGGGCTGCAGCAATTCAAGATGGCAGCTCTCCACCACCTTTTGCAGGACATTAAGTGAGGCTCTAACCAGCGACTCTCAGCCCATGAACGATTGAGAAAGAGACATACCGCACTGCCACGGCAGCAATTACACCAAGCCGAGGGTGGCGGGATCCCACGCTGGAACACCTCATGGGGGGGGCGGCACCTCCGACAGTGCCGCACTCCCTCGGTACTGTTCCGCAAGCCTCAGCCCGGATTCTGTGCTCGTTAGTGGGATTTGGTCTTTTGACTGAGGGGATGTGACAACTTTTTTAAAAAAAACTTTGACCAACTGGAAGACAAGGCAGACTTCGGGCAATTGAAACAGCCGGCAAGAAATTGAAGAGCGGAGCTCGAGTTGAATCCTGTCAGATCTTGTAACTAGTCACAGCCAACGGCCACTGGTTTTTGATATTTGTCTTGAAATAGATAAACAAGCGTTTCAGTTGCAGACGTGTGCAGAGCGGAGTTGGAATAATTAACACGCATTTTTGATCTAGATTCTCGCTGGTCAAGTTTCACAGAAAAGTTTGGAGAACAGCAAGAGGTTACTTAACGAGTCAGCCACTTTAGTCCAATTTTCCAATGTTTTTACTCCAATTTTCTACTCTGTAGCCGGGCGAACAAAGCACTCGAGGTACAAAAAAAAGGGAATCCGACACGTCCACTAACCTCTCAAGTTAGTTTATAAAAAGAGGGGGATAAAAAGTGCTCAGCGTTTTAAACGCTAGGCAATCACACGGCTTTAAATTCCGATCTAACTTTTCAATTTACCTTGAAACTTTGAACACTCCAGTTCCCAGTCATCACTATCCCATATATCTTTAGACACCAGAGGTATTAAATAAACTCCAATGCATGAGAATGCGAGTTGCTGTGACATTTAATAAAGGCACTTTAAAAAACTGAGGAGAGAAAAGCATAGACAAAAGCTATAAAGATCTGCCTTTACCTCTTAAGATGCCCGAATGGGCTGCAATAATTGTCTTCATTTTTCTCCTTCTGATTTTCTGCCTTCCGATTTTCTGCCTTCCGAATCAAATTAAGAGGGGGACAGGTCTTTTCACGTTCCAATGCAGCAGATTGCACAGAAATATGTTGCTCTTTTTTGGAGCAGCACCTTTTTTTGTTTGAAAAAAAACAGAAAAACATAAGAGGTGCAAAGAAAACGAGACCTCACCGTTTGGACCGCTCGTTCTTTTAATAGCCGAGGGAAACCATTCTATTGTTAAAAAAGTGGGGACCTTCAAACTGTACTTCACCCAGCCGCTGCCGGCCCGCACTGGGTAGCCCTTACAATGCAAGTTAGAATTTGTTTACAGACTTCAAAACTTTTACACATTAGTTGCTATGCAAAGGGAATGTACAAAGGGATGTAATTCTGAAATCAATCCCTCCTTTGATGTTGTTGGAATGGCACAGTCTGCATGCCCCGCCCCCTTTGCCTTTGGTCAATTCAGAACGGTTTGCATATGAATCCGAAAGGAATAGGACCCTGAGAAACGTGAAAAGCAAGGCAATCAAAGGGAGCACAGCAGGCCAGGCAGCATTAGAGGAATAGGAAAGTTGACATTTCGGGTCAGGTCCACTTTCCTGCCCTTTCCGCATAATCCTTGAATGATCAAGTTTCTAACCCAACAGCTCATGTCCCATTCACTTTGCCCCAGTGCTACATTGTAAAATCAGCAGGCTCTACCTAAGTGTAACTCAAATATCCAGTATTGTGGCTTTTCTTCCCGTTTGAAGTGCTGTATTTGGCACTCGAATAGAAAGACTTGCATTTCTGTCACACCTTTCGTGAACTCAAGGCACCCCAAAGCCCCTCATGGCAAATGAAGCACTTGTTGATGCATGAACACTGTTAGGGCAGCCTGGTGGCTCAGTGGTTAGCACTACTGACTCACAGGGCTAGGAAACCCAGGTTCGATTCCACCTTCAGGTGTAGAGATCGCACATTCTCTCCCAGTCTGGGTGGATTTCCTCCAGGTGCTCCAGTTTCTGTGTCACAGTCACAAAGGTGTGCTGATTAGGTTGATTGGCCACCTAAATTCCTCATGGCTTTCAGGGATGTGTAATCTAAGTGGGTTACCCATGGGAAATGCAGGGTTATAGGGTAGGTTGGTGTAGACTTGATGGGCCAAATGGCCAGCTTCCACCCTGTAGGGATTCTACAATTAGCATTTAGAAAGATGGCAGCAAATTGGGGCACAGCAAGCTCTCAAAATAGCAAATGTGATCACAGCTAGGTAATATGCATTTATTATTGGTGATGTTAATTGACGGAAAAACTTAGATAGAATACGAGGGATTGTACCCCTCCTTTCCAAAATTGTAGCCCAGGATTTGTTGTGCCCACCTGAGAGGGCAGGCAGCACTTTGGTTTAACATTACATCTGAAAGATGGCACCCACAACTGTGTCAGCCTGGACACTTCAGGCCTAGAGTTAGAACTCAACTTGCAACCTTCTGCTTTGGAAAACAAAAATATCTATGTACAACACATGGGCTGCAGTGTTTCAGGAAGCAATTCACCACCGGTTTCACAAGACACATTAAGGCTCAGCAACAAATGCTGGCCTAGCCTGTGACACCCACATCCCATGCAAGAATTAGGAAAAACTTAGTTCTTCAAAAACTTGTTCTTCAATGAGAGAATGCTTATTTTCTGTATATCATTGCCATGTCTGTAATAGAAGGTTGTGATTACTAAGTGTCCTCTGGAAACTTGAGCATAGAAGTCTCATTGGTCCTCCAGTGCAGTACTGATGGATGTACTGTTTTTCTGATGTTAAACCAAAATATTATCTGCCCTCTCCAGTGGTGGTAAAAGTCTCAGGCTCACTGTCTGAAATGTCAGAATGTGAGTTTTGGTGCCCTGGCAAATATTTGTTTCCATTTAAACATTTACCAATTCATTATCACATTGCTGTTTAGATTAGATTCCTACAGTGTGGAAACAGGCCCTTCGGCCCAACAAGTCCACACCGCCCCTTGAAGCATCCCACCCAGATCCATCCCGGTATAACCCACACACCCCTGAACACTACAGGCAATTTAGCATGGCCAATCCATCTAACCTGCACATCTTTGGACTTTGGGAGGAAACCCACACAGACACAGGGAGAACGTGCAAACTCCGCACAGACATTCACCCGATGTGGGAATCGAACCCGGGTCCCTGGTGCTGTGAGGCTGCAGTGCTAACCACTGAGCCACCGTGCCGCCCATTAAAAAGTTACACCCGGAGGCTGAGCACTAACCAGACCAGGAAATAGGCTGCTTCCAGATTTGAACTCGGAAACCCGCGTGTCACCACTACACCAAGGCAATTTGTCGGAGCTCGATGAGTACAAATTTACTGCTGCTTTTTCCTTCCAATGTCTTGTTGCTGTTGTGTACAGCCTTCGTGAGGCTGCCCCAAGTACATTGTGCTCCGTTTTGGCCTCCTTATCTGAGGAAGAATATGCCTGCCATAAATGGTGTGTAAGATAACAAAGTGTGGAGCTGGATGAACAGAGCAGGCCAAGCAGCATCTTAGGAGCACTTTGGGTTTTGCCAGATAATTCTTGGGAAAGCAGGATTGTCTTATGAGGACAGACTGGGGGAAATGGATCTGTATTCCCCAGCAATCTGAAGGATGAGATGTGATCTCATTGAAACTTTTAGGGCTCAACAGGGTGGCTGCAGGAAGGATGGTGAGTCTGGAACTAGGGGACAATGTCTCAGGAGAAGGGACAGACCGTTCGGGACTGACTTGAGGAGGAAGTTCTTTACTCACTGTGTGGTAAATCTTTGAAATTGGCTGCCCCAGAACAGCGTTCCCTCAAAGTTTCTTTCCAGCCGTGTGGGGCTCGGAGCTGCACACAGAGTAGGGACCACTGGAAACAGATGTCAATTTCACAACTGGTCCACTGATTCCAATTACCATGTGTGGAAATTTAGAGCAGCCACAGAGTTTGAAGGGAGTGATAACCCAGAGGGCTGACTTTCCTCAAACATTGAGTATGTTCAAGGCAGAGATCAATATATTTCTGTATATTAATGGCATTAAAAGATATGGGGGTGGTGGGAAAATGGCATCAAAAGAGATGATGAGCTGTGATCCGATTGAATGGGTGAGCAAGCCTGATGGGCTGAATGATTTACACTTGATACTGTTTTTTACAATCCCATTACGGCATGACTGCACTTCATCGACAGGAGTGTGTTTTGGGATTGTTCTGAAAGGAGCTAGAAAAATGTAACGTTTTGTTTCTCTGAAAGATGTTCAACCTCCATCACAGGTCAGAGCTGAGCGCTCACGGTATTTTGATTCTGGGAGGCAGAGTGTGCTATCGCTAAAACAGGATGATGAAGACCCCATAACACAAATTAGTGTTGAAGCTTTTGTAAATAATTGCGAAAGCGTGTTCAGCCAGTTCCACATTAGCTGATTACAACCGGGATTAAACTGAGTATAGCAACAATAATAACAAAATGTGAGGCTGGATGAACACAGCAGGCCAAGCAGCATCTCAGGAGCACAAAAGCTGACGTTTCGGGCCTAGACCCTTCATCAGAGAGGGGGATGGGGGGAGGGAACTGGAATAAATAGGGAGAGAGGGGGAGGCGGACCGAAGATGGAGAGAACAGAAGATAGGTGGAGAGGGTATAGGTGGGGAGGTAGGGAGGGGACAGCTCAGTCCAGGGAAGACGGACAGGTCAAGGAGGTGGGATGAGGTTAGTGGGTAGCGGGGGGTGCGGCTTGGGGTGGGAGGAAGGGATGGGTGAGAGGAAGAACCGGTTAGGGAGGCAGAGACAGGTTGGACTGGTTTTGGGATGCAGTGGGTGGGGGGGAAGTGCTGGGCTGGTTGTGTGGTGCAGTGGGGGGAGGGGACGAACTGGGCTGGTTGAGGGATGCAGTAGGGGAAGGGGAGATTTTGAAACTGGTGAAGTCCACATTGATACCATATGGCTGCAGGGTTCCCAGGCGGAATATGAGTTGCTGTTCCTGCAACCTTCGGGTGGCATCATTGTGGCAGTGCAGGAGGCCCATGATGGACATGTCATCAAGAGAATGGGAGGGGGAGTGGAAATGGTTTGCGACTGGGAGGTGCAGTTGTTTTTTGCGAACTGAGCGGAGGTGTTCTGCAAAGCGGTCCGCAAGCCTCCGCTTGGTTTCCCCAATGTAGAGGAAGCCGCACCAGGTACAGTGGATGCAGTATACCACATTGGCAGATGTGCAGGTGAACCTCTGCTTGATGTGGAATGTCATCTTGGGGCCTGGGATGGGGGTGAGGGAGGAGGTGTGGGGACAAGTGTAGCATTTCCTGCGGTTGCAGGGGAAGGTGCCGGGTGTGGTGGGGTTGGAGGGCAGTGTGGAGCGAACAAGGGAGTCACGGAGAGAGTGGTCTCTCCGGAAAGCAGACAGGGGAGGGGATGGAAAAATGTCTTGGGTGGTGGGGTCGGATTGTAAATGGCGGAAGTGTCGGAGGATAATGCGTTGTATCCGGAGGTTGGTAGGGTGGTGTGTGAGAACGAGGGGGATCCTCTTGGGGCGGTTGTGGCGGGGGCGGGGTGTGAGGGATGTGTCGCGGGAAATGCGGGAGACGCGGTCAAGGGCGTTCTCGATCACCGTGGGGGGAAAGTTGCGGTCCTTAAAGAACTTGGACATCTGGGATGTGCGGGAGTGGAATGTCTTGTCGTGGGAGCAGATGCGGCGGAGGCGGAGGAATTGGGAATAGGGGATGGAATTTTTGCAGGAGGGTGGGTGGGAGGAGGTGTATTCTAGGTAGCTGTGGGAGTCGGTGGGCTTGAAATGGACATCAGTTACAAGCTGGTTGCCTGAGATGGAGACTGAGAGGTCCAGGAAGGTGAGGGATGTGCTGGAGATGGCCCAGGTGAACTGAAGGTTGGGGTGGAAGGTGTTGGTGAAGTGGATGAACTGTTCGAGCTCCTCTGGGGAGCAAGAGGCGGCACCGATACAGTCATCAATGTACCGGAGGAAGAGGTGGGGTTTGGGGCCTGTGTAGGTGCGGAAGAGGGACTGTTCCACGTAACCTACAAAGAGGCAGGCATAGCTGGGGCCCATGCGGGTGCCCATGGCCACCCCCTTAGTCTGTAGGAAGTGGGAGGAGTCAAAAGAGAAGTTGTTGAGTGTGAGGACGAGTTCAGCTAGGCGGATGAGAGTGTCGGTGGAGGGGGACTGGTCGGGCCTGCGGGACAGGAAGAAGCGGAGGGCCTTGAGGCCATCTACATGCGGAATGCAGGTGTACAGGGACTGGACGTCCATGGTGAATATGAGGTGTTGGGGGCCAGGGAATTGGAAGTCCTGGAGGAGGTGGAGGGCGTGGGTGGTGTCACGGACGTAGGTGGGGAGTTCCTGGACCAAAGGGGAGAAAATGGAGTCCAGATAGGTGGAGATGAGTTCAGTGGGGCAGGAGCAGGCTGAGACGATGGGTCGACCAGGGCAGGCAGGTTTGTGGATTTTGGGAAGGAGATAGAAACGGGCCGTGCGGGGTTGGGGAACAATGAGGTTGGAGGCTGTGGGTGGGAGGTCCCCTGAGGTGATGAGGTCGTGAATGGTGTTGGAGATGATGGTTTGGTGCTCGGGTGTGGGGTCATGATCGAGGAGGCGGTAGGAGGTGGTGTCGGAGAGTTGGCGTCTGGCCTCGGCGATGTAGAGGTCAGTGCGCCATACTACCACTGCGCCACCCTTGTCTGCGGGTTTGATGGTGAGGTTGGGGTTGGAGCGGAGGGCTGCCCGTTCTGCGGGGGAGAGGTTGGAGTGGGTGAGAGGTGTGGAGAGGTTGAGGCGGTTGATGTCTCGACGGCAGTTGGAGATGAAGAGGTCGAGGGAGGGTAGGAGGCCTGGGGGTGGTGTCCAGGAGGAGGACTTGTGTTGGAAGCGGGTGAAGGGGTCAGTGGAAGGAGGGTTGGGTTCCCGGTTGAAGAAGTAGGCATGCAGGCGAAGACGGCGGAAAAACTGCTCTATGTCCGTCCGTGACTGGTATTCGTTGATGTGTGGTTGTAGGGGTTGTAGGAGCCTCTTGCTCCCCAGAGGAGCTCGAACAGTTCATCCACTTCACCAACACCTTCCACCCCAACCTTCAGTTCACCTGGGCCATCTCCAGCACATCCCTCACCTTCCTGGACCTCTCAGTCTCCATCTCAGGCAACCAGCTTGTAACTGATGTCCATTTCAAGCCCACCGACTCCCACAGCTACCTAGAATACACCTCCTCCCACCCACCCTCCTGCAAAAATTCCATCCCCTATTCCCAATTCCTCCGCCTCCGCCGCATCTGCTCCCACGACAAGACATTCCACTCCCGCACATCCCAGATGTCCAAGTTCTTTAAGGACCGCAACTTTCCCCCCACGGTGATCGAGAACGCCCTTGACCGCGTCTCCCGCATTTCCCGCGACACATCCCTCACACCCCGCCCCCGCCACAACCGCCCCAAGAGGATCCCCCTCGTTCTCACACACCACCCTACCAACCTCCGGATACAACGCATTATCCTCCGACACTTCCGCCATTTACAATCCGACCCCACCACCCAAGACATTTTTCCATCCCCTCCCCTGTCTGCTTTCCGGAGAGACCACTCTCTCCGTGACTCCCTTGTTCGCTCCACACTGCCCTCCAACCCCACCACACCCGGCACCTTCCCCTGCAACCGCAGGAAATGCTACACTTGTCCCCACACCTCCTCCCTCACCCCCATCCCAGGCCCCAAGATGACATTCCACATCAAGCAGAGGTTCACCTGCACATCTGCCAATGTGGTATACTGCATCCACTGTACCCGGTGCGGCTTCCTCTACATTGGGGAAACCAAGCGGAGGCTTGGGGACCGCTTTGCAGAACACCTCCGCTCAGTTTGCAAAAAACAACTGCACCTCCCAGTCGCAAACCATTTCCACTCCCCCTCCCATTCTCTTGATGACATGTCCATCATGGGCCTCCTGCACTGCCACAATGATGCCACCCGAAGGTTGCAGGAACAGCAACTCATATTCCGCCTGGGAACCCTGCAGCCTAATGGTATCAATGTGGACTTCACCAGTTTCAAAATCTCCCCTTCCCCTACTGCATCCCTCAACCAGCCCAGTTCGTCCCCTCCCCCCACTGCACCACACAACCAGCCCAGCTCTTCCCCCCCACCCACTGCATCCCAAAACCAGTCCAACCTGTCTCTGCCTCCCTAACCGGTTCTTCCTCTCACCCATCCCTTCCTCCCACCCCAAGCCGCACCCCCGGCTACCCACTAACCTCATCCCACCTCCTTGACCTGTCCGTCTTCCCTGGACTGACCTATCCCCTCCCTACCTCCCCACCTATACTCTCTCCACCTAAGATAATAAAATGTGAGGCTGGATGAACACAGCAGGCCAAGCAGCATCTCAGGAGCACAAAAGCTGACGTTTCGGGCCTAGACCCTTCATCAGAGAGGGGGATGGGGGGAGGGAACTGGAATAAATAGGGAGAGAGGGGGAGGCGGTCCGAAGATGGAGAGTAAAGAAGATAGGTGGAGAGAGTGTAGGTGGGGAGGTAGGGAGGGGATAGGTCAGTCCAGGGAAGACGGACAGGTCAAGGAGGTGGGATGAGGTTAGTAGGTAGCGGGGGGTGCGGCTTGGGGTGGGAGGAAGGGATGGGTGAGAGGAAGAACCGGTTAGGGAGGCAGAGACCGGTTGGACTGGTTTTGGGATGCAGTGGGTGGGGGGGAAGAGCTGGGCTGGTTGTGTGGTGCAGTGGGGGGAGGGGACGGACTGGGCTGGTTGAGGGATGCAGTAGGGGAAGGGGAGATTTTGAAACTGGTGAAGTCCACATTGATACCATATGGCTGCAGGGTTCCCAGGCGGAATATGAGTTGCTGTTCCTGCAACCTTCGGGTGGCATCATTGTGGCAGTGCAGGAGGCCCATGATGGACATGTCATCAAGAGAATGGGAGGGGGAGTGGAAATGGTTTGCGACTGGGAGGTGCAGTTGTTTTTTGCAAACTGAGCGGAGGTGTTCTGCAAAGCGGTCCCCAAGCCTCCGCTTGGTTTCCCCAATGTAGAGGAAGCCGCACCGGGTACAGTGGATGCAGTATACCACATTGGCAGATGTGCAGGTGAACCTCTGCTTGATGTGGAATGTCATCTTGGGGCCTGGGATGGGGGTGAGGGAGGAGGTGTGGGGACAAGTGTAGCATTTCCTGCGGTTGCAGGGGAAGGTGCCGGGTGTGGTGGGGTTGGAGGGCAGTGTGGAGCGAACAAGGGAGTCGCGGAGAGAGTGGTCTCTCCGGAAAGCAGACAGGGGAGGGGATGGAAAAATGTCTTGGGTGGTGGGGTCGGATTGTAAATGGCGGAAGTGTCGGAGGATAATGCATTGTATCCGGAGGTTGGTAGGGTGGTGTGTGAGAACGAGGGGGATCCTCTTGGGGCGGTTGTGGCGGGGGCGTGGTGTGAGGGATGTGTTGCGGGAAATGCGGGAGACGCGGTCAAGGGCGTTCTCGATCACCGTGGGGGGAAAGTTGCGGTCCTTAAAGAACTTGGACATCTGGGATGTGCGGGAGTGGAATGTCTTGTCGTGGGAGCAGATGCGGCGGAGGCGGAGGAATTGGGAATAGGGGATGGAATTTTTGCAGGAGGGTGGGTGGGAGGAGGTGTATTCTAGGTAGCTGTGGGAGTCGGTGGGCTTGAAGTGGACATCAGTTACAAGCTGGTTGCCTGAGATGGAGACTGAGAGGTCCAGGAAGGTGAGGGATGTGCTGGAGATGGCCCAGGTGAACTGAAGGTTGGGGTGGAAGGTGTTGGTGAAGTGGATGAACTGTTCGAGCTCCTCTGGGGAGCAAGAGGCGGCGCCGATACAGTCATCAATGTACCGGAGGAAGAGGTGGGGTTTGGGGCCTGTGTAGGTGCGGAAGAGGGACTGTTCCACGTAACCTACAAAGAGGCAGGCATAGCGGGTGCCCATGGCTCTCTCCACCTATCTTCTTTACTCTCCATCTTCGGTCCGCCTCCCCCTCTCTCCCTATTTATTCCAGTTCCCTCCTCCCATCCCCCTCTCTGATGAAGGGTCTAGGCCCGAAACGTCAGCTTTTGTGCTCCTGAGATGCTGCTTGGCCTGCTGTGTTCATCCAGCCTCACATTTTATTCTCTTGGAATCTCCAGCATCTGCAGTTCCCATTATCTCTGAGTATAGCAACAAGTTCAGTTCTGATTATTATCCAGTGACCCCTGCTGGCCATTATTTGAGAGCAACTTTGTATTTGTTTGTGATAATGGGAACTGCAGATGCTGGAGAATTCAAGATTATAAAATGTGAGGCTGGATGAACACAGCAGGCCAAGCAGCATCTCAGGAGCACTGGGCCTGCTGTGTTCATCCAGCCTCACATTTTATTATTTTGTACTTGTTTGTGTTGGACCATTTATTAAATCTTCTGTTATTCATTCTCCTCAGTTTTGAAAGCTCTATTTGTCAAAGAATTAAGCTTCATTTGTCACAAACTCCACAGCCTTATCGGGATGCATGTTCCAAATTGTTTTGAGTCCAATTGTGAAAATGTAACAATGAAACATACAAAACAGGAGCAGGATTAGGCCATTCGGCCCTTCAAGCCTGCACTGCTATTCACTATGATGATGGCTGATCATCCAGTTTAGTGGCCTGTTCCTGCTTTCTCCCCACACCCTTTGATTGCTTTAGCCTCAAGAACTATACTCAACTAAAAGGGCTTCCAATTGGGGTCACTGTTTAATTATTTCGTTCCAGTTTAGGGACTGTCTTTGTTCATTGGTATCAGAGTAATCTTGACAAACTAGAGAAAGTGGGAACAATTGCCCATGCTGCTACCCAGAGTATGCACTCACTCCATGGAATATATACATCCTTTCTTAGTTGGGAGACTAAAACTGCACACAATACTCCAGGTGAGACCCACCAAGGCCTTGTATAACTGCAGTAAGACATTCTTACTTCTGAACTGGTCCTCCTGCATTGAGGACCAATGTACCATTTGCCTTCCACACCTGTTCTTCCTCTCACCCATCCCTTCCTCCCACCCCAAGCCGCACCTCCATCTCCTACCTACTAACCTCATCCCACCTCCTTGACCTGTCCGTCTTCCCTGGACTGACCTATCCCCTCCCTACCTCCCCACCTATACTCTCCTCTCCACCTATCTTCTTTTCTCTCCATCTTCGGTCCGCCTCCCCCTCTCTCCCTATTTATTCCAGAACCCTCACCCCAACCCCCTCTCTGATGAAGGGTCTAGGCCTGAAACGTCAGCTTTTGTGCTCCTGAGATGCTGCTGGGCCTGCTGTGTTCATCCAGCCTCACATTTTATTATCTTGGATTCTCCAGCATCTGCAGTTCCCATTATCAGTGCAACCATTGTAGTTACTTTTACTTCAACCCAGGACTGTAGTTTCAGACTCAGCCTCTCCACTCTTCACCTTAATGAAAAACTCTATCATATAATTGTCAAGGGACTCCACACAGCAGCATTGTTAATTTAATCCTTTCCTATTGCATAGTACCTATTCTAGATTAACCTGGTCTCTGGATGATTCCTCATTGTCTGGTCTATGAATCCATCATGCACTCATTCTAGGATATCATCTCATACAAACACATGCTCACAGTCAGACACACATACTTACAATGTCTCAAGCACACATGCGTACGCGCGCATACAAACACACACGCGCGCGCGCGCGCACACACACACATACATTCTATTTTGTTCAAAAAGCACACTATTTGCAGACAGTCAGTCAGTCAATGTGGCATTTTATAAATTCCTACTTTTGAAATAAAACCAGTCTCACTCCAAACACAGACAGACTCTAAACAAGGCCTCACACCTAAGATGCATCATCTGACATGAGATGCCACCTCATCTACCTTTTAGGTATCTTGGGATAGTCACTTGAAAGAAATCCTGGGATTTGCATAGTAATTGATCAAAACCTGCATCGACTTTTTAACTGTTTAAAGTTTTAACAGCTACCTTAGGTTTGTTCAATACATTCGCATTAGTTCTATGACCCTTTGATCTTTTGCTTATAAATTCTGTGTCTGATGCAGCCTCTTTCACTAACACCTGAAGAAGGATCGAGACTCTGAAAGCTTAAGTTTTTAGATAAACCTGTTAGATTATAAACTCTCTGATGAAGGGTCTAGGCCCGAAACGTCAGCTTTTGTGCTCCTGAGATGCTGCTTGGCCTGCTGTGTTCATCCAGCCTCACATTTTATTATCTTGGAATTCTCCAGCATCTGCAGTTCCCATTATCTCTAGATTATAAGCTGGTGTTTTCTGATTTTTGACCTTATCCTCCACAAAACCATTGCTACTTTGATTTATCCAATCTACGCATAAATTAAAGTCACTGCTGATTACAGCTGTGCCCTTATTGCATGCCAACACAGCAGGCCAAGCAGCATCAGAGGGGCAGGAAAGCTGATGTTTCAGGTCGAGACACTTCTTCAGAAACGGGGGAGGGGAAAGGGTTTCTGAAATAAATAGGAAGTGGGGGGGATGGATAGAAGATGGATAGAGGAGAAGATAGGTGGAGACGAGACACACAGGTCAAAGAGGTTGGGAGGTAGGGAGGGGATTGGTCAGTCCAGGGAGGACGGACAGGTCAAGGGGGCGGGATGAGGTTAGTAGGTGGGAGATGGGGGTGAGGCTTGAGGTGAGAGGAGGGGATGGGGGAGGAAGGACAGGTTAGGGAGGCAGGGACAAGCTGGGCTGGTTTTGGGATGCGAAAGGGGGAGGGGAGATTTTGAAGCTTGTGAAGTCCTCATTGATACCATTGGGCTGCAGGGTTCCCAAGCGGAATAGGGGTGCTGTTCCTGCAACCTTTGGGTGGCATCGTTGTGGCACTGCCGGAGGCCCAGGATTGGCATGTCAAATGGTCGACACATTGTCTCCGCCTGCTCCTGCCCCACGAACTTATCTCCACCTATCTGGACTCCATTTTCTCCCCCTTGGTCCAGGAACTCCCCACCTACATCTGTGACACCACCGACTCCCTCCACCTCCTTCAAAACTTTCGATTCTCTGGTCCCCAACACCTCATCTTTCCCATGGACGTCCAGTCCCCACACACCTGCATTCCCCATGCAGATGGCCTAAAGGACCTTCGCTTCTTCCTGTCCTGCAGGCCCGACCAGTCCCCCTCCACTGACACCCTCATCCACTTAGCCGAACTTGTCCTCACCCTCAACAACTTCTCTTTCGATTCCTCCCACTTCCTACAGACAAAGGGGGGTGGCCATGGGTACCTGCATGGGCCCAAGCTATGCCTGCCTCTTTGTAGGTTAAATGGAACAGTCCCTCTTCTGCACGTACACTGGCCCCAAACCCCACCGCTTCCTCCATTACATTGATGACTGTATTGGCACCGCCTCGTGCTCCCACAAGGAGCTCGAACAGTTCACCCATTTCACCAACACCTTCCACCCCAAACTTAAGTTCACCTGGACCATCTCTAATACCTCTCTGTCCTTCCTGGACTTCTCTGTTTCTATCTCTGTCAACCACCTGGAAACCGATATCCAATTCAAGTCACCGACTCCCACAGCTACCTAGAATACACCTCCTCCCACCCACCTTCCTGCAAAAATGCCATCTCCTATTCCCAATTCCTTCGCCTCTGCCGTATCTGCTCCCAGGATGAGGCATTCGATTCCCGAACATCTCAGATGTCCGCATTCTTCAAGGACCACAACATCACCCCCCCCGCAGTGGTCGAGAATGTCCTCGACCGGGTCTCCCACATCTCATCCCTCACACCCCAACCTGGCAATAACAACCAAAACAGAATCCCCCTCATTCTCACACACCACCCTACCAACCTCCAGATACAACGCATCATCCTCCGACACTTCCGCCATCTGCAATCCGACACCACCACCCAAGACATTTTTCCATCTCCACCCTTATCTGCTTTCCGGAGAGACCACTCTCTCCGTGACTCCCTTGTTCGCTCCACACTGACCTCCAACCCCACCACACCCGGCACCTTCCCCTGCAACTGCAGGATATGCTACATTTGCCCCCACACCACCTCCCTCACCCCCATCCCAGGCCCTAAGAAGACTTTCCACATCAAGCAGATGTTCACTTACACCTCTGTTAATGTGGTATACTGCATCCGTTGTTCCAGATGTGGCTTCCTCTACATTGGGGAAACCAAGCGGAGGGCCAGCGTTCACTTTGCAGAACACCTCCGCTCGGTTCACAAGGAACAATTGCACCTCCCAGCCACGAACCATTTTAACTCCCCCTCCCATTCTTTAGATGACATGTCCATCCTGGGCCTCCTGCAGTGCCACAAAGATGCCAACCGAAGGTTGCAGGAACAGCAACTCATATTCCGCTTGGGAACCCTGCAGCCCAATGGTATCAATGTGGACTTCACCAGCTTCAAAATCTCCCCTCACCCCACTGCATCCCAAAACCAGCCCACCCCATCCCCGCCTCCCTATCCCCTACTCCCACCTCAAGCCGCAACCCCATCTCCTCCCTACTAGCCTCATCTCGCTCTCTTGACCTGTCCATCCTCCCTGGACTGACCCAGCCCCTCCCTATCTCAGCATGTACACTCACCCTTACTGGCTCCATCCCTGCCTCTTTGACCTGTCTGTCTCCTCTCCACCTATCTTCTCCTCTATCCATCTTCTATCCACCTCCCCCTCTCTCCCTATTTATTTTATAACCCCAATCTCCTCCTCCATTTCTGAAGAAGGGTCTCGGCCTGAAATGTCACCTTTCCTGTTCCTATGATGCTACTTGGCCCGTTGTGTTCATCCAGGTCTACACCTTGTTTTGTAAGATTATCAGTGAGGTTTATAAAGTGGTTTACTTACACAGGCGAGAATCTACATATCTTATTATGCAGGGATCCGCACATGCTTAAACTAATCAAAAGTGTGGGGCACAGTAATTCCTGTGTGCATTTTCCAAGGCAAGACCTCAATCAAAATCGACTCACCACCCAATTGGCATCCTTTTCTTATGGTATGTAAGTCTTAAACTTGTGAAGCAAAAATGAGGCTATTCAGTCCATTGTGTCCATGCTAGTCAACAAACAAAACCTGCATTAATCCCATATTCCATCTTTTGGCCCATAGGCCTAGGCGCTATGGCAATGCAAGGAAGTATCGAGATAATGCTTAAATGTTAAGAGGGTGCCTGAACTCAACCATCCTTTCAGGCTCTCACCACTCTCTGGATGAACGTATTTCTCTTCAACACTCCCTTTGCCTTCAACCATTTACATTATCTGCTTTACCTTACCTAATAACTTGTTGCTCCCTTTGAAATTTGGCATTCTTGCAATTCTGTCCTGATGAATGCAAGACAAAAAGCTTCAACAGATAAGGGTGAGCCGGCAAAAGTGGGTCACCTTCCGGCTGGCAAGTGAAAAAGAGATGGGGACTGCAAAGCAATATAGTTAGGTTAAGTGAGTGGATAAGGATCTGGCGAATGGTGCACAATTTGAGAAAATATTAAATCATCTATTTTGACTGATGAAAAAGAACGTGTTATCGAGATGCACAAAGCTCTGAGATGCAGACGATCTGGGTGTTCTAGTACAGGAATCACAAAAGGTGAAAATGCAGGTACAGCAAGTAATCAAGAAAGCTACTAGAATGTTACAGGGAATTGAGTATGGAGTAGAGAGGTTATACTTCAGTTATATAGGGTGTTGCTGAAACTGGAGTACTGTATACAGCATTGATCACCTTATCCAAGGAAGGATGGAAATACATAGCAAGCAATTTTGTGAATATTTAGGAATCAGAGGCAACTTAATTGAAACATGTTTAATCCTGAGGAGTCTTGTCAGGGTGGATGTGAAAAGAATGTTTCCCCTTGTAGGAGAATCTAGAACTAGGAAGCCGCTGAGCAAAAGTGAAAGGTCGGTCACTTGAAACAGTGATAAGTAAAAATCATTTTCTCACTGAGCGTTGAAGAAGCCTTGGGATTGTTCTTTCTCACCAGGTTTGGGAGCAGAGCCCTTGAATATTTTTAAGGCAAAGGAGGAGAGGTTCTTGATGAGACAAGGGTTGCTCGATTAATGGAGGTTGGCAAGAATGTGGTGTAATCAGATCAGTCACGATGGCATTGAATGGTGCAACAGGTTTGAGGGACTGAATGGCCTGATGTTTGTTCACATGGCGTCTGATTTTGGTGATGAGTTAGATCTATCAATCCCTTCCAAAAGGTATTCTGGCCTTGGTGAGGGTGCAGTGCGAAATCACAACATTGACTGGGGCTAAAAAGCTAAGGGTGAAGGCGGGTTGGATACATCTCTCTGTGCTTTCCTCAATGTAGAAGATGGACTCATAATCCATTGAAGATGGTTAAACAGTTAAGAGGATTAGTTACGGAAGATGGGGTAAAATGAATTTGTTTTGAGGGGGGATCCAAAATCCTAGAAAACAAGAGTGGGAGTGCTCCAGTTCCTCAGCACTGACCTTCTGACAGTGCTTCACTCCCTCAGCACCGACCCTCCAACAGTGCTCCACTCCCTCAGCACTGACCCTCCAACAGCACTCCCTCCCTCAGCACTGCCCATCCAACAGTGCTCCACTCCCATAGCACTGACCCTCCAACAGTGCTCCACTCCCTCAGCACTGACCCTCCAACAGTGCTCCACTCCCTCAGCACTGACCCTCCAACAGCGCTCCACTCCCTCAGCACTGCCCATCCAACAGTGCTCCACTTCCTCAGCACTGACCCTCCAACAGTGCTCCACTCCCTCAGCACTGACCCTCCAACAGTGCTCCACTTCCTCGGCACTGACCCTCCAGCAGTGCTCCACTCCCTCAGCACTGACCCTCCAACAGTGCTCCACTCCCTCAGCACTGACCCTCCACTCCCTCAGCAGTGACTCTCCAACAGTGCTCCACTCCCTCAGCAGTGACCCTCCAACAGTGCTCCACTCCCTCAGCACTGACCCTCGAACAGTGCTCTACTTCCTCAGCACTGACCCTCCAACAGTGCTCCACTCCCTCAGCAGTGACCCTCCAACAGTGCGGCGCTCCCTCAGCGCTGACCCACCAACAGTGCTCCACTCCCTCAGCACTGACCATCCAACAGTGTTCCACTCCCTCAGCACTGACCCTCCAACAGTGCTCCACTCCTTCAGCACTGACCCTCTAACAGTGCAGCATTCCCCTCAGCACTGACTCTCTGACAGCGCAGCATTCCCCTCAGCACTGACCCTCCGATTGTGCAGCACCCCCTTGACACTGACTTTGCGACAGTGCAGCACTTCCTCAGCACTGACCTTCTGACAGTGTAGCACTCCCTCAACAGTGACCCTCTGACAGCGCAGAGCTCCCTTAGTCCTGACCTTGTGAATGGTTCTGAAGTAGTGTCATTGTACTCAAAGCATTAACTCTGATTCTATATCCACAGATACTGCCAGACCTCCTGAGCTTCTGCAGCAAATTCTGTTTTTGTTTCTAACTTCCAGCATCCATCTATAGTTTATTTTTTGTTTAATACCTTAAAATTAGTGCTCTCCTACCACTCAGGGTAGAGGTCAATTTCAGGGAACCAGCTTTCTATGTAGCGATATCCCAGTTTGGGATCATTTATGTGTTTCCATAGCTACTGAGGAAGATTCTATACATGTCCTGCCCTGATTGTTTGTTAAACAAGATCTCAACATATAGTGGAAAATAGCAGAAAAAAAATCAAATACCACACAGGCTTTCATCTTTATTCTGTTCACTGAGTGCCCAAATTGGATGGCTTTTGATAGTTTCCCAGAAACACCGAGCATCCCACTCGACAACTCATTCCATCCCGCAGCAACTCCAAGTCAGTCACTTCATACAGATGGAATGGCAGACAGAAAGCGAAACCAAGAGTGCAGTTAGGAAGAAGGAGCTCAGATAAAAGTTAGATGATTGTCCTCGGCCAGCTTATATTTTGCTTTGTGCTCCTCAAAGAGTTTGATGAGTTCCTCGATGTATTTCTGATGAGTTTCATCAATTTCCTGTTGTGTTGGATTCTCTTTCTTCTCCAAGTCTATGGGTTTGCCGACTGAAATTGAGAGTAAGATTTATTTGTTATTTGCTTGACAGTATAAAACAAATGGCTTTATCAAATGGAGTCATAAGAATTGTTGAACAATGTGGCACAGAAGGAGGTCATTAGACACCCTGGTTCTTTTGGAGCGGACGTGCAATTTGCCCTGTCTAGCTGACTTACTCTCTGTCCCCATGAGCCTTGCGTCATCTTTTTGTCCCCCTCCAGTGTTTTAACGGTTCCCCGCAGAAAATTCCAGCTGGAATGGCTTTGTCTGACATTTTGGGCGCCCATCACCGAACAGCCAGGCTGCAGAAGAAGGACACTCGGCCCATTGTGTCTGCACAGTGCTGTTCATCAGGTATTCCCTTACCTTGTCGTCCTGCCCAACTGCATCACGTCACACCTACCCGGATTGAAATCCATTAGGCGCTAATCAACCCACCTGACCCGTCCATCTAAATCCTCCATAATCTAAGGCTATCTTCCTCACTATTCACCATCTCCTCAAGCTTTTGTTGAAATAAAGAAGAAATTCATCCTCATCTCTGTTTAAACCCCTTACTCTGGGGTTATGCCCTCTGGTCCTGGACCCTAAGGTCAGACTCTAAGGTCTAGAAACTGGATTGTGATGAGCCCTCTTGGAGCAGAGGATCTGCTGTTAGAAATACATCGATATTAATCTCGACAGCCTTTCATAGTAGATAGGTTCAGACTTTTACTCCCTTTTTTGTGATGTTATCTCTGAATGTCATGGCTTGAATTGTATGACCATGTCTCGTTGTTACTTACAGAGAAAAGCGACAATGTTACTAATGACCAATTTCTGCCATGTTTATCTGAGATGGGCAATGCCATAAATTGTTTAAATACTCTACCTCCTCACCTCATAATCAAAGTAACTATGAATTTTGAAGGATTTTAACCACAATTTACAAATCCTTGAGTCAGTCTATGATAAAAACACCAACAAGAAAGCAGCCTACAAGCTAACGCCTGTGCCTGTCTGAAGAAAGCAATGGGGCTAAAACTAAAGAACTAAAGCTAAAACTCCACAAAATTCTGGGAGTCTGAGTAAATTTGAGGAGACAGACAGATTGGTAATTAGTAATGGGTTGAAGAGTTACGGAGAGCAGACGGGAAAATGGAGATGAGGCTGAGATGAGATCAGCCATGATCATATATATGGGGGAGCAGGCTCAAGGGGCTGAATGGACTACTCCTGCTCCTGCTTCTTATGTTCATGTGAACTCTCTTTCCATTGGGATTCTGTATTTGCCTGCAAAGTAAATGGGTGCCCTGACTCCAAACATCACCTTGCCACATCATCACTTACATTCAGGAATCTCTAGAATTCCTGTCTTCAGCACCTGGCCATCGCACAGACTTTAACATCCAACTGCAAGGAATTCCCTCTCAATGGACTCTATATTCAGATAGTTACATTTTTGTTGGATAACTGGATAGCTCCTTCATGAAAATTTGCTGCATGTCACTTTAAAGTTGATTTCACAAACAGTTGAAGTGGTTATAGGCAGAAGGTGAGGAACATAAAATCTTTGTTCACTTTAACACTTCTCAAATATGTCATCTTAAATATTTCAGTTAGAGCACCCCTCAATCTTATAAACCCAATAGTGTATAGACATCATCTATGAGACCTGTCCTCATCGATTTAACCCTTCTAGCCCAGGTACCACCTTGGTGAATCTAAACTGTACCACCTCCAAAAGACTCTATATCCTCCCTGAGGTACAGTGTGCAGAACAAAACACAACTTATTCCAGTTAGATTGGAGTTTTAACTACTAGAATGTAACTTCCACTCCTTTGTCTTCCAGCCCTTTTGATGTGAACATCAACTATCCACCAGCCTTTCTGATTATGTTTTGTATCCATCCATTAAATGTCAATTATCGAGTAATTTCCTCCAGCCATTTTCCCATTCTGGTCCTCTGAAGTGAATTGATAATTAATGTATTCATTGACAAGACTTAACTTTGGTTGATGATGTTGATCAAGCATGTAGCAAGATGCCTTCAAATACGGTGGTGTTACTTACCCACTGTGTGAATGGGCTTTCTGTAGGGCATGAGACCGAAGCAATACTGGAATACACCACGGGCATGGAAAAGGGGGAGTGATATACCCATCACCTTCTGCAAACGTTCCTGGATCTTTCTTAACAGTGAGCCCTTTGGATTGTTCACCTGATCAAACACTTCATTCTCACCAAAGGAAAATACCGGAACAAGGGAGGCCCTTGTAGAATAGAAGCAAACAGAAGAGTTTAATTTTTCAAAGAGTCTTTTAGTCAGATTATAATATTTAATTACAGTTTGTTAGTGCAGAGCTTGTATATTTCTGAAAAATACCTATTTTTTTCAAAGCTGTTCGTCTTATCTTCATCAGGACTATTTGCAAGAATGCCAGTGTGAAGGTGGGCCAATTTTTTTATAGTGTATGGGGGAAGAATACTGATTAGTGGGTGGACTGCAGAATTCTTTCCCTAAAGGACACCAGGGAACTTGATGAGATTTTTACAATAATTGATGACAGCTTCACGGTCGTAATTACTAAGATGAGAGTTGGGATCTTTTCCAGTGCCAAACGACATAGGCCTTGACATGTCAATTGGGAAAGTAGGGTGAGATTGGCAGAAATGAGCTTC
The DNA here is from genome assembly GCF_030684315.1 of Stegostoma tigrinum. Classification (NCBI taxonomy): domain Eukaryota; kingdom Metazoa; phylum Chordata; class Chondrichthyes; order Orectolobiformes; family Stegostomatidae; genus Stegostoma; species Stegostoma tigrinum. The sequence goes on along the minus strand of NC_081359.1, from coordinate 108,398,767 downwards.
TGGATGTCGAAAGAAAAGAGACTGCTTCTGCAACCAACTTCTGAACAGTGAGACATGAGTCTTGCGAGTGTGAGGAGTATTTGCATCCATTTGTATGGGCTTGGTTAGCTCAGCTGGCTGGACAGCTGGTGGATAATGCTAAGAGTGTGGATTCAATTCCTGCACCAGCTGAGGTTACCATGAAGGACTCTCCTTCTTAACCTCTCCCCTCAGCTGGGGTGTGGTGACTTTCAATTTAAACCATCACCAACAGTCATCTCTCTCTCTCTCTCTCTCGCTCTCTCTCTCTCTAATGAGAGAGCAGCCCTATCGTCTGGTAGGACAATCGTGATACTACCTATTATTTAATCCAGCCTCATGAAATGGAGGTTCCCATTCACCCATTAAATGGCATCAATTCAGAATCAGAAGGCTATAGAGATCTTATAGCACAGAAGGAACCCTTTGGCCCATCATGTCTAGAAATATCCATCTATCCATATTCCATTTTCCAGCACTTGGCCCATAACCTTGTCTGCTGTGATGTTTCTGTGCTCTTAGATGGCCACATTCTTCTTTCTATCCAGCCCACTGTGTCTCAGTGCAGTCCCAGGGTGTGTAGATAGTCTTGAGGGAGCCTGCGTTAACTTGATACCCACTGGCTTTGGAGTTTTGATTGGGTGCCCACCCCCAAGTGGTGTTCATGGACAGAGGGCCCAGAGATACTGCAGATGGAGAGGCAGGTTCACCCTCCTCAGTGTGAAGCACCACAGAGCTGAGGGTGGAGGGGACTGTCCGGCCACCCACTGATATCACACCGACCTGCATGGCACGGTATGGGGTTGTCGCTCCCTCTCGTTGTCTCAAGGGAACAGGGCATTCCCTTCTTTTTATCAGCTCTTTAACCAGGACCCTGTCAGTAAGTGGGGGTGCCATCCATTCCCTGTCCAACATCTCTTGTCAGTTCTACAGGCAAAGGGACCAGGCCCAGTAACTATGAATGGATGACATTTAACCTGGTGCAGGGCCACTTTTTAACCGTGTCGGGTATCCTGGGAGGTCCCAGCAATGCCAAGTTTGCCCAACTCTGGCAAGAGCGAGGGTGGGCTGAGTTTTGCATCATAGCAGCATTGTGACGATGAGGAGAGATCCCCTTCCCCAAAGAGTGGTGAGCTCGTGGAATTCAGGACCACAGAGAGTGGTTGAGGCCAAACTGTTATGTGTTTTCAAAAAGGAGGTAGAGACAGCTCGTGAGGCTAAGGGGATCAAGGGATATGGGGGGGGGGCAGGGGGGAGCGGGATGGGGGGGTAATTAGGGGGTTGAATTTGACGATCAGCCATGAATGGCAGAGAAGGCTCAAAGGGCCGAATGGCTGACGCCTGCTCCTATTTTTCATGTTTTTTATGAAGCTAGTGTGGGAGAATTGCGCGGGGGATTTCATTGAGCCTCGCAGAGAGGAACCTTCCAGAAAATGAGCCAAAATCGACATATTGCTGATTTTTAGTAAAACCCGGCCTTGGGTTTCCATTTGCCAGCTGAATTTTTAAGTTTCACCAGGGTTTAAACCAACAACTAGGGCAACTAGGGGTGGGTAGGTGATTGGTTAATGAGACCTGGTGCTGGTGAAACTACGGCTATTGAGGTATATGGCTTACCCAAACTGGAGAGCAAGCTTGACAAATCCTTTCCTGTTCTTCAGCAGCAGTGTTAATGCTCCTGGTCTTGCATCTAGAGCTTCTGGGGCACCTCCAATGGCAATGACAGCCACATTGCCCCCTTCTGCTCTCTTCAGCAAATACTGTGCACTTTCCTTGGCTGACGGCACTAGACCTGGAATGGGGGAAGAATGCAGAGTGTAAACCAAGAACCATGGAGTAGCCATAGAGATTTCAGAAAGAATGTGCACAAATGTCGCACCTTTTGCAGCCTCAGGACCTGACAAAGCTCTTTACAGACGTGAGCACTTTCTGAAGTGCGAGGATGTTTAAACATATGAATTACAAGCAGGGGCAGACCATTCGGCCCCTCTAGCCTGCACTGCCATTCAGTAACATCACAGCTGATGTGATTACTACAATTTTCTGTGTATCCCCAAAAACCTTTTTGTCTCTTCACTTACCAAAAATCTATCTGTCTCCACATTAAGAATATTCAAAAACTTTCCTGTATATTGTATACCCACAGTCTGAAAACAGTTCTTTTCCCCCTCATTTCAGTCCATGACTGAAAGTACACAAGAATAGAAAGACACAACATTAGTGTTCCTAATGAAGCCATTATGGGTACACAATGGCCTATTTTGTTGTAAATGCTACTCACCATAAAATTATAGTGAACTTGAGTTTGTTCAAACCACTGTCTCTTGCAGCAAGATCGTTCTCCCATTGTCTATGTTTTACGCTGATCTATGCTGGCTCCTGGTCTAGCAAGTTTGAAACTTCACATTTTTAAAATTTCTTTGTAGTCTCACTTGCTCCATCTTAGCAACACATCTCAGGCAGAATTTCTTCAGGAGCCGGAACTGATATGGGAAGGTCAGCAACAAGTGCAGGGACAAGTTCTCAGTGGGGGCTCTGGGCACATATTGGAAGGTCTGATTCCCCCCGTACTGAAGTACTAATCTCATAGTGTATTACAAAAGCAACTCCATCTCCTTTTCCCTCCTTCCTAAACATCAAATATCCAGTTCCCAGCCCTGGTCACCATGTGGTTATGTTTGTGAAATGGCAACGAGATTACATCCATTTATCTCTATTTGTGCCTTTAGATCACTTTGTTGCGAATGCTGTGTGCTTTCAAGTAGAGCAAACTTAACTTGATCTTTTTGATTTCATTCAACATTCAAGTAGCCTTGATGCTCAACTTTATTTCTCCTATCTTCGAGTCTCCCTTTCACCTTTTCCATTCCATTCACAAAAGTTTAAACCAACCCCTCAGCATTAGCAAACCTCCCTGAGAGGTTTTATTTTTATTCATTTGCAGAATATGCACATCATTGTCTGGGTCAGCTTTTAGTGCTCATCCCTAGTTGCCCTTGAAAACAACAGAATGGCTTGCTCGGCCATTCCACAGGGCTGTTAAGAGTCAAGCACATTGCCATGGGTCTGGAGTAATATGTAGGCCAGACCAGGTCAGAATGGCAAATTTCCTTCCCTGAAAAGCATTAGTGAACGCAGTAGTTTTTAACCCCCGAATTTGTTCCATTCATTCCAGATTTCAATTGAATTGAAATTCCACCATCTGCCATTTGAACCCAGGTTCCTAGAACATTCCACGAGTCTCTGGATTTCTAGCCTCACTGTTAACACATTGAAAGCAAGCATGCAGGTGCAGCAGGTAGTGAAGAAAGCTAATAGCATGCTGGCCTTCATCACAAGAGGAATTGAGTATAGGAGCAAAGAGGTCCTTCTGCAGCTGTACAAGGCCCTGGTGAGACCGCACCTGGAGTATTGTGTGCAGCTTTGGTCTCCCAATTTGAGGAAGGACATTCTTGCTATTGAGGGAGTGCAGCGTAGGTTCACGAGGTCAATTCCCGGAATGGCGGGACTATCATATGTTGAAAGATTGGAGCAACTGGGCTTGTATACTCTTGAGTTTAGAAGGATGAGAGAGGATCTGATTGAGACATATAAGATTATTAAGGGATTAGACACTGTGGGGGCAGGAAGCATGTTTTCGCTGATGGGTGAGTCCAGAACCAGAGGACACAGTTTAAAAATAAGGAGTAGGCCATTTAGAACAGAGTTGAGGAAAAACTTCTTCACCCAGAGAGTGGTGGATATATGGAATGTTCTGCCCCAGAAGGCGGTGGAGGCCAACTCTCTGGATACTTTCAAGAAAGAGATAGACAGAGCTCTTAAAGATAGTGGAATCAAGGGTTATGGGGATAAGGCAGGAACAGGATACTGATTGTGGATGTTCAGCTATGATCATAATGAATGGTGGTGCTGGCTTAAGGGACAGAATGGCCTACTCCAGCACCTATTGTCTATTGCCTCCCCAGTAGCAATACCTATACTAATAGGATGTAACTCATTAGTTGGTACAGGTATTACCTGCCCTCAGAACTAGCTTTAGTGTTTCAGATATTTTATTGAATACAGATTCCACCCACTGTCACAATGGGATTTAGAACCACTATTCCCAGAACCTGGGTCTGTGGATTACTAGTGCAGTCATATTAACACAGCATCACTGTCTCCTCAAGCACATTACATACCTCCACTCATAATATAGTCCCGGAAGAATGGGATCCTGAACCAGAGAGGCAGCATCAGTACGTGTGGCTTCAGCCCAGGGTACATTTCCCTGAACCCTGTCACCTCAGTGCAGAAATTTCCAAAGGCTCCAGCTACCAATACACCATGTGGATGGAAACCAAATATATAATTCTTTTTGGGATCCAGATCTGCCGTCTTGATGAGCTGCAAGAAAAGATCGCAGTGGAAAATAAAGTCACCTTTCAGTTGAATGGAAGCACATATCTGAGGGTCCCAGCCCCGACGGTAAATCTGAGAATCAGAGAGGGAATCCTTTCAGCCCATCGTGCTGGTGCTCAGTCCCAATCATCCGCTCTTTCTTCGTTTGAAAACATTTAGCATCCACATCTGCACTACACCTACACCACGTAAGACATCCATCACCTTCAGCATCCATTCCCTCCACCACTGACACTCAGTAGCAGTGTGTACCATCCATCAAAATGCACTGCAGATATTCACCAAAAATCTCAGGCAGCACCTTCCAAACCCAGGACCACTCCCATCTAGAAGGACAAAGGCAGCAAGTAGATGTGAACACCACCTTCTGCAAGTTCCCCTCCCAACCACTCATCCATCCTGACATTCTTCCTTCATTGTCAATGGGTCAAAATCATGGAAATCCCTCCTTAATGACATTGTGCGTTTAACTACAACACACAGGCTGCAGTGGTTCGAGAAGGCAGCTCACCACCACATTCTCAAGGGGGAAACTAGGGACAGGCAAAAAGTGCTGGCCCAGACAACAGCAACCATTGTGTGAATGAGTAAATAAAAAATATATCCAAAGACAAACACAAAGAGTACGAGGGAAACTCAACAGCTCTGGCAGCATTGTGGAGACAGAAACCAAATTAATGATTTGACTACAGTATTAGCATTTTTGAAAATGATTCAACTTGCTTCACTCAGTCTTTCAGACAATGAATTTCACATCATTATTCTATGCAATTGTTTTCCTCCTCATTTTTGCATTGCTTTGAAAAATGATTCATTTATGGAATGTGTATCTTACAGGCTAGGTCTATATTTATTGTCCTTATCCAATAGCACCTGAGGTTCTTTTCACAATTATGACTAGTCTGCCTGCTTTTTTAAAATTAGTTCATTCATGATGCGTGAATCACACAGGCAAAGCCAGCCCATATTGCCACCACTGACCCTTGTGCTAAAGATAACAGTTTCTTTGTGCTCAAATTCAAAACCACCCTATGAAAAACCACGATCCAAACTATTCATTACTTTGAATATTTCCATCAAATACTCTCTTAACCATTTTGCCTCTTTGAGAATGAATCCAGCTTCCCCAGTCTCTGCATGTAGCCAGTCCTTCATCTCTGGTTTGAGGATAGGAGCAAAAATATTGCTCTGTATACACCTGGAGCATTTTACGTCGTTTTGTTCATCTTCTCTAAGAAAGGCTATACTATAGAGGAAGTGATGGCCTATTGGTATTATCACTGGATTGTTAATCCCAACACCCAGTTCTGGAGACCTGGGCTCAAATCCTGTCATGACAGATGGTGAAGTTTCAATTCAATAACAACCTGGAATTAAGAGTGTAATAATGGCCATCAATCCAGGGCTGAATGTTGGGAAAGCTGATTTCATTCACTAATGTCAATTAGGGAAGGAAATCTGTCATCCTTATGTGGTCTGGCTTATATGTGACACCAGGTCTCTTATCTGCCCAGTGGACATGTAGGGATGGACAATGAATGCTACACTCACAGTCTGCGGATGATGTAAAAAATCATTGAGGAGGTGCAGTGGAAATTCCCCAGACTGATTCCTGGCATGGTAGGTTTGTCATATGAAAAGAAGTTGGATTGACAACCTATAGGCATTGGAGTTTAGAAAAGTGAGATGAGATATCATTGAAAACAATTCAATACAATCACATTTGATGCAATTATGGCTTCAGCTCCACCTTCTTGCCTGTTTCCCCCAAATCCTTGAGAATCCATAATTGCTCAAAAATCTGTCTAACTCAACCTTGAATATATTCAATGAGTTAGTCTCAGTGTTCTCAGTGGAAGAGAATCCCACAAACTAATGATCGTCCCAGGGAGGACATAAACATTCTCATCTCTGCCTGAAGTGGGAAACCTCTCATTCTGAATCAGCGCTCCTTAGTATAGATTCTCCCATAAGGGGAAAGATCCTCTTAGTCTCTACGCTGTCCAGCTTCCTCAGGATCTCATATGTTTCAGTAAGATCACCTCTCATTGTTCTTCACTCCAAGGGGAAAAGCTCCAAACTGTTCATCTTTCCTAAGACAAAACCCTTCATTTCAATAATCAGCTAACAAATCCTTTCTGATCTACTTCTGATTGATTTGTCATGGAACCACGGTGAAAAGATGAACCATGATTAAGCTGAATTTCAGAATATGTTCATGTGGCCGAATAGCCTCCTGCAACTATCACGTGAAAACAGCTGCCTCTGGCTTCTCAACCAAATGTAGAATGTACGAAACTGATCTTGATCAATCATGTCCCATCCTGTCAGAATTTCCAAAGGTGTTTTTTTAATCAACAAAACATACATCTTGGGAGTAGGTGAAGGTCATGTCGAACACTGACCTTGGACATTGAGTGCTGTGCTACAGTTTTAAAAACCATAAATTAATCTTTAACAGATTAATTGTTCAGTAAATAAATAAACATTGTTGTAGAACTGGGCCTGGAGCGGAAGAAGTTGGGAGGAGAGGAATAGAATGCTTCTGGTTTTGAATGTGGTGTTTCCCACCAATAATTCACCTCTTCTCGTGTACACTTTCTACATACACAGTACCGTTAATATAAGGATCATCTAACTCCATTCTTTTTTCATTTTTTCATAGGATGTGGGCAATGTCAGCATTTATTGCCCATCCCTGAATTCCCCTTGATCTGAATAACTTAGTCAACAACATCAGAGGGCAGTTAAGAATCAAACACGTTGCTGTGGGTCTGGAGTCACACGGAGGCCAGACCAAGAAAGGACGGCAGTTTTCCTTCCCTAAAGGACAATAGTGAATCAGATGGTTTTTACAATCACATATTTATAGAAATTATGAAGAGTAGACCTGTGAAACTGCCCTGCCATTCAATTGGACCATGGCTGATGGTAGTGGCCTTACCGCTAGACTTTAACCCAGTAATTCAGGTAAAGTTCTGGAGACCTAGGTTTGAATCCTGCCGGAACAGAAAGTGGAATTGGAATTCAATAATTATCTGGATTAAGAATCTATTGATAATCATGAAACCACTGCTAACTGTTGGGAAATAAATGATCTGGTTCACTGATATTCTTTAGGGAAGGAAATCTGTTATCCTCAGCTGGTTTGGCCTACATGTGACTCCAGACCCACATCAATATGGCTCATCTGCCCTCTGAAATGGCCCAGTAAGCCATTCAGTTCAAAGGGCAATGAGGGAGGGGCAATAAATGCTGGCTAGCCGGTGACACTCACATCTTAGAGTGAAGCATGAATCATAATCTAACTCAGCACCTTGTTCCTGTTTTCTCTTTCATCCTTGCTTTTTGCTTTTTCTTTTTTCAAAACCCACTACCAAATCACCCACTTGAGCAATTAAACAATTACAGATTAGTAAGTACTGCCCCTCCAGGGACAGGGCAACAATAATAAAAACAAAATTACAAAGAAAATGGGGCAACAAGAGAGGTGTTAAACCAAAATGATTTTGGTCGTGGGGGGTGGGAAGATAATGCACACAGACCCCGCATTGTCCACCTCTCTCTATGGGCTGCCTTGATGCTCCCTTTCCAAGGCAACCTGAGTACGGGTATAGTCATAGAAAAGAGGCAGACACTTGGAAATCATGACCTCTTCACGTTGATTAGTCAATTAGCCAAATAAACTGGGGATGTTATTAACTCCTTTCAACCCTTTTGTAGATATTTTCTGATTAACCTGTTCAGAGATGTAACACTGATAATGGGAACTGCAGATGCTGGAGAATCCAAGATAACAAAGTGTGGAGCTGGATGAACACAGCAGGCCAAGCAGCATCTCAGGAGCACAAAAGCTGACATTTCGGGCCTAGACCCTTCATCAGAGAGGGGGATGGGGAGAGGGAACTGGAATAAATAGGGAGAGAGGGGGAGGAGGACCGAAGATGGAGAGAAAACAAGATAGTAGAGAGGAGAGTATAGGTGAGGAGGTAGGGAGGGGATAGGTCAGTCCAGGGAAGATGGACAGGTCAAGGAGGTGGGATGAGGTTAGTAGGTAGGAAATGGAGGTGCGGCTTGAGGTGGGAGGAAAGGATGGGTGAGAGGAAGAACAGGTTAGGGAGGCAGAGACAGGCTGGGCTGGTTTTGGGACGCAGTGGGGGGAGGGGACGAGCTGGGCTGGTTTTGGAAACTGCCATCCTCACCTGGTCTGGCCCATGCATGTCTGCAAATCTATAGCAATGAGGTTAACTCTTAACACCTGCCTTGGCAATTCGAAATAAATGCTGGCCTAGCCAGTGATGCTCACATCTTGTTTTGAATAAAAGAAATCTAGCCTGCATGTCTTTGAACTGTGGGAGGAAACTGAAGCACTTGATGGTAACTCTATGCAGACACAGGGACAATGTGCAAACTCCACACAGTTACCTGAGGTTGGAATTGAACCTGGCTCCCTGGTGCTGTGAATTAAAAGTGCTAACTGCCAAGCTGGAGTAGGCTTCGAGTAATTCTCTGATAGGCCTGAAGCGTTAGTGACCCAGGCAGTGTCCAGGCCTATGGTATGGCAAGATGCCTGCCCTTCTAGCTCTTAATGAGTTGATTAGCAAGTGGTCAGATGATTTACCTTGCCAGGAAGGGTGGCATGTTAGTCATGAACTAACACATTTGCCCTATACTATAAACATGATGGTAAAATTCCCCTCGCTGGAGTAGCAGTTCGGGTGGCAGAGGGTAGCAGTTGGGAGAATGGCGGAGTTTAGTGGTGGGGAATGCCATGGGTGTGGAATCTTGAAAGTCAAGCTGGACTGATCAGAGATTTTGTGAAGAAGCAAGCTTTTGCACAAAACACACTGGACACCTGGAACTTACTCCCGTAAAACTCTGTTAAGGCTGAGTTTCACACTGGGTGTTCAAGGCTGAGGTTGAGAGAATTTTTGTTTGCTAAAGACACTAGCATTTACCAAACCAGGTGGAAGGTATATCAGATACAGATCAGTGGTGATCAAATCGAAAAATGGAAAGGATGGAGAGATTGAATGGCCTCCTCCTGTTCCATTGCTCCAACAAGTAAATTGAAACCAGCAAAATTACAGTGCAGGGCTTTGAGGAATCTAGTCAAAATCTAGCCCCATCATAGCTTCTGTTTCCCATAGCATAGTTAAACATTCACCTTTGTAAATTGCCTCTGGAGATCCTGACCTACAGTAACCCAGCTGGGTTAGATTTAGATAGCAAGGGATTCTGCCGGAACTTAGAAAGTAAAAGAGTAAATAATGTGAATGTCAGTTCATTAGGGAGGGGTAATGGGTAGTCAATAATAGATAATAAGGAAATAGAGGATGAAATGAGCTAATGCTTTGCTTCTATCTTCTCCTGAGGATATAAATAAAATCTCAAAGATGGCTATTTGTCAGGAAGTGGAAGGGAGAGGAACTTAAGAGAAGTTTTAATCTTGAAGAAAGTGATTATGAGCAAATTGATGGAGCTGTGGGCTGAGAAGTCTTTGATTTCAAATGGATTTCATAGGATCCCTAGAGTGTGGAAGCATGCCAATCAGCCCATCGACACTGACAGTCTGAACAGCATACCACCTAGACCACTTCTCACCCCTCTATTCCTATATTTCCCACAGTCAATCCACCTAACCTGCACATTTTTGGACTATGGCGGGAAACTGGAGCAGCCAGAGGAAACACATGCAGGCATGGGGAGAACATGCAAATTCCACACAGTCATCCAGTCTGGGCCCTAGTGCTGTGAGGCAGCTGTACTAACCACTGTGCCACCGTGATGCCCTAGTTTCACCCTAGAGTCTTCAGCGAGGTTGCAAATGAGGTACTAAATGGGTTGGTTTTAATATTGCAAAATCCCCTAGGATCAGAAGAGGATCAATTAGACTGAAAAGTAGCAAATACAAATCCTCTATCCAAGAAGGGAGGAGATAGAAAACAGGAAACTACAGGTCAGTTAGGTTCATATCTATTATAGGAAATATATTAGAATTGATCATTAAAGAGATCGTAGCTGCACACCGAGAAAAGAACAATACAATGAAGGAAAATCAGTATGGTTTTGTAAATAGGAAATGATGTTCAACCAATTTATTGGTGTTCTTTGGTGGGATAATGCATGCTATTAATAAAGGGGAACTCATAGATGTACTGTATTAGATTTCCAGAAGGGATTTAATTTGATGCCATGTCATGGGTTATTGTGGAAAGTAAAAGTAAAAGCTCATGCCCAGAGATTATTGGCTGGCTGGCAGAAAACAGAGTATGAATAAATGGGCCTAGGCAGGATGGGACTATGAGAGTCCTCTAGAGTCTGTGCTAGTGCCTCAGCTTTTTATTGTTTACATTGATGACTTAGATTATTCTTTTTTTAATTCATTCACAGGAAGTAGGCATCAGTGGATAGGCTAGCATTTTTTAACCATTTCTAAGTATTTTGTGAAGAAGACATAAGGAAGTTTACAATTGTAAATCTGGCAGATGCACTATAATGTGGGAAAACGTGAAATTGTTCACTTTGTCAGAAAGTATGAATTCAACAGAAAATAACTGTGGTGTACTGACATTACTGAGGTGCAGAGAGATGTATGTGTTCTGGTAACTGAGTCACAAAAGGTGAGTATGGATGTGCAACCCTTAGCTAGGAAGGCAAATAGAATACTCTCCTTTATTACAAGAGGAATTGAATGCTATATTGAGGATGTTTTGCTTCAGTTACAGAGGACATTGGTGAGATCACATCTCAAGTACTGCGTACAGTTTTGGTCTCCTAATTTAAGGAAGGCTATAAATGAATTGGAGGTGGTTCAGAGATTACTAGACTGATACCTAGATTGTCTTGTGAGTGGACACTGACAGACTGGGCATGCTGCTGCTGGAATTTAGGAGGCTGAGGGGGTGACTGGATTGAAGTGTATAAAACCCTGAACAGTTCTTCTTGGCAAGATGGATGCGGAAAGATGTCTACCCTTTGTGGATCACACCAGAACCAGGGAGCCACTGTTTTCAGATCAGGGATTACCCTTTCAGGATGTGGAGATGCCAGTGTTGGAGTGGGGTGGAAAAAGTCCGAAGTCGCATGATACCAGGTTATAGTCGGAAAAGGTTTTGGAGCTCAGCCCCTTATTTATGTGCAGTGAGAGAGGAGAGCACACAGGCACAGAGTTTATAGGAAGAGAAATCAAGAGCAGAGAGATCATAGGTCATACACCTGATCATACACCAGTTGATTCAGAGAAAGATCTCTGATGGAGATCCAATGAAGAGGTTGGATTGTCTACTTTTGCTCCTATTTCATATGTTTGAATGACAAAGTACACCCAACATATGATAGTGTAGCCTTCACGCAGCATTTAATATCTGTTCCTAGACTGCCATAAGGAGTTAGTGGTATTAGTGTGTAGCCTGCTAGATGAGATCATTGGGCAGTTATGAGTCAACCACTTTGCTGTGGGACTGGAGTCACATGTACTCCAAATCAGGTAAGGATGGCTGATTTCCTTTCCTATAGTATATTAGTGAATGAGGTGAATGAACAAATGAATGAATTTATTGTCACATGTATCTTGAAGATACAGTGAAAAGTATTTTATCACCACAATCTAGCCTCATTTTGAGTTGCAATAAGGATAAAAAAAATTCTTAAATAACAGTTCATCCTCTGTTCAAATTGGGGTCTCATACTGGGCCTCAGGGCATCTGCATAGGTCTCTGCAAGGTGTTCTTGTCCTCAAGGAGACCCACTGCTCCAGGGACAGCTAAGAAGATGCTGATGCCCAGGATCTGAGAGATTCATGTTCACCAACACCAATACCAGCTGTGTAATTTTCAGATATTTTTAAAATGCATTAATCTGCAGATCCCAACTGGGATTTTATCAAAGGCCTTACGTAAAGAATTAAGCCAATTCGGCTGAACATGCAAAATCTGTGCTCCACTTGAGCCTCCTCTGATCATCTTCATCTCACCCAGTCAGCATATTCCTCCATTCCTTTCTCCTTCATGCATTTATATAAGAATCGTGAAATGTGCCCAAAATGTTCCATTTTCTCACCATGCTCCTTTGTAAAGATGTTTCTCCTGAATTCTTTGTTGGATTTGTTAGCAATTGTCAACAATTTAATGCTTGTAATTCTGGTCCTGTGAGTGGAAAAATCTTTCCCGTAAAACCTTTACATAGCCTTTAAAATCTCAATCAGGTTATCGGCCCTTCCCCACAATCTTCTCTGTTCTGGAGAAAGGGCACCACCCTGTTCAATCCTCCCTGACACTCAGTTCTGATATTGTTTCAGTAAATCTTTCTCGCAGCTCCTCACCGTGCCTCTAGATCAATTTTATTCTCGGAGGCTAAAACTATTCAACAGTTCTCTGAAGGCAGAATTGTTAGTCCTGCCAGCCCTCACCCCATTTAAGTATCCATTTATTGACTGTCTAATGGCCTAACCTCATTTTTGACACCATCTGAGGTGTTCAGGGTCAAGGAGAAAGCCCAGAATATCACTCCGCTAAGATTTCATGGGATTCAGCGATCACAGCCTCCCCAGGCTTTTAGAAACATAGAAAACAGAGCAGGAGTAGGCCATTCAACCCTTCGAGCCTGGTCTGTCATTCAATATAATCATGGTGGATCACCCAATTCCGTCCCCTGTTCCAACATCCCCCCCCCCCACCATTAACCATTTTATCCCTTTAGTCCCAAGAACTTTACCTAAATCCTTCTTGAAAACAGTCACTGTTTTATCTTCAACCTCTTTCTGTGGCAGAGAATTCCACAGGCTCCCCACTCTCTGGGTGAAGGCATTTTTCTTCATCTCAGTCCTAGCCCACACCCTTGGACTGTGAACAATTTCTTTCCACCAACTCCCACGACCCCAACCCCAGCCAAGTCCAATTCCTACAGGCCTTGCCAACCCTCTCTGTTCTGAGCCTCCCCATTCCTGCCCCAAAGCTCATCTGGCCCTGGATTTCGGGATGTAGAGTCTGGGGACTGCTTTGAAGTCCAGTCTTGTCCGCTAGTGCCTCTGGAATTAGAGAGATTAGCCAAAAGCTCGCTGATTTGGGGTTGCCACCAGTGTGATGGGCATAAGCGTTGTTTGAAGCCCATTAAGTGGCCAGGGAACTGCTGTGATTGGTGGGGAGTGTTCTTTGCCAACCCTTCACCCGGTAGGCTATGCAACCTTGAATATCATGCGCCGTGTGGTCCTAGTTTCATACAAGCTGAACGTAAAAATCTCTCAAAAAAAGACTTGAACTCAAGTCTTATTCATCTACACCTTTGGACTGGTAATCTTGAAATCAATTAGATTAGTGTCCCCACTTATTTCGTTCTCTGCACGTGTGGTTTGTTACCACATCCGATTTTGAAGAGCCATGAGAATAGTTACTTTAGTTTGTACGAATAAACTCGGAAACCCAAAACGCAGTGCCTGGGTTAATGATTGTCCCTTGTCCTCTTCTGTAACACCCTCTGAACCCTGTGTTTACTCAATGCATGTTAATCCCACTGTGTCAGGAACAGGGTGGAAACATTGATATTGGTTTGGGTGATAATATTGACGGAAAGTCACCCATGCACACCATTTGAGTTAACCCTTCACAGCACAAACACAGGTCTCTCCAGGGTCAGTGCATTCTTTCTCATTCACGGGAATAGGCAGCATTTATTGCCCATCCCTAATTGCCCAGAGGGCTGCTGAGAGTCAACCACATTGCTGTGAGTCTGGAGTCTCATGTAGGCCAGATCAGGTAAGGATGCCAGTTTCCTTCCCTAAAGGGCATTAGTGAACCAGATGGGCTTTTCCTGACAATCGACAATGGATTCATGGTCATCATTAGATTCTTAATTCCAGATACTTATTGAATTCAAATTCCACCATCTGTCGAGGTGGGATTGAACCCGGGTCCCCAGGATCCTTTCCTGGGCCTCTAGATTAACAGTGAAGCGATAATACCACTAGGCTATCGCCTCCCCCGATTCATGATAAAATGAGGGGAGAGAGCATCCTCATTGATCAGAAGAGCAAATTCTTGGTGACCAATTCTGGGGATATGCAGATAGTTGGAATTGAGATCACTCATGATCTTATTAAGTTATGGGGCAGGCTTGAAGAGCCTAATGGCCCATTCTTGTTCCTTGTTCATATGTTTTTATGGTAAGACAGAAGTCCACGCCTGTGCTTCTGGGTCTGCCTAGTCTAGAGCTGACAGAATTACTGCAATGCATGTTTACTGAAGAGGGAGAATGATGGCACAGAGAACCAGGCTGGTACTCTGGGGACATGGATTCAAATCCCATCGTAACAAGTGGCAAAATGTAAATTCAATTGAAAAATCTATTCTTAATAATAGATGCCATGAGATTATCACAAAACATTGTTTTAAAAACCTATCTGGCTCACTATTGCTTTTAGGGAAGGAAATCTGACATCTTTACTTGGTCTGATCTACATGTACCCCTGGACCCACAGCAATGCAATTAAGTCTTACCCTACCTCTGAAATGACTCAGAAAGCCACTCAGTTTGAGGGCAACCAGGGATGGACAATAAAATACCAGTGATGCTCACATTGCTTGGAAGAATAACCGAACAAAGAAAAACCTGAGGTTGGATTTCAAATCCTCATTTTATTTAATTGAATTTAAATTCTTGCATCTGCCATTTGAACTCATGCCCTACCCCACTCCCCTTCACAAAACATCACCCCCCCCCCACTGATTCCTAGGCCAGTGACCTCACCACTCTAACATTGTCTCAATGCATGTAGACTTCTCCTCATAACTCTTGCATGTTTTCCCTTTGCAGATCTAGAAGGGAGTGATTTAACACTGAAATTAAACAAAGAACTGCGGATGCTGAAAATCTGAAACAAAAGCAGAAATTGCTGGAGAATCTCAGCAGGTCAGATAGCACCCAGTTCTAAAAAAGTGTCACTAGACCTGAAACATTAACTCCATCTTCCCTCCACAGATGCAACCAGACTTACTGAATTTTCTCCAGTACTTTCTGACATTGTTTTCGTTAACACTAAATATTGTCTTAACTGGAATTCCCTACAATGGACTCATCCATTGTTGGTATCATTGAAAAGAGTGGAAGACCATTCACAGGGCACTTGGATGCCAACAACCCTTTGTAAGACATTCCTCAATTAGGTACTTTGAGATGTTTTACTATGGTAAAGGCACTACATAAATGTAAGTTTGAGGGTTACATACCATGTGAATATAACTTTTTAACTTCTGTGAAAAGAACCATTGATGCATTTGTTTATTTCTGAGTGAAAATGTACAGTAAATTTCTGATCAGTCACACTTGGAAATTGAAATAAATGCATTGCAAACTGTCGCAATCAACCTATTCATGAAAAGTCCAAGGGAGAACAAATCTGCTCCCATTTGAATTGTCACACATTTGAGCTACATCTTGTGGTTAAAAACAGAACCACAGACATTTTGTAAATCTAGCTTAGTTTTCTTTGGGGCAGGAAAATGTGCTGGGTATCTGAAACAAACATAAAATGGAAATTGCTGCAAAACTGAAGAAGGGCCACTGGACTTGAAACGTTAACTCTGCTTCTTTTACCACGGACACTGCCGGACCTGTTGATTTTCTCCAGCATTCTCTGTGTTTGTTTGATTCTTCACATCAAACTAACTGAATGCAGTATTGGGGACATTGCATGTGTGTAAATGCAGGTATATAGGGACATAGAGTCATGCAGCACAGAAGAGACCCTTCAACCCATTGCATTAGATGTTATCTATTGAAAGACCATTTTATGAACCTTTGGCTCCCTCCACAGACTGAATTTGATATGAATACATTCGGGAGTTCATGGTTTGTCTTGACACACATCATCCAGAATAGATAGCTCCTTTCTGAACAATTAATATCTGACAGTTCTTCAAAAAACACAGGCTTCTCTGCTGTGTATCTGATCAGCGGATCAAAAGAGCAATATTTACTTGTTTGCTTCACTTTATAGCAAGATTTTCTCCATCCAGTAAGTCACGGGAATGTGGATCTTGCTATTAAAAAGTACATTGTCCCCATTGACGACAGGATCCAGAACCTTTTATAGAACTGATTCAAGGCAACTGACAAAAGAGGGAAATGGTGATACAGGTAGTTCTCCTATAACGTGACCGTACTATAGAAAACCACCACAGAAGATCACGTAATGGGGAAATTGCTATACCTGCACAGCAGAAGGTTCATATTATCCAAACAGCGTTCACTATTCATCAATCGCGTTATAGCCAATTTGTGTTAACAAAACAAGCGTTATAGCAGAACTACTTGCATGAGGAGCGAGCAGTTAGGGTCTGGAATGTACTGTCTGAGAGAGTGTGGCGAGGCAGGTTCACTTGATGTAAGGGTCTGGAATGTACTGTCTGAGAGTGTGGGAGAGGCAGGTTCACTCGTGTAAGGGCCTGGAATGAACTGTATGAGTGTGGGGTAGGCAGGTTCACTCGAGGGGTTAGGGTCCGCAATGTACTGTCTGAGAGTGTGGGAGAGGCAGGTTCACTCGATGTAAGGGCCTGGAATGAACTGTCTGAGGGTGTGGGGGGGGGGCAGGGTCACTCGAGGGGTTAGGGTCTGGAATGTACCATCTGAGACCGTGAAGGGGTGGGGGGGGCGCAAATTCCAATGAGGAAGAAGCCTGAAAGGCAGCTGGTTCAGGACAATTCAACATTAAAAATGAGAATGTTGGCAACATAGCTGAAATGAGGCTGGGCATTTTGTTTACATAGAGGTGAATAGTACTAAGGACCAAATTCACGGGATAACTTCAAAGCTATTTCTCAATCAGTCAGAGCATTGTGTGTAAGATTCAGGTCATCTTTTTGCAACTGTAGAAGATGTTGGTGAGGCCACATTTGGAGTACTGTGTGCAGTTCTGATCGCCCTACTGTAGGAAAGATATTAACTAGAAAAGATTTACTAGGATGTTTCCTGGACTGGAAGGTGGGATTTATAAGGAGAGGCTGGTCAGGCCGGGACTTCTTTTTCTGGAGCATAGGAGACTGAGGGGTTACCTTACAGAGGTGTATAAAATCATGAGAGGCATCGATAGGTAGATAGCCAACAGCTTTTCCCCATGGTAGGGGCGTCTAAAATTGGAGGAAATATGTTTAAGATGAGATGAAAGAGACACAAAAGGATCCCGAGGAGGAATTTTTCACTCAAGAGGATGGTGAGTGTCTGGAATGGGCTGCCAGAAGTTGTGGTGGAAGCGAATACAATTTTGTCATTTAAGAAACATTTGGATAGATACATGGATGAGATAGGTATGGAGGATATGGACCAAAAGCAGGCAAATAGGACTAGTTTAAATTGTGAAAACTGGGCGGTATGGGCAAGTTGAGCCAAAAGGCCTGTTTCCATGCTGTAGACCTCTGACTCTAGGAAGGTGGTCATGTGTTAGTGCTTAAAAAAGAATCTTGAACTTACCTATCAATCGGGAAAGGCAAGCTAGGTCTCTTAAGAAAGCAAAATACTGCAGATGCTTATGATCTGAAATAAAGATGGAAAGTCTCGGAGAAACTCAGCAGGTCTAGCAGCATCTGTGGAGAGAGACACAGAGTTAACATTTTGAGTCAAAAGCTCGGAAGAACACGGATCTTTGGGGCTTGTCGGCAGATCCCTGAAAGTGACAGATCAGATTACTAGGGCCGTTAATAAGATATATGAGACGCATGTTCTTGTCAGTCGTGGCCTAGATTGTAAGACCAGGGAATGAATGTTGGAGCTGAACAGGACTTTGAGGCCCTAGCTGGAGCACTGTGTGCAGTTATAGTCACTGCACTATCGGAAGGATCTGATTGCACTGGGCAGGCTGCAGAGGAGATTCCCCACGGTGCTGCCTGGGATGGAGATTTTCAGCAATGAAGAGGGACTGGTTAAGCTTGGGTTGTTTTCTTTAGAGCACAGAAGCCCGAGGGGGACCTGACTGAGGGGTAATTGATATTGAGGGACATAAACACGGTGGATAGAAAGCAGCTATTCTCATTAGTTGAAAGGTCAATAATGAGGGAGCATTATTTTAAAGTGAAAGGCAGGAGGTTTAGAGACCATATGAAGAAAATGTTTTCACCGAGGGTGGTGAGGGTCTAGAATGCACGCCTGGAAGGGTAGTGGGGACATAAAATGTCACAGTCTTTAAATGGACTTGGATAAGCATCTGCAGTGTCATAACATTCAAGGCTATGAGTCTCGTTCAGGAACTGGGACTAGTGTGGTTGGTGGTATATATTTGATGGTAGAGACTTGAAGTGTTTCATCCATATTATGTGTCTATAATTCTATGTTTCTTCAATGTTCCATGCTTTCAGCTGCCCAGGTCCTAGCTGTAGAATTCCATCCCTCAACCTTTTATTGATCTTAGTAGGATAATAGGTTGGCACAACATCGTGGGCCAAAGGGCCTATACTGTTCTATGTTCTAACCTTGCCATTTTTGATCTGTCTCCGCTTCAGAAACTTGTTCAAAACAATCACTTTAATCAAACTTTTACTTGCGGTGGCTACCTTTGATCTTGATGCAATGACAGTAAGGAAAATTTGGAAGCTGCTTTAAAATGTCTGATGAATCTGTGTCTAATTTAAAAATTTTTGTAAAGGATATTTGATGGTTTATATCCAGAGGTATCAATTGTAATTTTTAGATAATGAGAAATTCTAGGCTATGTGATTTGGATAGGAAGCCGTGCCAAAAGGAAGGAAATTAAAATCGTTCCTGTGGTAAGCAGCCAAATAAAAAAAAGAGAGAGAATCAAGGAGTCACTTGGGAGAGTAGAATTCTTGAGCATTCAAAAAGCATATTTAGGATTACTGTTATCTTTTTTTCCAGGTTCTATGAGATTGAATGGCCAGAATTGTCCATGCCGTATGAACAGCTAGATACACACCACTACAACTGATGGGAGAAGGATGTTTGAGAAGGTTCTGGAAAAATGTCTTCCAATCATATAAAGCATTGCGTGGTGGAACCCTATAGAAAGGAAAGTTGCTGCCAGCCATGAATCCCTGAAGGATGGGAGCTACAATTTGACCCAGGGAAGATTTGAGCCTGAATGGACTGTGTGCCTGAGCCTAGGCCATGCAGAAACAGTGTACTGGCCAGTCACTTTGTGACGTACCTGCTATTCCCTGTATAAATTACACTTCATAAAACAATGACTTCAATATTAATTTATAATTAACTTACATTGATTCTGATGCATATTGAAACAGACATTACAAAAATATGAAATCTTGTCAAGTAATTTCTTCATTTAGAAGTTGATCAGTAAAATCTTTTGACTTACAGGTCCCCACCGGGTCTGCAATATTTTCCTATCTTAATTTGTTCAGCAACAAATTCTGTCAACTGCAGTTCCTGTGGAGTGTTATGGGATGATTTACTGGAATGCAGAGTAGTGCAGCACAGGAACAGGCCTTTTGGCCTGCTAGTTCTCTGCTGGCCATGATGCCATTGTAAACTATTCTCATCTCCTGCACATGGTCCATATCCCTCTATTTCCTGCCTGTTCATGTGGCCACCTAAATGCCCCAATAACATTGATACCATATCTGCTGCTACCACCTCCCCTGGCAGTGTGTTCCAGGCACCTGCCACCCTCTGCGAAAAATACCTGCCCTGCATTTTCCCTTTCCCCCTCTCTTCTTAAACCTATGGCCTCTAGTATTTGACATTTCCACCCTGAGAAAAAGACACCAACTGTCCACTCTATCCATACGTCCCATAATTTCATCTACTTCAGTCCCTCAGTCTCCGATGCTCCAGTGAAAACAATCCAAGTTTGTCCAACCTCTCCTTATAGCTAATGTAGTCCAGGCAGCGTCTTGTTAAATATCCTTCCCATAGTGTGGTGACCAGAGCTGCACACAATACTGCAAATGTGGCCTAACTGAAGTTTTATACAGCCTCAACATGACTCGCCAACTTTTATACCGAATGACCCAACGAATGAAAGTAGGGATGCTGTAGGCCTTCTTTATCAGCTTATCCTCATATGACAAGTCCTTCATCCCTGGGTTCAACCTCAGGTGAATGTCTGTGCAGAGTCTGCACATGCTCTCCATGTCTGTGTGGGTTTCTTCCAGGCGCTCTGTTTTCCTCCTGCAGTCCAAAGATGTGCCGGTTAGGTGGGTTGGCCATGCTAAATTGCCCCATAATATCAAGGATTGACTAGCCATTGTAAAACCCAAAGCAAGGTTATGGGAATGGAGTGGGGAGGCAGGTCTGGGTGGGATGCTCTTCACACAGTTGGTGTAGAACCGATGGGCCAAATGGCCTCTTTCTGCACTTCAATGATTCACTGGTCATCGTTGTAAACCTCCTCTGGACTCCCAACACCACCAGCTCATTTTCTTTAGATATGGGGCCCAGAACATTTTTTTCCCCTTCATTCTTTAACAGGATGAGGGCATTACTGGTGAGGCAGCATTTATTGCCCATCCCTAATTGCCCAGAGGGCAGTTCAGAGTCAATCTTATTGCTATGGCTCTGGGGCCACAGACCAGGTAAGGATGGTAGTTTCCTTTCCAAAAGGACATTAGTGAACCAGCGATAGTAGGACCTGCAGATGCTGGAGAATCTGAGATAACAAGGTGGGGAGCTGGATGAACACAACAGGCTGAGCAGCATCAGAAGAGCAATAAAGCTGACATTTTGGGTCTGGACCCTTCTTCAGAAATGGGGGAGGGGAAGGGGATTCTGAAATAAATAGGGAGAAAAGGAGAGGCAGATAGAAAAAGATAGATGGAGAGGAGACGGATAGGTCAAGGAGGTGAGATTGGAGCCAGTAAAGGTGAGTGTAGGTGGAGAGTTAGGGAGGGGATAGGTCAGTCCAGGGAGAACAGACAGGTCAAGGAAGCGGGATGAGGCTAGTAGGTAGGACATGGGGTTGGGCCTTGAGGTGGGAGGAGTGGATAGGTGGGAGGACAGGATAGGGAGGCAGGTACGAGCTGGGCTGGTTTTGGGATGCATTCGGGGGCGGGGAGATTTTGAAGCTGGTGAAATCCATATTGATACCATTGGGCTGCAGGGTTCCCAAGCAAAATATGAGATGCTGTTCCTGCAACTTTTGGGTGGCATCATTATGGCACTGCAGGATGCCCAGGATGGACATGTCATCTGAGGAATGGGAGGGGGAGTTGAAATGGTTCATGTGGGCGGTGCAGTTGTTTTTTGCGAACCAGACGTAGGTGTTCCACAACGCGATCCCCAAGCCCCTGCTTGGTTTCCCCGATGTAGAGGAGGAGAGGTCTCAACAGGAACAGTGGATACAGTATACCACATTGGCAGATGTGCAAGTGAACAACTGCTTGATGTGGAAGACCTTACTAGGGCCTGGGATGGGGGTGAGGAGGGAGGTGTAGGGGCAGGTGTAGCACTTCCTGTGGTTGCAAGGGAAGGTGCCAGGTGTGGTGGGGCTGGAGGGGATTGTGGAGCTGACAAGGGAGTCCCGGAGAGAGTGGTCCCTCCAAAAAGCAGATAAGGGTGGGGAGGGGAAAATGGCTTTGGTGGTGGGGTCGGATTGCACATGGTGGAAGATGATGCGTTGAATCAATACATTGCCCAATGGTGTCAATGTGGACGTCACAAGCTTCAAAATCTCCCCTCCTGACTGCATCCCAAAACCAGCCCTGCTTGTACCTGCCTCTCTAGCCTGTCCACTCCTCCCTCCTCAAGGCCCACCCCCATCTCCTACGTACTAGCCTCATCCCACCTCCTTGACCTGTCCGTTCTGCCTGGACTGACCAATCCTTTCCCTAATTCCCCATCTACACTCACCTTTACTGGCTCCATCCCTGCCTCATTGATCTGTTTGTCTCCTCTCCACCTATCTGCTACTCTGTCCATCTTCTATCCATCTCCCCCCTCTCCCTATTTATTTCAGAATCCCTTTCCCCTTCCCCATTTTTGAAGCAGGGTCTAAACCCGAAACATTAGCGTTCCTGGCCTTCTGATGCTGCTTGACCTATTAGTGAACCAGATGTTTCTTTTCCCCTAATAATTGGCAATAGATTCACGGTCATTAGATTCTTAATTCCAGATATTTTGTTGAATTAAAATTCCACCATCTGCCATGACAGGATTCGTACCCGGGCCCCGAGAACATTATCTGAGTCTCTGGATTAACAGTCCAGTGATAATACCACAAGGCCATTGCCTTCCCCAGTTACTGCTCACAGTATTCCAGTTGCAGTCTGCACCCCAGGACCTTATACAGTCTCAGCTGTGCACTTGGCTCTTATATTCTAGGCCTCTTGAAATGACTTGTCTCTGCTGGACCATATCATGTATTTTTAAATGCTCAACTAATTACATCCTTTATCATAGGCTCTACTATTGTTTCCAATTATAGACATTAACCTAACTGTTCTATGGATACCTGTTGTTTTGTATCCTCTTTTCAAATAAAAGTGGTAAATTAGCAGTTTTCTAATCCTCTGGGACATTTCCAGAATCTAAGGATGCTTGGAAGATTTTTAGCAGTGCATCCACTATTTCTGATATTATTTCATTTAGCATCCTAGGAATAATTCCACCAGGTCGAGGGAACCTATCAGTCTTTAGCCCCATGAGTTCCTGTAGCAACTTCTCCTGAGTGATCGATTATGCATTTATTCATTTGCTTCCTTTTGCCTCTTGATTATTTAGTAATTTTGGAATTCTATTATTATTTTCTATTGTGAGGACTGAAGCAAAGTATTTATTCAACTCCTCTGCTATTTCCTGGCTCCTCATTATTAATTCTCCAGCCTCATCTTCTAAGGGGCCCATGTTTACATCGACTTCTCTCTTCATTTTTATGTATTTAAAGAAGCTTACTATCTAGCTTGATACTATTTGCAAGTTTACCATCAGAATTTAGCTTCTTTCTCTTTATTACCATTTTGGTCATCTTTTGTTGGGTTTTAAAACTTTCCTAGTCCTCTGATCTTTGCTACATGTTTTATTTTCAATTTGATGCTATCCTTAACTTCCCTGGTTAACCATGGTTAGCTTCTCTCCTTCCTAGAATCCTTCTACCTCACTAGAATCTGTCTTTGCTGTGATCCATGAACTATTCCTTAAATATCTGTCACTTTTTCTTCAACCCCTTTCCCAGTCACTCCAACCAACCAACTACACTGATTTGAGTTCAGCACAGTTGTCATGAAAACAAGTTGGCATGCTTGCCTTCATTGCTCAGCCCTTTGAATATAGGAGTTGGGAAGTCATGTCGAGGTTGTACAGGGCGTTGGTGAGGCCTCTTCTGGGATACATCTGGTTGCCTTGTTGTAGGAAGGATATTATTAAGCTTGAGAGGGTTCAGTAGAGAGATACCAGGATGTTGCCAGGTATGGAAGGTTTGAGTTATAAAGAAAGGCTGGATAGGCTGGGATATTTTCCAGTGGAGCGCAGGAGTTTGAGAGGTGACCTTTTAGGACTTTATAAAATAATGAGTATAGATAGATTATTTCTCTTTTTCCTAGAATGGAGGATTTCATTTCTAGGGGGCACATTTTTAAGGTGATATGAAAGAGATATATAAAAGACAAGAGGGGCAAATTTTTAAACATATGCTGGTTTATGTGTGGAATGAACTTCCTGAGGAAGTGATGGATGTGGGTACAATTACAATATTTAAAAGACATTTGGATAAGTATGTGAATAGAAAAAGTTTGGAGGGAATTGGGCCAAGGGCAGATGGCTGGGACTAGTTTAGTTTGGGATTATGTTTGGCATGGACTTGTTGGACCAAAGAGTCTGTTTTCTTGCTTCATGACTCTATGACTCTCAAACTAAAAGCTAACTTCAAGCATGTTATGGTCACTATTTCCTAGGAGATCTTTATCTCAATCACTGGTTAAACCTGCATCATTACACATCACCGGATCCAACAGAGCCTGATCCCTAGTTGAATCCACATATATTATTCAAGGAAATTGGTCCAAAAAGATGCTGTATTATTCTTCATGTCTACATCTGCCAATCTGACCAACCCAGCCTACATGAAGATTAAAGTTACCTGTGATTAATTTACTGCCTTTGTTACATGTCCTCATTACCTTCTGATTTATTCTCTGTGTCACCATTTACCTACTGATAGGGGCCTACAGACTACTTCTTACCCCTTACATTTCTTACCTCCACTATATTGATCCTACATCTTTCAATTCAAGATCATTTCTTGTTTTTGCATTTATTCCATCCCATATAAACAATACTACCCTCCCACACTTCCATTCGTGCCCATCCTTTAGAAAAGTCACATACCTGTGAAAATTTAGTTCCTAGCTTTGACCTCCTTGTAAGTGATGGTGGGAGGTGATGGGCCAGTAGTATTACCACTGGCCTGTAACACTGGCCTGTAAATCTAGAAATGCAGATGATGATCTGGGGACCTACATTCAAATCCCAGAATGGAATTAAGAGTTCAATGATGACCATGAAGCCATTGGTGATAGTTAGGGGAAAAAATCCATCTGGTTCATTAATGCCCTTTAGAGAAGGAAACTGTCATTCTTACCTGGTCTGGCCTACATGCGACTCCAGACCCATGGCAATGTGGCTGACTCTAAACTGACCTCTGGGCAATAATTGCTTCCCAGCCAATGACACCCACATCCCATGAAGGAGTAAAGGAAAAGAAAATATGTAAACATTGTAACGGCCATAAGATCATTCCCTTAAATCTAAAAGTTAATTTGTTTTCCTGGTTTATATCAGTCAGGAAAACAACTTCATAAAAACAATTTGATGGAATTTTTATTTACATTCATCTGAAGGCATGGATACAACTTCAGTACAATGTCACACTCAAAAATTGGTTCAGCAATGGGAATATCTGTCAAGTTTAGTCATAGCAGGGAAATGAGATTTGAACCCACAAAGGCCCTGGCACAAAAGTAAGAGTGAAGTACACACTGAGCTACTTAACAATATGCATCAATTGACAAAGGTATGAGAAGACTTCATTGTTGAGAACTCTCTGAACGTCAGTGCCTCCCTGAAAGTGGCAACATAAGTGGATAAAGTAGCAAAGGAGGCATATGGCATGCTTGCATACATCGTCAGAACATTGAGTATAGCAGTTGGCAAGTCATGTTGCAGTTGTGCAAAACTTTAGTTAGGCCAGAGATAATGGGAACTGCAGATGCTGGAGAATTCCAAGATAATAAAATGTGAGGCTGGATGAACACAGCAGGCCAAGCAGCATCTCAGGAGCACAAAAGCTGATGTTTCGGCCCGAAACATCAGCTTTTGTGCTCCTGAGATGCTGTTTAGTTAGGCCACATTTGGAGGATTGTGTGCAGTTCTGCTTGCCACACCATAGGAAGGGTACAAAGTCTTTGGAGAGGGGTCAAAAGGGGTATCCCAGGATGTTGCCTGAATTGAAGTGTATTAGTGAAAAGGAGAGGTTAGAGACATTTGGATTGTTTTCACTAGAGCATCAGAAACGGAGGGGGTTACCTGACAGAAGTATTACAAAATTATGGGACACATGGATAGAGTGGACAGTTGGAGTCTTTTTCCCAGGGTATGAAATGTCAAATACTAGGGGGCATAGATGACAGGGGAAATGTTTTAAGGAGATGACGAAGAAAGCTGTTTTAATTAAAGGGTGGTCAGTGTCTGGAACGTACTGCCCTGGGAGCTGGTTGAAGAAGATACAATAGCCACATTTAAGAGGCATTTAGACAGACACATGAACAGGCAGGAAATAGGGGCATATGGACCATGTGCATGAGATGGGAATAGTTTAGAATGGCATCACGGTTGGCACAGGGTTGGTGGGCTCAAGGCCTTGTTCTTGTGCTGTACTTTTCTATGTTCTATGTTCCAGGTTCCAGTGCAATCGATATCTGTATTTGTCAGCCGTTCATGAAGGCTTTTTTTCTGTTTTGTTTCATTTGTAATTGAATGTGTGTGCCTTTCATGTTGAACATGCACATCATGTTATATTTCTCAACTTTCAGTGGCTACCCATCCATGGTCTGAGTCTGTTTTTGTTTAGCTTACACATCGATATTGAATGGTTTTTGTTTTCAGATCCTTGATCCTTGATCTGCCAGGGCATGGTGAGATCACTCAATCCTTCCCCCAAACAGGTTTAGAAGTGAGCCTTGTAAAGAGAATCTGAATAAACAAGGGGCCGAGGGATGCAAGGTCACTGCAAGACTTTTTTTGTTTGTTGACAGAACCACAAAGAGAAACGGATATCAACATTGTCCTTTTAACCCTTTTATCTACCCTCAGTTGTCTTGTGCCCGCTCACGGAATCCTAGAATCATACAGCTTAGGACAGACACTTCAACCTATCGAGTCAGCGCAGACAAGAGAAATTACTCTAAATATACACTAGTCCCACTTTCATAGAATGCTGCAAGGTGGAAGCAGACCATTCAGCCCATCAAATTGACACTGACCCTCCAAAGAGTGTCCCACTCATCCCTGAAACCCTGCATTCCCCATGGCTAACCCATCTAGCCTGCACACTCCTGGGCAAGAGATAATAGGAACTGCAGATGCTGAAGAATCCGAGATAACAAAGTGTGGAGCTGGATGAACACAGCAGGCCAAGCAGCATCTTAGGAGCACAAAAGCTGACATTTTGGGCCTAGACCCTTCATCACTGTCCTTAGCCAGTCTGGCCTACATGTGACTGTAGATCCACAGCAATATGGTCGGCTCTTAACTGCCTTATGGACAATCTCTGTTGGCCTCACCAGTGATGCCCACATGGTAAAGTGGTACTGTCTCTACCCTTGGAACAGAAAGTCAGGGTTGAAGGTCCCATCTGCTACAAAGTTGTGTAATAACATCTCTGAAAGGATTGATTGGAAACTTAACAAGCTGCAATTCTGGTAGAGGCCCCAAAGCCAGGAGGAATTGCATGTCAATGGTCCTTCATAATGCACAGAATACACTGGTGAATATACATCCGTAACTATGACAAAATGTGCCACAGGTTTATTGACAAAAGTTTGAATATTTTCCTGCAATCACAAAACATGCGCACCATTGACTACAGCCCTACCTCTTGTAGCCTCTGTGGCGTCCATTCACGTTACTCTGAGTCCACACCCAAGCTTAACGAATCATCACCAGAAAGTTTAGATTGTTTATCAAACACATTACCAAAACCAGATAAATCGAACACAATGGTAACAGGCATGGACTTTACTAAAGTATTTGACAAGGGCCCGCATCTTCAGGGTTACAGGGACAGGGTAGAGGGGGTGGGTCTGAATGGGATGCTCTTTGGAGGGTCAGTGTGGACTCGATGAGCTGAAGGGCTTTCTTCCACACTGTAGGGATTCAATAATTGTGATATGTTACTAGTGTCTCCCATTGTGAAAACTGATGCAAAGTTCTAATTCAGCTCTTCTGCTAGTTCTTTGTTCCCCATTATTATTCCTAAATTTTCCAGTAGTCCAAAGTCCTCTCTCTTAACCTCCCTTGCCTCTCTCTTAATTTTTATATTTCTAAAGTAAATCTTGGAATCTTCTTTTGTAATACTAACTCTAGGATTTTGACTTCTTCCCTCTTATTGCTTTCTTTGTTGGCCTTCTCTGGTTTTTAAAGGCTTCCCAATCCTTTAGCTTCCCATTAATCTTCACCGCATTGTATGTTTTTTCTTTTGCTTTTATGTTGCCTCTGACTTCCCATGTCAGCCAGCTTCATTTCATCATCCCCTTTAGTTTGTTTCTTCTTCCTTGAGATAAATTTCTGCTGTGCCTCCTGAATTACTCCTAGAAACCTCTACCATTGTTGCTCCGCTGTTTCCTCTTCCAATCAACTCTGACCAGCTCCTTCCTCGTGTCTTTGTATTTACTTTTACTCAGTTGTAATATAGTACATTAGACTCTGGCTTCTTCCTCTCAAAGTGCAGGGTTAATGCTCGCATTTTACAGTCATTGTCCACTAGGAGTTCCTCCACCTTAAACTCCCTAATCAAGACCGTCTCATTACACATTCCCAAATCCAGAATTGCCTGTTGCCTAATGAGTTTTGCCACAAGCTGATCCAAAACAACATTTCATAGACATTCCAAGAATTCCATTTCTTGGGATCTGCCAGCGGCCTGATTTTCTCAGTCCACCTGCATATTGAAGTCTCCTGTGCTTATTGGGATAGGTGCCTTTCTTACATGCCTTTTCTAAGTCCCAATTTATTTTCTTTCCCACACCCTGACTACTGCTAGAGGGCCTGTGCGTAACTCCGAACAGGGTCTTTTTGCCTTCCATCCAACCAGTCCACGCCGAACATAATCCCAAACTAAATTAGTCCCCCCTGCCTGCTGCGGGCCAATATCCCTCCAAACCTTTCTCATTCATGTCCTTATCCAAATGGCTTGTAAACATGGTAACTGTACCCACACCCACCAATTATTCAGGAAGTTCATCCCACACACGAATCGCCCTCTGTGTAAAAAATTGCCCCTCGTGCCTTCTTTAAATCCTCCTCCTCTCAGCTTAAAAACATGCCGCCTTGTCTTAAAACCCCCCACCCTGGGGAAAAGACAACTGCCATTAACCCTATCTATACCTCTTATTATTTGATAAACTTCTATAAGGTCACCTCTCAACCTCCAATGCTCCAGTGAGATAAGTCCTAGCCTATCCAGCCTCTGTTAACTCTATCCACGCAGATTCTAGCCTTCGGATCCTAAATTGCTTCTTGCTATCAATTTAGTTTCATCTCTTATGGCCAAGGCTACTCCATTGCCTCTGCCCCTCTGTTGTTTCGATCAGATGCTCATCTTTGGATATTTAGTTCCCAGCCCTCATCCCCTTGCAGCTATATCTCAGTGATACCCACAATATTGTACGTGTCAATTTGAATCTGTGCTACAAGCTCATTTATCTTGTTTCATATGCTGCCTGCATTTAAACAACATCTTCAATCCTATGTTGACTGCGCCCTTCTCAAGTTGCCCCCTTTCTGTTGTGCATGAAGTTGGGTTCCTGATCCTTTGTATACGAGCTGTCCTATCGCTTGTTTTGGAAACTGTTCAGTAAAGAAACAATATGCTGGTTATGGGCGAAGGCAGGAAAATTTCAAGAGATAACATAGATCAGATAGGCTGATTGACCGCCTCCTGCAATGTAATGATTCTATAAGGCTGTGAAATACTTCAACTGAGATGGTTCTGTGATGCTAACTTATAAGAGAAGGAGGGTGGGGCTGATTGGTATCATAGAAACCTTCAAGCCCTTCAAGCATGCTCTGCTATTCAATACAATCATAACTAATCCTCCATCTCAATGCCATATTTTTGTTTTCTTTCCAAATCGTTGATTCCTTTAAAATGCAAAATGTGTCTATCTATTTTGTCGAATCTTATCAGTGACTTGCCCTCTTCAGTAGAGAATTCCACAAGTTCACTCCCCTCCAATTAAAGAGACTTTTCTTCGTCTCAGTCCTAAATAGCCCACCCTGCATCCTAAGATTGTGTCCCCTGGTTCTAGATTCCCCCACTCAGGGGAAAAATCTAACCTGTCCAAACCTGTTAGAATTTTGTACATTTCAATCTGATCTCCTCTCATCCTTTTAAACTCTAGTGAATACACACCCAGTTGTACAGTCATAGAGTCACAAGGACGGAGACAAACTCTTTGGTCCAAACAATCCATGCTGAACATAATTCCAAACCAGGCTAGTCCCACCTGCCTGCTCCTGGCCCATATCCCTCCAAACATTTTTATCAATGTAGTTATCCACTCCCACCTCCCTGGATGAGGGCAGCAGAGTGGTGACACTGATTGGCTGATGCCGGTACAATCTGCATCAGTGCAATCACTGTTTCCAGAAGGTGGTTTGTGGAGGGGCTGTTGTCAAGTGATGAAGCTTCCAGTGTCTTGGATGACTACATCTGCAGGAAGTGCACTCCATTGCTGCTCTTCACAGGCTGATGCATAGGTTGGAGTGGCAGTTGGATTTACTTAGGAGCATGAGGGTGGTGGAAAGCATCATAGACAGTAGTTTTAGAGATGTGGTGACACCCAAGGTGCAGACAGACATATAGTGATCACTAGAAGGGGCTGGCAGCCAGTACAGGGATCCCTGTGGTGGTTCCCCCTCTCTAACGCGTGCACTGTTTTGGATACTGTTGTGGGGAATGGCTCATCGGGGGTAACAGCAGCAGTAGGCACACTGATGGCCAGGGAAGGACAAAGAGCAATAGTTATAGGGGACTCTATAGTTAAGGGTATTGACAGGCTCTTCTGCAGATGTAAAAGTGACTCCAGGGTGGTGTATTGCCTCCCTGGTACCAGGGCCCAGGATGCCTCTGAATGGGCAGAAAGCTTTCCGAAGGGACAGGGTGAACAGCCAAATGGTGTAGTACATATTGGCACTAAGAACATAGCTAGGATCAGTGACGAGGTCATGCAGCAGCAGCAGTTCAGGGAGTTAGGTGGAAAGTTACAGAGCAGGACCTCCAAAATTGTAGTCTCGGGATTACTCCCTGTGCCACATGCCAGCTAGGCCAGAAATAGGAGGATAGTGCAGCTAATGGAACACATGGATAGTGCAACACATGGCTAAACAGATGGAGTACGAGGGAGGGTTTCAGATATCTGGACCATTGGGATCTCATCCGGGGCAGGTGGGAGCTGTACAAGAAGCTTGGGTTGCATCTAAACTGGAGGGGCACAAATATTCTGGCTGGGAGGTTTGCGGGTGTCACTCAGGAGGATTTAAACTGGCTTGGCAGGCAGCTGGGAACCAATGCAGAGGTGAATGGACTGAAAGGGAACTAGAGAATGAGGCCAGTACGACTAGGAGGAAGAGCAGGGAAGGTGTGGTTGCTGATCAAAGCGGATCTGGTGGACTGAAGTTCACCTGTTTCAATGCAAGAAGTGTAATGGGTAAGGTAGATGAACTCAGAGCTCGGATTAGTACTAGGAACTATGATGTTGTTGCTATTACAGATACCTGGTTAAGGGAGGGACAAGATTGGCACCTTAATGTTCCAGGATACAAATGTTTCAGACAGGATAGAGGGGGATATAAAAGGGGTGGGGGAGTTGCACTATTTGTTAAGGAGTATATCACAGCTGTACTGCGGGAGGACGCCTCGGACCGCTCATACAGCGAAGCAATATGGGTAGAGCTTAGGAACAAGAAGGGTGCAATCGTGATGTTTGGGGTTTACTACAGGCCTCTCAACAGCCAGCAGGAGATAGTAGAACAGATATGTAGCCAGGTTTTGGCAAGATGTAAAAGTAACAGGGTTGTTGTCATTGGTGATTTTAACTTTCCATTTATTGACTAGGACTCACTTAATGCTTGGGGTTCAGATGGGACAGAGTTTTAAGGAGCATCAGGAAGGCTTCTTGAAACAGTATGTAGATAGACCAACTAGGAAAAGAGCCGTACTGGACCAAATATTGGGGAATGAGCCTGGCCAGTTGGTCAATGTCTCAGTAAGGGAGAAGTTTGGGAATAGTGATCACAATTCAGTAAGCTCTAAGGTACGGATGGATAAAGATCGGTGTAGTTGTCAGGTGAAGGTGCTAAATTGGGGGGAGGCTAACTACAACAATATTAGACAGGAACTGAAGAATGTAGGTTAGAAGCAGATGGTTGAGGGCAAGTCAACCTATGGTATGTGGGAGGTTTTCAATTTTAAGGTGCTGGGAACTCAGAGCTGGCTCATTCCTGTAAGGATGAAGGATAAGTATGGCAAATTTAGGGAGCCCTGTTTAATGAGAGATATTGTGAGCCAAATCAAAAAGTAAAAGGAAGCATTTAGCAAGGCTGGGAACACACAAAGCAAGGGTGGAGTACAAGGAAAGTTGAAAGAAAATTTAGCAGTGAGTCAGGAGGGATAAAAGCGGTCATGAAAAGTCATTGGCCAGGAGGATTAAGGAAAATCCCGAGGCTTTTTATAGATATAGAAAAAGCAAGAGGGTCATCAGGCTGAGGGATGGCCCCCTCAAGGCAGGGAAGTGTATTCATGTGTGGAACCAGTAGAACTGGGTGAGGTATTAAATAAGTGTTTTGCATCAGTATTCACCATAGAGAAGGACTTGGTGGTTGATGAGTCTGGGGAAGGGTGTGTAGATAGTTTGGGTCATGCTGAGATCAAAAAGCAGGAGGTATTGGGGGTCTTGAAAAACATTAAGGTAGACAAGCCCCCAGACCCTGATGGGATAGACCCCAGAATACTAAGAGAGGAAAGGGAGAAAATTGCCGGGGCCTTGAGAAAAATCTTTGTATCTTCACTGGCTCCAGGGGAGGTGCCAGAGGATTGGAGAATAGCCAATGTTGTTCCTTTGTTTAAGAAGGCTGCCAAGGATAATCCAGCTAATTACAGGCTGGTGAACCTTACGTCAGTGATAGGGAAATTATTGAAGAGGATTCTTTGAGACAGGATTTACTCCCACTTGGAAATCAGTGAGCATATTAGTGAGATGCAACATGGTTTTATGAAGGGGAGGTCGTATCTCACTAACTTGGTGGAGTTTTATGAGGAAGTGATGAAGATGATCGATGAGGGTAGGGTAGTGGATGTTGTCTACGTAGACTTCAGTAAGATTTTTGACAAGATCCCCCATGGCAGGCTGATACAGAAGGTAAAGTCACATGGGGTCAGAGGTGAGCTTCCAAGATGGTTAAAAAACTGGTTCAGTCAGAAGACAGAGGAAGGGTATGTTTCTGTATGGAGGGCCACGACTAGGATCAGGGTTGGGACCTTTGCTGTTTGTAATATACATAACTGATTTGGAGGAAAATGTACTGGTCTGATTAATAAGTTTGCCAATGACACAAAGGTTGGTAGAATTGCAGATAGCGATGAGGACTGTCAAAGGATACCAGTGGATATAGAGCAGTTGGTGACTTGGGCAGTGAGATGGCAGATGGAGTTTAATCCAGAAAAATGTGAGATAATGCATTTTGGAAGGTCTCATCCAGTTGGAAAATATGCAGTAAATGGCCGAACTCTTAAACATACTGATAGGCAAAGGGATCTGGGTGTACAGGTACACGGAGTCACAGAGAGTGACAACGCAGTTGGAGAAGGTTGTCAAGGTATATGGAGGTTGGCATTCATTGGCCAGGGCACTGAGGTCAAAAATTGGCAGGTAATGTTGCAGCTTTATACAACCTTAGTTAGGCTGCATTTGGAATATTGTGTTCAATTCTGGTCCCCACACTGCCAGAGGATGTGGTGGCTTTGGAGAGGCTACAGAAAAAATTTACCAGGATGTTGCCTGGTATGGAGGGCATTAGCGATGGGGGGAGGTTGGAGAGATTTGGGTTGCTCTCACTGGAACGTCAGAGGTTGAGGGGTGACCTGATAGAGGCCTACAAGATTATGATGGGTATGGGTAGACTGAATAGTCAGAAGCGTTTTTTCCCAGGGTGGAAGAGTCAGTTACCAGGGCCCAGAGGTTTAAGGTGCGAGGGGAAAGGCTTAAAGGTGATGTACGAGGTAGGTTTTTTACACAGAGGGTAGTGGGTGCCTGGAACTGGCTGCAGGGGGAAGTAGTGGAATACAATGGTGACTTTTAAAGGGTATTTTGACAAATACATGAATAGGGTGGGAATAGAGGGATACAGTCCCTAGAAGGGCAGGGGCTTTTAGTTGTGATGGGCAGCATGTCGATGGAGGCTTGGTGGACCGAAGGGCCTGTTCCTGTTCTGTAATTTTCTTTGTTCATTGTTCTTTTGTTCATTCCACACATGAACCAACCTCTGTGTAAAAAAAAAATTGCTCCTCATGTCTTTTTAAAATCTCTTTCTCACCTTAAAAATATGCCCACTGGTCTTGAAGTCCCCCATCCTAGGGAACATACACCTGTCATGCATGCTAGCCATACCCCTCATGATTTTATAAACTTCTATAAAGTCACCTCTCAACCTCCTATTTTCCAGTGGAAAATGTCCCAGCTTATCCAACTTCTCCTTATAAACCAATCACTTTTCATAGGATGGTTCTGCTTTCCTGGTACCAGCCTAGTGAATCTCTGCTGCCCTCTCTCTGTGATAATTATCTTTCAAAGAGCTGCTCAGACACAGTGGGCCAAATGGCCTCCTACTGCACTGCATCATCCTACTGTTTTATTTCATTTACTGAACAACTGATGCAGGACTATCACATCCCAATAATTTTTAAGAAGAAAGCAATGAAGTGTGACACCGCTTGATTTTGGGGGAGGACCTCAAGGGAGGAGAGAGATAAGGAGCTGGTGAGATTTATAGAGTGAGTTCCAGGACTTAGCATCCAGGCAATTTAAGGTACAGCAACCAACAGTAGAGCAATTAAAAGTAGACATTCCCAAGTAGCTGGTATTTGATGAATCCAGGAACACGGTGGAGCTGGAGGAGATGTCAGAGAATGAGAGGTACTAAGCCCAGATAGAGATTTGAAAACACAAATCAGAACTTTAAAATCAAGTAACTGCTTTGATCTGGAGCCATTATAGGTCAGTGAGCACAGCATTGATAAAGAAATGGGGCTTGGTTGGAGTTAATACACACACATCAATGTTATGTATGACCACCCCCATATACAGGGTAGAATGTGGGGTATCAGCTCATTTGATTTGTTTTATTATTGTCACAAAAGGTTTTGTTTTGCATGCAGTGCAGATAGATCACACCATACAAAGTGCATTAGGGTAATAGAAAATGGTGAGGAATACATGTTACAGCTGCAAAGAAGGTGCACAAAACAAACAAGATCAACATTTAATTTAAAATCTGAGAGGTCCATTCAGGAGTCTAATAACAGCGGGGAAGAAGCTGTTCTTGAAATCTGTTGGTTCGTGTGTTGAAGCTTTTGTATCTTCTAACTGACAGAAGAGGTTGGAAGAGCTCATAACTGGAGCGGGAAGCATCTTTGATGATGTTGGCTGCTTTCCCGAGACAGCGGGAAGTATGGATGGAATCATTGGATGGAAGGATGTGTGATGGACTGGGCTGCATTCACAACTCTCTGTAACCTCTTATGGTCTTGGGCAGAACAGTTGCTGTACCAAACCATGTTACCTCCAGACAGAATGCTTTCCATTAGGGATAGTAGGAACTGCCGATGTTGGAGTCTGAGATAACAAGGCGTACAGCTGGATGAACACAGATAATGGAGATAATGGGAACTGCAGATGCTGGAGATTCCAAGATAATAAAATGTGAGGCTGGATGAACACAGCAGGCCAAGCAGCATCTCAGGAGCACAAAAGCTGACGTTTCGGGCCTAGACCCTTCATCAGATCTAGGCCCGAAACGTCAGCTTTTGTGCTCCCGAGATGCTGCTTGGCCTGCTGGATGAACACAGCAGGCCAGGCAGCATCAGAGGAGCAGGAAAGCTGATTTTTTGGGTCTGGACCTTCTTCAGAAACATGAAGAACGGTCTAGACCTGAAACGTCAGCTTCCCTGCTCCTCTGATGCTGCCTGGCCTGCTGTGTTCATCCAGCTCTACACCTTGTTATCTCAGAATGCTTTCTGTGGTGCACTTATAAAAATTGGTAAGAGTCTCAATGCCATCTCAGCTGGGGTGTGTTGGATTAGTCAAGGGAGATTAATTTGTGAAAATATGATCTTTTTGAGCGCTACTCCTTGAATAATTCTGCCTGCCTCAATATTGCTTGATCT
Organism: Stegostoma tigrinum; assembly: GCF_030684315.1. Taxonomy (NCBI): domain Eukaryota; kingdom Metazoa; phylum Chordata; class Chondrichthyes; order Orectolobiformes; family Stegostomatidae; genus Stegostoma; species Stegostoma tigrinum. The sequence continues at coordinate 108,362,736 of NC_081359.1, read as the reverse complement.
GGGCAGTATCAGAGAGTAAATCACATTGTTCAATTAACAGTGGAGGTGTCGTTGCACTTTGCAGCTGTTACCACTAGGGGTCAGGTGACATCCATCTGAAGTTGATGGTTAAGATAACAAAGTGTGAGGCTGGATGAACACAGCAGGCCAAGCAGCATGTCAGGAGCACAAAAGCTGACGTTTTGGGCCTAGACCCTTCATCAGAGAGGGGGATGGGGAGAGGGTTCTGGAATAAATAGGGAGAGAGGGGGAGGTGGACCGAAGATGGGGAGAAAAGAAGATAGGTGGAGAGAGTATAGGTGGGGAGGTAGGGAGGGGATAGGTCAGTCCAGGGAAGACGGACAGGTCAAGGAGGTGGGATGAGGTTAGTAGGTAGGAGATGGAGGTGAGGCTTGAGGTGGGAGGAAGGGATGGGTGAGAGGAAGAACCGGTTAGGGAGGCAGAGACAGGCTGGACTGGTTTTGGGATGCAGTGGGGGGAGGGGAAGAACTGCACTGGTGCATCTTCGGTCCGCCTCCCCCTCTCTCCCTATTTATTCCAGAACCCTCACCCCATCCCCCTCTCTGATGAAGGGTCTAGGCCCGAAACGTCAGCTTTTGTGCTCCTGAGATGCTGCTTGGCCTGCTGTGTTCATCCAGCTCCACACTATTATCTTGGATTCTCCAGCATCTGCAGTTCCCATTATCACTGAAGTTGATGGTTCCCCACATTTTAAAAGAGTTCATAGGGAATAAGAGAGCCACAGAGTATGGAAAGAGGCCCTTTGGTCCATCATCTCCACTCTTGTCATCAAGCAACAATCTATTCTAATCCCATTTTCCAACCCCTGGCCCATAGCCTTTGGCCCACGGCATTTCACGTGCTCAGCTAAATACTTCTCAAATGAATAAAGCTGTACTTAATTAGACTACGATCCCAGAATCACAGAAGTGTTACGACACAGAAGGAAGCCATTTGGCTCATTGTACCCGCATTGGTTCTATTATGTACTGCCAATCTTCTGCCATCTCCCCATCTCCCTGCACACCATTTCTAAGCAAATACTCATCCTATGCTCCTCTAGAATGCCTCAACTGACCCTGCCCCCACTGCATTTCCAGGTAGTACATTCCAGATCATAACTACTCACAATAGAAAATCTTTTTTTTTTCACATGGCCCTTGTTTTGTTTGCACATCACTTTAAATCTGCCTCCTCTCTTTCTTACCCTCATTACAAGTGGGAACAGCTTCTTTTTTATTTATTCAATCACAGGATGTGAGCGTCGCTGACTGGGCAGTACTTATTCCCTGTCCCTAGTTGCCCTTGAGAAGGTAGTGGTGAGCTGCCTACAGTTCTTGTGCTGTAGGTAGACCCAGAATGTCCTTAGAGACAGAATTGAAGGATTTTGACCCAACGACACTGAAGGAAACTACTGAGTGTCAGTGGGGGAGAGAGTGGATGCTTGTGGAGCTATCCAGCCTGCTTATGATTTTGAAAACCACTAAATGGCTTCAACTTTTGGAACTCGTTTGCTTTTTATTAACATTTTTATGTTTAACTGATTGAAGTTTGATGAACTATGTGCTAAATACCGTTACAGGTTCCACAACTCCGTGGATTTGGTAGCGCGATGGTTTTATGACAGGAATAATACGCCAGAAGTATAATGAATTGACCAAGGGGACATGATGGTGTAATGGTAATGCTGCTGGCTTGTGGAATCCAGAACCTTTGCTGGAAGCATGGGTTCAAAATCCACCATAGCAGATGGTGGAATTTGAATCCACTAAAGCCTTAGAGTTAAAATGCTAACCCAATACAACCTCTATCGATTGCTGTAAAGATCCATCTGGATAATGGAAAGGTCCTGTTGCAAAGCAAAGAGCGCAGGCTCATAGTTCCTTGAAAGCAGGGCCACATGTGGAAAGATAGTGAAGAAGGCATTTGGTACACTTGTTTTTAATGGTCAGTGCACTGAGCATAGGAGTTGGGGTGTGATGTTGTGGCTGTACAGGACATTGGTCAGGTCACTTTTGGAATCCTGCGATCAATTCTTTTCTAAGATAATAAAATGTGAGGCTGGATGAACACAGCAGGCCAAGCAGCGTCTCAGGAGCACAAAAGCTGACGTTTCGGGCCTAGACCCTTCATCAGAGAGGGTTCAATTCTTTTCTCCCTGCTACAGAAAGGATGTTGTTAAACTTGAAAGGGTTCAGAAAAGATTTACAAGGATGTTACTCAGACTGGGGGGTTTGAGCTACAGGGAGAAGCTAAATAGTCACGGACAATTTTCCCCGGAGCATCAGAGGCTGAAGGGTGACCTTGTAGAGGTTTATAAAACCATGAGGGACATGAGAGTCAAGGTCTTTACCTAGGATAGGGAAACTGAAGGCATGGGGTTAAGTTGAGAGGCGAAAGATTTAAAAGGGACCTGAGGTGGAATGTTGTCAAGCAGAGGGTGGAACAAGCTGCCAGAGGAAGTGATGGAGGCTGGTACATTTATAATATTTAAAAGACACCTGGATGGGTATATGAATAAGAAGGGTTTAGAGGGATATGGGCTAAATGCTGGCAAATGGGACCAGATTTATTTAGGACATCTGGTAGGCGTGGACAAGTGGACCAAAGGGTCTGTTTCCATGCTGAACAACTCACTGACTCTAAGATCCCATGGTTCATTAATGCCCTTTGGGGAAAGAAATCTGCCCTCCTTACCCAGTATCGTTGACCTGTGACTCCAGTCCCACAGCCCTGTGGTTGACAGCTAGCTGTTCTCTGGATTTTCGGGATGGGCAATGAATGAATGAATCAGTAAGTTATTAGCAAGGAATCAATATCACCAACACAGTTCAAGAATTAGAATTCAGTTTCGAAACCTATGGAAGAGTATTTGTAAATAAAATGACAGGAAAGAGAAGGTGGGAAGCGATTTTCCACAAGGCGTAATCATGGGGCCACAGTCGCACATCTTTTCCAAAAAACGAACTGAATCCCCGGGCAACACCAAATTGACCAGGGGTGGGCGATGGCCTCATGGTATTACCGCTTGGATAACGAACCCGGAGATTCAGGGAATGCTCTGGAAACCTGGCATTGCATCCCGCCAAGGCGGAATTTGAAATCAATCAAAAAATTTGAAATTAAGTGTCCAAAGATGACCATGAAACCATTGTTAATTGTCAGCAAAAACCCATCTGGTTCACTAATGTCCTTCAGGGTAGGAAACTGCCATCCTTACCCGGTCTGGTCTACATGTGCCCCCAGGCCCACAGCAAAGTGACTGACCCTTAACTGCTCACGGGGCAATTAGGGATTGGCAATAAATGCTGGTTGAGACAGAGGTGACAATGTGCAACAAGTAATAAAAAAAATTGCAAATTCTTGGATACCAGACCTTTATCCAGTCTGACCCTTGCCTTCCTGAGATCTCGTCTCTCGTCCTCCCTCTCTTTAGTTCTTTGGCCGCTTGTTATATTGTTTGGTTACCAAACCTTCTGCCAGTGGAACCAGTTCGCCTGGAAGACCTTTAGCATTTTGATCATCTCCCTTAAATATTGCCAGAAAAGTATTACCTCATTGCACTAATTAGGACAAATGTAGGAATGCCAAAATTCTAAATGACCAGCACAATTTGTACTGAAGGAAGCAAGAGTATTGATTCCTTTGGCATGTTTTCTTTGATTCAGCTAGTGATTAATGTAATTGGTAATACTTTAGGCTCCTCAAGCTCTAGGGAAATTTTAAAAGAATGCAGGGATCAAATGTGTCCTTTTTGTTTTCCTATGTATTCCACCAGCTGCAAATGAGCCACATTCTGGACTCAAAATATCTATCAGAATACAATGGCTAACAAATCCCCCCTTGATTAGTCTTTTCGTTCAGCGGGACAAACCACAACTTCTTCAGTCTTGTCTCTAGCATCATCTTAGCAAATCACCTCTGCACTCGATCAAATGCATTCCCATTTTTCCCAAAAGAGGCCATCCAGAATTGGCTGCAGCTCTTTAAATCAGTAGAGGATGGTCCATAATGTTTCCGAGTTGAGGATGTTCAAGGCCTTTCATAGGATCCTGTGCAAACAGGCCCTTCATTCCAACAAGTGCACACTGGCCCTCAGAGCATCCCACCCAGACCCATCCCCCTATAACCCATCTACCCTTCACATCCCTGATCACTATGGGTAATTTAGCACACCCTATCCACCTAGCCCGCACATCTTTGGACTGTGGGAGGAAACCCTCGCAGACACAGGGAGAATGTGCAAACTCCACACAGACAGTCATCTGAGGGTGGAATCGAACCCAGGTCCCTGGTGCTATGAGGCAGCAGTGCCAACCACTGTACCACCATGAGGTTGTAAGGTTGAAGAAGGTCGGCCGCTTGAGCATCAGGATGTTCAAGGACAACATCATCAGGACTGACACCAGGCTCACGGTTTACAGAGCTGTGGTGGCTCCTGCTGTCCTATACGGCTGTGAGACATGGGCTGTTGACAGCAGATACCTCAAAGCTCTGGAGCTGTACCACCAACATGGCCTGCGCAAGACCCTGCGAATCTACTAGGAAGAAAGACGCACCAACACCAGCATCCTCAAACAGGCCAACATCCCCAGCTTCGAGGCACTAGCCACCATAGATTCACTGCGATGGGCTGGACACATCATCTGTATGACCGACATGAGGATCCCTGTGCAGGTGCTCTACTCCCAGCTCCAAAACGGCAGGAGAGCCCCTGAGGGACAGAGGAAACACTTCAGTGGCATCCTCAAGGCCTCACTGGCAAAGTCCGGCTTTCCCACAGGCACCTAGGAATCACTAGCCCAAGGCCCTCCAAAATGGAGCAGGAGTATCGGGGAAGGCATTGAGCACCTCGAGACTTGCTGTCGGGAAAATGTGGAAGCTGGGCGAAAACAGCATAAGGAGCACACTGCCACACCTATGCCCCACCCACCCCTTTCCCATGCCCACCTTTTGCTCCAACTAACTATGGACTCACCCTGAGAGTGGAAGAGAGTCATACTTATCTACGAGGGACCACTAATGATGATGATGATGATGATGAAGATGTTGATGCTGAACAGTCCGGCTGAGACCCAACCAGAAATGTATTAAGTTTTAGCTTAATTTTTCCAGTGGGATGAGACAACTTGAATAAATATATAGTAACTCTGAGCCATTAAAAAAAAGAGTGAAAAGTACACAACTGCGGCTCCACATGGCTAGATTCAATGCTCCTGGATACTTACATGAATTGGAAAGTAGTCCCGAAAGTAGTTCCATAATCTCAGCCTCCGGAGGAAGCGAAAGTTCCGGCCTCCTTGGTAAGGCGTGTTGCGGTCCCAAAACCACCATGTCGCATAGAGCACGGACACAAACCAGAAACGGGTGAAGAGGAGGCCACCAAACAGGGCAAGGCAGCACTGAGCTGTGGAGTGAGGAAAGAAGCCCTGACAGTAACACACTGGCAAAACACTCCCTGAAATCAACTGCAGGCGCTAGTCAATTGCAAAAGATGTGGACCATGGGTGGGCGGTAAGGCTTTTCGAGACGTGATGGTCGTGACAGCACTGGGAGAGAACCTTTAGCACCATGGAGCTTGTGTGGCTCAATGGTCCTCTTTCACTAAGTCAGAATCCCAACATCAAGGGTTTGTTGGCCACATCACCTGAGCCTGAATGAAGCTACAAGTGATCAATATCTTAACTTTTGTTCTGAATGTAATTTAAGGAACACTTACAATTCGGTGCAAAGATCTGACTTATTTCATTCAAGGGCTGTGTCATTGGCTGGACCAGCGTTTGTTGCTCATCCCTAGTTGTCCCAGGTGGTAGTGAGCTGCCTTCTTGACCCACAATGCCCTTAGGAATGGAATTCCAGGATTTTGACCCAGTGACACTGAAGGTGTGGTGATGCATTTCAGGATGGTGAGTGACTTACAATCATTGAGTATTAAGGAATGGAAACAGACCTTTTGGTCCAACCAGTGCACGCTGAACATAATGCCAAACTAAACTAGCCCCACCTGCCCACTTTTGCCCCATACCCCTCCAAATCTTTCCTATTCATGAACTTACCCAAAAGTCTTTTAGAAGTTGTAACTGTATTTGCATTCACCACTTCCTCTCGAAATTCATTCCACACATGAACCACCCTCTGTGTAAAAAAAGTTGCCACTCATGTCTTTTTCAAATCTGTCTCCCCTGACCTTAAAATTATGTCCCCAGTGTTGAAATATGCCACCCTATGTAAAAGACACCTGCCTTTTACCTTATCTGTACCACTCATGATTTTAAAAATCAATGTAAGGTCACCCTTCAACTTCCTATGTTCTAGAGAAAAAAGTCCCAGCCTATCCAGCCATAGAACCAAAACCATCCATCCCAACAGCATCCTGGTAAGTCTATTCTGAACCTTCCCCAGCTTCATAATATCCTTTGTATAACAAGGTGACAAGGACTAAACACTGTACTTGAGAAGAGTCCTCATCAATGTCCTGTGCAACCTCAACATGACTTCCCAGCTTCTATACTCAAAGATCTGAACAATGAAGGTTTGCATGCTAAATGCCTCTTAACGCCTCTATCTGCACATGATGCAAACTTCAAAGAATTTGGAGATGGTGGTGTTCCCATGTATCTGCTGCCCTTGTCCTTCTTGATGGACATGGTCATGTGTTTGGAAGGTGCTGTCTGAGGAACATTGGTGAATTTCTGCAGTGCATCTTGTAGGTGGTACACACTGCCGCTACTGAGTGTCGATGGTGGAGGGAGCGAATGTTTGTGGATGTGGTGCCAATCAAGCGGCTGCTTTGTCCTGGATGGTGTCAAGCTACAGGAGTGTTATTGGAGCTGCACTCATCCTGACAAGTAGGGAGTATTCCATCACTCTCCTGACTTGTGCCTTGTTGATGGTGGACAGGTTTTGGGGGGTCAGGAGGTGAGTTACTTGCCACAGTATTCCTAGCCTCTGACTTGCTCTTATAGCTACCAAGATAACAAAGTGTGAAGCTGGATGAACACAGCAGGCCAAGCAGCATCTCAGGAGCACAAAAGCTGATGTTTCGGGCCTAGACTCTTCATCAGAGAGGGGGATGGGGAGAGGGAACTGGAATAAATAGGGAAGGAGGGGGAGGCGGACCGAAGATGGATAGAAGAGAAGATAGGTGGAGAGAAGAGTATGGGTGGGAAGGTGGGGAGGGGATAGGTCAGTCCAGGGAGGACAGACAGGTCAAGGAGGCGGGATGAGGTTGGTAGGTGGGAAATGAAGGTGCCGCTTGAGGTGAGAGGAAGAACAGGTTAGGGAGGTGGGGACGAGCTGGGCTGGTTTTGTGATGCAGTGGGGAGAGGGGACGAGCTGGGCTGGTTGTAGCTACTATGTTTATGTGGTAAGTCCAGTGGAGTTTCTGATCAATGGTAAACCCCAGGGTGTTGATAGTGATGGTAACACCATTGAATGCCAAGTGGCAGTGGTTAGATTGTCTCTAATCGGAGATGGCCATTGCCCGACATTTGTATAGTGTGAATGTTACTTGCCATTTGTCGGCCCAAGCCTTAATGTTTTCCAGGTCTTGTTACATTTGAACATGAACTGCTTCAGCACCTCAGGAGTTGGGAATGTTCTGGGCATTGTGCAATCATGGATGAACATCCCCACTTCTGTTCTTATGACGGAGGGAAGGTCATTGATGAAGCAGCTGAAGATGGTTGGGCCTAGGACACCACCCTGAGGAACTCCTGCAGAGATGTGCTGGAACTGACCTCCAACATCCACAACCATCTTCCTATGTCCCAGGTATGACTCCAACCAGTAAAGAGTCTGCCCATGGTACCCACTGATTCAAGTATTACTAGGGCTCTTGATGCCACACTTAGTCAAATGCAGCCTTCATGCCAAGGTCTGTCACCCTCTCTTCAGCTCTGGATTTCAGCTGTTTCGTCCACACTTGGACCGAGGCTGTAATGAGGTCAGGAGCTGAGTGGCCCTGGCAGAATCCAAACTGGGTGTCACTGAGAAGATTATTGCTGACCAGATGGTGCTTGATAGCACTGTTGACGACAAATTCCATTTTTTTTCCCCTGATGGATCAGTGCCTCCAACCATTTCTTGATATCTCATGATGTGAATCAAATTGACTGAAGACTGGCATCTGTAACGTTGGAGACGACTGAAGGAGGCCAAAGATGGATCATCCTCTTGGCACCTCTGGCTGATGATGATTGTACATTACTCAGACATGTGGGTACCCTTAGGGACAGAACTCTGGAATCCAGTGACAGTGAACGAACAGTGATATATTTCCAAGTCAGGATGGTGAGTTGCTTGGAGGGAACTTGTAGGTGGTGGCGTTCCCATATGTCTGCTGCCGTTATCCTTCTATAAGAAAGTGGTCATTGATTTGTAAGTTGCTGTCTAAGGAGGCTTGTTGAAATTCTGCAGTGAGTCTTTGGAGGCAGTGCACATAGCTGCTACTGGGCATTAGTGGTGGAGGGACTGGATATTTCTCCCTAGAATGTCTTTCTGCCCACAAGGTCCACATCAGTCTCAAGCTTCTATTTGCACTAATCCCAGCACTGAACCAATAGCCTCATATACTCTGACATTTCAAGTGATCGTCTAAATAGTTCTTAAATGATAGTGTAATTCCCCAAGCAGTGAGTTCCAGATACTTTAGCCTCAACGTCAAATAGCACTTCCTCAAATCGTCTTCCTGTCTGTTAATTTAATTCTGTGGGACTTAGTTATTGACTCCTCTACTAAGGTTAAACATTTCTCTGTATTTATCCAGCCTATGTCAAATATAGCTTAGTAAACACTCCCATAAATTGACTTGGGACTTTTTTACAGGGGCTGTTTGAGTGCAAGTTGTTGGGCTGATGGGACAAGCAGCATTAAGGGTCATGGAGCAGAGGGGGATAAACGTGCTTGAGGCACAGATCAACCTTTCGTCTAATATTAGGACAGGTTTGGAGGCCTGAATGGCCTCCCCATACAGTCACACAGCACAGAAACAGACACCTTGGTCCAACCAGTCCATGCCCACCATGTTCCTGAACTAAACTAGTCCCACCTGCCTGCTCCTGGCCATATCGTTCCACAACCTTTCCTATTCATTTACTTATACCAATGTCTTTTAAATGTTGTAAATGTATCCACATCCACCACTTCCTCAGGAAGTCCATTCCACACGCGAACCACCCTCTGCATAAAAAAAAGCCCCTCGTGTCTTCTTAAATCTCTCTCCTCTCACCTTAAAATTGTGTCCCCAGACTGAAAATCCCCCACCCGAGGGAAAAGACAACTCCCATTAACCCTATCCATGCCCCTCATTATTTTATAAACTTCTATCAGGTCACCTCTCAACCTCCTACGCTCCAGTGGAAAAAAGCCTCAGCCCCTCCAGCCTTACTTTTTAACTCAAACCTTCCACACCTGACATCATCTAGGTGAATTTCACCTGAACTCTAACCATCTGGACAACATCCTTCCTACAAAAACCAAAAGAACTGAGAAAGCTGTAAATCAGGAACGAAAACAAAGTCGCTGGAAAAGCTCAGCAGGTCTGGCAGCATCTGTGGAGGAGAAAACAGAGTTAACGTTTCGGATCCCGTGGCCCTTCCTATAGCCGTGCAACCAGAACTGGACACAGTATTCCAGAAGAGGCCTCACCAACGTCCTGTTGAAGTCTCCTATGGTACATGAGCTTAAAGCAGACCCTTGTCCCCAGTGTACCTAGACATTCAAACATAGCTGTTTGTGGGAGCTTGCTGTGCACATGTTTAATGCCATATGTCTTTGAATTACGCCTGTGAATACACTTCACAAAGCTGGCTTCTTTGGATTGTACTGAGGAGATGAAAGGTGCCATATAAACGCACATAGAACTGTAAAAAAGCTACAGCACAGAAGCGACCATTCAGCCCATCATGTATGTACTGGCTGAATATACTAGCCTCGCATTGTAATCCCACTTTCCAGCTCCATTCTGTAGCCTTGCAGGTTCCAGCATTTAGATACAGATCCACGTTCCTTTTAAATGAGTTCAGGGTTTCCTCTTCAACTCTCAGACCAGGCAGTGAATTCCAGACACCCACTGCCTTCCGGATGAAAATAGTTTTCCTCACATCCCTAATCCATAAGACCGTAAGAGCAGACGTTGGCCATTCAGCCCATTGAGTTGCTCTGCCTTTCAATGAGATCACAGCCCATCTGAAATCAACTCCACATTCCTGCCGTTTCCCTACAATCTTGGATTCCCTGACTGATTGAAAATCTGTCTTTCTCAGCCTTAATGCCCCAGCCCTCTGTGGGAAAGAAATCCACAGATTTACTCCCCTCTGAGAGAAGACGTTCCTTCCACCAATCACCTGAAATCTGTGCCTCCTGATTGTTGACACTTCTTCTGGGGGCAAACAGGTCACATTTTTCTCAAATCTTAACACAAGTTTTTGACAATTCGTTAGCTATCAGATGACCGCAAAAATTCCAAACAGAAGCTGTAGCTTTGAGCTGCATTGAGCAGATCAGTGACTCACCTGTAGATGGGATTACAGGATGGTGAGGAAGAAGGGTCTACGCCTTCCTGCTCCTCTGATGCTGCTTGGCCTGCTGTGTTCATCCAGCTCTACACCTTGTTTTCTCTCTCTTTCAGGAAGGTGAAGTGCTTCGAGTGTGTTATCAGTAAGGCTTAGCTATTTAAGAAACCAGGCCTTGCTTGCAAATCTTACAAACGCTGCTCCTAAAGATGCATCCACACTGTTAATTCGGTGTGTACCTGAAGTGGATTTTATATTTTTGAGTCTGCAACAACTCAGGATCAGTGGTGACAGATCAGGAGGTCACAGACCCTAACTGTGCAGTTAACACGCAGCTGAAGAGGGAAGGCAGAAAGAGGGTTGCGGAAGTCAAATCTCACTTACCGAGGGCAAGGAAGGAGAACACCCACAGGAGGACGACTGCTGTCTGCACCCGGCGATACAATGGCAACCTCAGTGGGGCGAAATTGATGAGCATCCTGGAACCCCCAAGGTGTTTATTTCAATGGACAGAATCCCAGAAGGAAATCAGTGAGACTGCTTCGGGTCACCGTGCAAAGTCTTCTTTCACTGCATGCACTTTAAACAAAGCTAATTGCTTGTTGCAAAAGAGCCACAGTAGATAGCGTTTTTCATTGTTATACAGAGGGGGGAGGGGAAGGCCAAAGGGCCAAGCTTACCTTACCTCATTGACAAAGGTCATGTGTTACAGGCTATGGGGTAGATTCTAATCGTTCCAGTTGCTGCATTCTTCAAATGATTTTATTCAATCCTAGGATGTGTGTATCATTTGCTGGGCCAGCATTTATTACCTGGAGAAATTGGTGGTGAGCTCCCTTCTTGAAGCACTGCAGTCTGTACGGGTGTGGTTACATCGACCCATGAGCTTGCAAACATGAAGCCTCTCTCCCTTTTTGAATAAGGGCATTGTATTGACATTTTAACAGTACTCAGAAACTTTCCAGAGCCTAAGGGACCCAAGTTTGATTCCACCCTCGGGCGACTGTTCGTGTGGAGTTTGCACATTCTCCCTGTGTCTGTGTGGGTTTCCTCTGAGTGCTCCGGTTTCCAGCCACAATCCAAAGATATGCAGGTTAGGTGGATTGCCCATGTTAAATGTGGGGTTACGGGGACAGAGTGGGGGTCTGGGTCTGTTTGGGATGCTCTTGGGACTATCAGTATTGACTTGATGCCAAAAGGCCTCTTTCCACACTGTAAGGATTTTATGATTCTATGACTTAGAGTCATAGAGTCATACAGCATGGAAACAGACCTTTCAGTGCAACCAGTCCATGCTGACCATAAATCCAAACTAAACTATTCCCACCTTCCTGTTCCTGGCCCATATCCCTCCAAACGTTTCCTATTCATGTACTTATCCAAATGTCTCTTAAACGTTGTAACTGTACCCACATCCATCACTGCCTCAGGAAGTTCATTCCACACACAAACCACTCTCTATGGAAATACATCGCCCCTTATGTCTCTTTTAAATCTTTCTCCTCTCGTCTTAAAAATACATCCCCCAGGTCTTGAAATCCCCTGCATTAGGGAAAAGATGCCTGCTACTTAACCTAGATAATAAAATGTGAGGCTGGATGAACACAGCAGGCCAAGCAGCATCTCAGGAGCACAAAAGCGGACGTTTCGGGCCTAGACTCTTCATCAGAGAGGGGTTGGGGAGAGGGAACTGGAATAAATAGGGTGAGAGGGGGCGGCGGACCGAAGATGGACAGTAAAGAAGATAGGTGGAGAGAGTATAGGTGGGGAGGTAGGGAGGGGATAGGTCAGTCCAGGGAAGACGGAAAGGTCAAGGAGGTGGGATGAGGTTAGTAGGTAGATGGGGGTGTGGCTTGGGGTGGGAGGAAGGGATGGGTGAGAGGAAGAACAGGTTAGGGAGGCAGAGACAGGTTGGACTGGTTTTGGGATGCAGTGGGTGGGGGGAGGAAGAGCTGGGCTGGTTGTGTGGTGCAGTGGGGGGAGGGGACGAACTGGACTGGTTTAGGGATGCAGTTGGGGAAGGGGAGATTTTGAAACTGGTGAAGTCCACATTGATACCATTAGGCTGCAGGGTTCCCAGGCGGAATATGAGTTGCTGTTCCTGCAACCTTCGGGTGGCATCATTGTGGCACTGCAGGAGGCCCATGATGGACATGTCATCTAAAGAATGGGAGGGGGAGTGGAAATGGTTTGCGACTGGGAGGTGCAGTTGTTTGTTGCGAATCTCCGCTCAGTTCGCAACAAACAACTGCACCTCCCAGTCGCAAACCATTTCCACTCCCCCTCCCATTCTTTAGATGACATGTCCATCATGGGCTTCCTGCACTGCCACAATGATGCCACCCGAAGGTTGCAGGAACAGCAACTCATATTCCGCCTGGGAACCCTGCAGCCTAATGGTATCAATGTGGTCTTCACCAGTTTCAAAATCTCCCCTTCCCCAACTGCATCCCTAAACCAGCCCAGTTCGTCCCCTCCCCCCACTGCACCACACAACCAGCCCAGCTCTTCCCCCCCACCCACTGCATCCCAAAACCAGTCCAACCTGTCTCTGCCTCCCTAACCGGTTCTTCCTCTCACCCATCCCTTCCTCCCACCCCAAGCCGCACCCCCATCTACCTACTAACCTCATCCCACCTCCTTGACCTGTCCGTCTTTCCTGGACTGACCTATCCCCTCCCTACCTCCCCACCTATACTCTCTCCACCTATCTTCTTTACTGTCCATCTTCGGTCCGCCTCCCCCTCTCTCCCTATTTATTCCAGTTCCCTCTCCCCATCCCCCTCTCTGATGAAGGGTCTAGGCCCGAAACGTCAGCTTTTGTGCTCCTGAGATGCTGCTTGGCCTGCTGTGTTCATCCAGCCTCACATTTTATTATCTTGGAATTCTCCAGCATCTGCAGTTCCCATTATCTCTGCTACTTACCCTATATAGATCCTTCATTATTGTATAAACCTCAGGTTGGTTACCCCTCATCCTCTGACACCCTGGTGAAAAATGACCCGGCCAATCCAGCTTCTCCCTATAACTCCTTTAACTTAATTTCCAATGTATACACTTCTAAAGCAGAAACGTTCTTTCGTTATGTGTTTCTTAAACCCTACAATATCAGGGAAATGCTCATAATAAATGATAACCATGAAACTATCCAGTTGTCGCCGCAACCCGTCTGTTTTAGCAGTATCCCTCTTGAAAGGATTTTGGATTTCCAAAGGGTTTTGGTAAGTTATTGCACATAGGATACTTAATAAGGTAAGAGCCCATGCTTTCAGGTAATATTAGCTTGGATTGAGGATTAGTAAACCATTATTAGAGACAAAGTTGAGATGAAAGGGGCATTTAAGGTTGCTGACCTGTAACTATTGGACAGAAATCAATGCTGGGGCCACAATGATCCTTTGTTCCTTTATTCATTTACAGGATGAGGGCATCGGTGGCCAGGCAACATTTATTGCCCCATCCCTAATTTCACAATTAGGCAGGCAGATAAGAGTCAACCATATTGCTGAGGGACTGGAGTCACATGTGGGCCAGACCAGGTGAGGATGGCAGTTTCCTTCCCTAAAGGGCATTAGTGAACCAGATGGGTTTTTCCAACAACCGACAATGGATTCATGGTCATCATTAGACTCTTAATTCAAGATATTTGTTGAATTCAAATTCCAACATCTGCTGTGGTGGGATTCAAACCCAGGTCCCCTGAACATTATCTGGGTCTCTAGATTAACAGTGCAGTGATAATACCACTAGGCCATCGCCTCCCCTCCAATTATGATCGGCTCTCCTTTGTTAGATGTCTACCCTGCCCTACAATTACGTACAATATGCATTAATGACTGGGCAGGCTAGATGCTGTGGGACAGACCAGAGACCCTTCATCTCAGAGTAAGGATTTGCTCATCTAAGACAGAAATGAGACCATATTTTTCTTTCAGAAGCTGTGAAATTCTTTAAATCAGATGGCTGTAGAGGCTGAGTTGTAAAATTATTCAAGGCTGCTGTAGACAGATATTTTATCAGCAAGGGAACCAAGCGTTACGGGGAAAAAACAGGAAAGAGGTTTTGAGGATTATTACATCAGCCATGATCTCATTGAAAGGTGGCCCCAATGGCCTATGTACTCTATAAGAAATAGAAACAGGAGTAGGCCATTCAGCCCATCAAGCCTGCTCCACCATTCAACAGGATCATGACTGATCAAACATTCCTCATATCCATTTCCAGCCCTTCCCCCCAACCCTTGATACCCTGACTGATCAAGAATCTATCTCAGCCTTAAATAGACACTGCTCCCACAGTTTTCTGTGACAAGGAATTCCAAAGATTCTGAGAGAAGAAATTCCTCCTCATCTCAGTCTTTAATTGGTGCCCTTTATTCTGAGACTATGCCCCTTGGTTCCAGACTCTCCCATGAGGGGAAACATTCTCCCAGCATTTACCCCAACAAGCCTCTATATGTTTCTATGGATCACCTCTCATTCTTTTAAACTGCAGTGAGTAGAGCCCCGATCTGGTTAACCTCTGCTTATGAGACAATCCCCCCCCTACTGAGGATCATCCTGCCGAACATTCTCTGAACTACTTCCAAAGAAAGGAAGTCTTTTCTTAAACAAAGGGGCTCATATGTCTTAATGTATATATTATAATATGTGATGCTTTTGTATATAAGTTGTTGAATTTACTCTCTTGTTAGTCAGTTAGTGTTCAGGAAAAAACACCTTCTGAAGAGGGTTCTCAACCCGAAATGTTAACTTTCCTGCTCTTTTGATACTTGGCCTGCTGTATTCCTCCAGCTCCATATGAGTTGCCTCTAAAAAATTCTGTGGTTGCTGTAAATCTGAAACAAACACATAAATTGCTGGAAAATCTCTGCAGGTTTGTCAGCATCTGTGGACAGAAGCCAGAATTGGGTTCACTCAGTGGTTTTCATACATCAGTGACATCTGGTTCTCTCTCTTCTATTTACAGGAACAGTTTCTCTCTTTCTATCATGCCTGAACCCTCCATAATTTTCAAAACATTGATTGAATCTACTCATCAATCTTTGAGTTTGGCTGAAAGAGCATGAAAGCAGAAATTTGTTTCACCTCAGAGAACATTGAGGTGGAGTAAAAACCGAAAAGAACTGCGGATGCTGTAAATCAGGCACAAAAACAGGAGTTGCTGGAAAAGCTCAGCAGGTCTGGCAGCATCTGTGAAGAAAAAAAATCAGAGTTAATACTTCAGGTCTGGTGGCCCTCTCTCAGAACGGATGGTAGCTGGGAAAACGTGATAACATGGCCTGGTGTGTGATGGATAAGAGATTAGGACATGGGACAATTTAGGCCCTAAAATTACAGAACTCAATATGGAGTCAAATTGTTATCAACTGCTTTGTCTGTCCAACTTCTCTTCTCTCTCTTTGGGCTCCTTGTTTACTCCCTACACCATCCCCCTCTGCATATAAACCGACATTTTCCCAGTGACCATCAGTTCTGATTGAGGTAGTGTATCTGGTTTGAGAAACAATTATCACTTACACAGGTTAAGTAGATGAGTTTCAGTCACCATGTGGAGTACCTCACCGCTGAACCTGACAAGTTGCTTCCCTGACATCTACCAAAGGAAAGCTGATCATCGATATTGGTCAATGACAGGAATCTTGCTTCTGTCTTCCCTGTTTAGATCAAGCTCCTTGAGGTGAATTGTATGACCTCAATAGTGTTACTCTATAAGAGCTAAGGCTATCTCCATTCTGGGACCATAGTCTTTGCCATGGTTCAGGTGAGGGGACAACTACACAGTCAGAGGTGCTGTTTCCAAACGTAGTGTTAAATCAAGACTCCGCTTGACGCCCTACTCTACTCCCCTCGAGTGGCATAAAAGATTCAATAGTTCTAATCTGAAAAAGAAAAGGAAAGTTATGTTTTGGGTCATACATACTCAAGAAGATATCAGACAATGATTCGTTTCTAAATAAAAAGCGAAAGAACTGCGGATGCTTTAAATCAGGAAACAAAGCAGAATTTGCTGGAAAAGCTCAGCAGGTCCGGCAGCATCAGTGGAGTTTTTTTTCCTTCACAGATGCTGCCAGACCTGCTGAGCTTTTTCAGCATTTTCTGTTTTGTTTCGATGATTCGCTTCTAATTTGCAGGGAATAAACAGATGTGTCACTGAATCATTTCAGTCTGCACTCATCAGAACTAACTCAAGAATGTCAAATTTCGAACCATATTTATTCCCTTCATAACATCACCAATAGAAACAGATTACTTGATCATTGCTCTTTGTGATAAATCCATAGTATCATCGAAGTGTTACAATGGCCCATTGTGTTAGAACTAACTGTTCAAATGTACATCATAACCTGGTGCCAATCTCCTGCTTTTCCCCACTCCCTTGCTCATTACTTTTAAACAAAAACCTAAAGGCCTTCTTGAATGCTTCAGTTGAACATGTCTCCACTCCATGTCCAGGTAGCGCATTCCACATCCTAACCACTCACTGGGTGGAAGAATGTTTCCTCACCTCACTCTTTCTTCATTGGCACATCACGCTATGCCCTCTTCTTCCTTTTATGAGCAGAAGAAGTTCTTGTTTCCCATATCTGTTCCATCCAGCCCACTTATGATTTTGAAAACCTCTTTCACATCTCCTCTTAGCCTTCTTTTCAAAGAGAACAGTCCCAGCTCCTTCAACCTATCCTTAACCAGAAGTTGCTCATTCCTAGTACAATTATTGCACCCTTTCCCTTGTGTGAACCCATCCTGTAATGTGATGCCCACAACTGTGTACAATACTCCACCTGAGACCTAACAAGTGTCTTGTACAAGTTCATCATCACATCCCTGCTCTTGTTTTCTATGCCCCTATTAATAAAGGCGACAACATTGTATATTTTATTAATTGTTCTCTCGACCTATCCTGCCACTTTCAATGATCTGTGTACATCTACACCCAGATTCTGCTGCACTTGCAGTCCCTTTAAGATTTTACTTCCCATTTTAGTTTGTGTTTCAATGTTCTTCCTTCCAAAGCGTATCACCTCACACATCTTTGCATTGAACCCCAACTGCAACCAATCTACCCACCAGTCAATTTATTTTTGAGTTCCACAGATTATAGTTCTTCCAAATTTTGTTTCATCTGCAAACAGTGAAATTGCCCCCTGCACACCAGGATCCAGGTCATAGAATGCCTACAGTGTGGGAACATGGAACATAGAACGTAGAACAACACAGTGCAGAACAGGCCCTTCGGCCCTCGATGTTGCGCTGACCTGTGAACTAATCTAAGCTCCTCCCCCTACACTATCCGTCATCATCCATATGCTTATCCAAGGACTGGATAAATGCCCCTAATGTGGCTGAGTTAACTACATTGGCAGGCAGGGTGTTCCACGCCCTTACCACGCTCTGAGTAAAGAACCTGCCTTTGTCATCTATCTTAAATCTATCATCCCTCAATTTGTAGCTATGCCCCGTTATACAAGCTGAAGTCATCATCCTTGGAAAAAGACTCCCAACTGTCCAGTCTATCTAATCCTCTGATCATCTTGTATGTCTCTACTAAATCCCCTCTTAGCCGCCTTCTCTCCAATGAGAACAGACCCAAGTCCCTCGGCCTTTCTTCAGAAGGCCTGTGCTCCAGACCAGGCAACATCCTGGTAAATCTCCTCTGCACCTTTTCCAATGTTTCCACATCCTTCCTGTAACAGGGCGACCAGAACTGCACGCAATATTCCAAATGAGGCCGCACAAGCGTTTTGTACAGTTGCAGCATGACATCACGGCTCCGGAACTCAATCACTCTAACAATAAAACCTAACACACTGTAAACCTTCTTAACAGCACAATCACCCTGGGTGGCAACTTTCAGGGATCTATGTGCATGGACACCAAGGTCCCTCTGCACATCTACACTACCAAGAATCTTTCCAATGACCCGGTATTCTGCCTTCCTATTATACCTCCCAAAGTGAATCACCTCACATTTATCCGTATTAAACTCCATTTGCCATCTTTCAGCCCAATTCTGCAGTTTACCCAAGTCTCCCTGCAACCTGCAACATTCTTCCACATTGTCCACCACTCCACCGACTTCACTGTCATCTACAAACTTACTAACCTGTCCACCAATGCCTGCGTCCCAGTCATTTATAAAAATGACAAACAGCAGTGGTCCCAAAACAGATCCTTGAGGCACACCACTAGTGACCTGACTCCAGGCTGAATATTTTCCATCAACCACCACTCGTTGCCTTCTTACAGAAAGCCAGTTTCTAATCCAAACTGCTAAATCTCCCTCAATCCCATCCCTCTGTATTTTCTCCAATAGCCTACCATGTGGAACCTTATCAAAGGCTTTAGTGAAGTCCATGTACACCACGTCAACTGCCCTTCCCTCATCCACATGCTTGGTCACCTTCTCAAAAAACTCAATGAAGTTTGTGAGACACGACCTGCCCTTGACGAATCCATGCTGATTATCTCCAATCAAATTGTTGTTGGCTAGATGATTATAAATCCTATCTCTTATAATCCTTCCCAAAACTTTTCCTACAACAGACGTAAGGCTCACAGGTGTATAATTACCTGGGTCATTCCTACTGCCCTTCTTGAACAAGGGCACAACATTCGCAATCCTCCAGTCCTCTGGTACTAAACCTGTCGACACTGAGGACTCAAAGATCAAGGCCAAAGGCTCTGCCACCTCCTCCCTAGCTTCCCAGACAATCCTTGGAAAAGTCCCATCTGGCCCAGGGGATTTATCTACCTTCACATCTTCTAGAATTAATAACACCTCCTCCTTACTAACCATAATCCTTTCAATTCTAGTAGCCCGTAAATCAGTCATCTCCTCTACAATATTCTCCTGTTCCTCAGTGAAAACAGATGAGAAACAATCATTTAGCACCTCTCCAATCTCCACGGGGTCCACACACAACTTCCCACTTCTGTCTTTGACTGGGCCTATTCCTACCCTAGTCATCCTCTTATTCCTCACATACCTATAGAAAGCTTTAGGGCTCCCCTTTATTTTACCTGCTAATGTCTGCTCATGTCCCCTCCTTGCTCTTCTTAACTTTCTCTAAATCCTTCCTAGCTAATCTGTAACTCTCCATCGCCTCATCTGAACCATCTCGTCTCATCGTCACATAAGCCTCCCTCTTCCGCTTAACAAGAGATACAATTTCTTCAACAAACCACAGTTCCCTTTCCTTATCGCTTGCTCCCTGCCTGACAGGGACACACCTATCAAGGACATGCAATATCTGTTCCTTAAACCAGCTCCACATTTCGATTGTCCCCATCCCCTGCAGTTTGCTACCCCATTCTATGCGTTCTAAATCTTGCCTAATTGCATTAAGATTTCCCTTGCCCCATCTATAACTTTTGCCCTGTGGCATGTTCCTATCCCTTTCCATCGCTAAGGCCATTCAGTCCACTGAATCCACACCAACCTTCCAAACAGCATCCCACCCGCTACGCTAGACACCATGGGCAATTGAGCATGGCCAATCCACCTAACCTGCGCATCTTTGGACTGTAGGCAGAAGTGAGATCACCTGGAGGAAGCCCACGCAGACACGGGGAGAACTCCACACAGTCTTCCAAGACTGGGATTGAGCCTGAGTCCCTGATGCTGTGAGGCAGCAGTGCTAATCACTGAGCTACCCAATCATAAATATAAGTCAGGAAACTTGCTTCATACAAATTAACTGCACTTGTAATGAGTCAACGATGCCTAGACTTCAAAAGTATCTTATTGGCTGTAGTGCACTTTCCTGATCTTATGAAAGGCCCTAATGAAATTCAAGTCTATTTTTAGAGATAGTAGGAACTGCAGACGCTGGAGAATCTGAGATTCCAAGGTGTAGAGCTGGATGAACACAACAGGCCGAGCAGCATCAGAGGAGCAGGAAAGCTGACGTTTCGGGTCTGGACTCTTCTTCAGGGTCCAGACCCGAGACGTCAGCGTTCCTGCTCCTTTGATGCTGCCTGGCCTGCTGTGTTCATCCAGTTCCACACCTTGTCATCCAAGTCTATTTTTATCCTTTTTTGCTGCTTCTTCACACTGAACCACTAGGGGGAGCTGAACTCGTCCTCACACTCAACAACTTCTCTTTTGACTCCTCCCACTTCCTACAGACTAAGGGGGTGGCCATGGGCACCCGCATGGGCCCCAGCTATGCCTGCCTCTTTGTAGGTTACGTGGAACAGTCCCTCTTTCGCACCTACACAGGCCCCAAACCCCACCTCTTCCTCCGGTACATTTTGACTGTATCGGCGCCGCCTCTTGCTCCCCAGAGGAGCTTGAACAGTTCATCCACTTCACCAACACCTTCCACCCCAACCTTCAGTTTACCTGGGCCATCTCCAGCACATCCCTCACCTTCCTGGACCTCTCAGTCTCCATCTCAGGCAACCAGCTTGTAACTGATGTCCATTTCAAGCCCACCGACTCCCACAGCTACCTAGAATACACCTCCTCCCACCCACCCTCCTGCAAAAATTCCATCCCCTATTCCCAATTCCTCCGCCTCCGCCGCATCTGCTCCCACGATAAGACATTCCACTCCCGCACATCCCAGATGTCCAAGTTCTTTAAGGACCGCAACTTTCCCCCCACAGTGATCGAGAACGCCCTTGACCGCGTCTCCCGTATTTCCCGCAACACATCCCTCACACCCCGCCCCCACCACAACCGCCCCAAGAGGATCCCCCTCGTTCTCACACACCACCCTACCGACCTCCGGATACAACGCATTATCCTCCGACACTTCCGCCATTTACAATCCGACCCCACCACCCAAGAACTTTTTTCCATCCCCTCCCCTGTCAGCTTTCCGGAGAGACCACTCTCTCCGTGACTCCCTTGTTTGCTCCACACTGCCCTCCAACCCCACCACACCCGGCACCTTCCCCTGCAACCGCAGGAAATGCTACACCTGTCCCCACACCTCCTCCCTCACCCCCATCCCAGGCCCCAAGATGACATTCCACATTAAGCAGAGGTTCACCTGCACATCTGCCAATGTGGTATACTGCATCCACTGTACCCGGTGCGGCTTCCTCTACATTGGGGAAACCAAGCGGAGGCTTGGGGACCGCTTTGCAGAACACCTCCGCTCAGTTCGCAACAAACAACTGCACCTCCCAGTCGCAAACCATTTCCACTCCCCCTCCCATTCTCTAGATGACATGTCCATCATGGGCCTCCTGCAGTGCCACAATGATGCCACCCGAAGGTTGCAGGAACAGCAACTCTTATTCCGCCTGGGAACCCTGCAGCCTAATGGTATCAATGCGGACTTCACTAGCTTCAAAATCTCCCCTTCCCCTACTGCATCCCTAAACCAGCCCAGTTCGTCCCCTCCCCCCACTGCACCACACAACCAGCCCAGCTCTTCCTCCCCACCCACTGCATCCCAAAACCAGTCCAACCTGTCTCTGCCTCCCTAACCGGTTCTTCCTCTCACCCATCCCTTCCTCCCACCCCAAGCCGCACCCCCAGCTACCTTCTAACCTCATCCCACCTCCTTGACCTGTCCGTCTTCCCTGGACCGACCTATCCCCTCCCTACCTCCCCACCTACACTCTCTCCACCTATCTTCTTTACTCTCCATCTTCGGTCCGCCTCCCCCTCTCTCCTTATTTATTCCAGTTCCCTCTCCGCATCCCCCTCTCTGATGAAGGGTCTAGGCCCGAAACGCCAGCTTTTGTGCTCCTGAGATGCTGCTTGGCCTGCTGTGTTCATCCAGCCTCACATTTTATTACACTAGGGGGAGCTGGTTGTTTATTTATCAACAGGCAACATGCTTCCGTGATAATGGGAACTGCAGATGCTGGAGAATCCAAGATAATAAAATGTGAGGCTGGATGAACACAGCAGGCCCAGCAGCATCTCAGGAGCACAAAAGCTGATGTTTTGGGCCTAGACCCTTCATCTTCTTCAGTCTTGATCTTGCAAGCCCTGCTTGTGGCGCTGAGAATATATTGAGAATAGATATTGCTGAATGTAAAGTGCTACAACGTTGTAAACAAGAGTGATTTTTACAGCAACTTATTAATTCAAAATAGCTCCACAGGACATCAAATGATGATTAACTTCTGCACTGATTAACATCAGGATAAGTTCAAGAATGTCAGGTTTCAACGAATCACAACAATTTATACTACAGGAGAAAACAGCCTGATTTGTTGATTATCAGTGATAATGGGAACTGCAGATGCTGGAGAATCCGAGATAACAAAGTGATGCTGCTTGGCCTGATTTGTTGTTATGTCAACTCAGTTCTGAAGAAGAGTCATACCAGACTCAAAGAGTTAACTTCTGTTTCTCTATCCAAAGATGCTGTCTGACCTCTGTTGAGTTTGCGAGTTTTGTGAAGATTTGTAGCTCAGGTTGAGGTTCTGGATGTGAGTTTGCTCGCTGAGCTGGAAGGTTAGTTTTCAGACGTTTCGTCACCATTCTAGGTAACATCGTCAGTGAGCCTCCGACGAAGCGCTGGTGTTATGTCCCGCTTTCTATTTATCTGTTTAGGTTTCCTTGGGTTGGTGATGTCATTTCCTGTTCTTTTTCTCAGGGGATGGTAGATAGGCTCCAAATCAATGTGTTTGTTGATGGAGTTCCGGTTGGAATGCCATGCTTCTAGGAATTCTCGTGCGTGTCTCTGTTTGGCTTGTCCTAGGATGGATGTTTTGTCCCAATCAAAGTGGTGTCCTTCCTTATCTGTATGTAAGGATACGAGTGATAGTGGGTCATGTCGTTTTGTGGCTAGTTGATGTTCATGTATCCTGGTGGCTAGCTTCCTGCCAGTTTGTCCAAACACTGTGACAAACACTACATTGGACCTACATCAAAGACATTTCCGAAATGACTGCCAGACTACTCGGACCCCTTGGCATCAGGGTAGCCCACAAACCCACCAACACACTAAAACAGCAGCTAATGAACTTAAAAGACCCTATACAGACAACAAATAAAACGAACGTCATTTACAAAATACCTTGCAAGAACTGTGACAAACACTGCATTGGAACCTATAAAGCGTATTAAAAAAGAATGGGTACCCTATGAACACAGTCCGCCGATTTCTCAGCAACAAACCCAAACAAACAGACAAAACGGGTTCAGAAACCATAACCATGCTCCCCTACATCAAAGACATTTCCGAAATGACTGCCAGACTATTCGGACCCCTTGGCATCAGGGTAGCCCACAAACCCACCAACACACTAAAACAGCAGCTAATGAACTTAAAAGACCCTATACAGACAACAAATAAAACGAACGTCATCTACAAAATACCTTGCAAGAACTGTGACAAACACTACATTGGACAAACTGGCAGAAAGCTAGCCACCAGGATACATGAACATCAACTAGCCACAAAACGACATGACCCACTATCACTCGTATCCTTACATACAGATAAGGAAGAACACCACTTTGATTGGAACAGCACATCCATCCTAGGACAAGCCAAACAGAGACATGCACGAGAATTCCTAGAAGCATGGCATTCCAACCGGAACTCCATCAACAAACACATTGACTTGGAGCCAATCTACCATCCCCTGAGAAAAAGAACAGGAAATGACATCACCAACCCAAGGAAACCTAACCAGATAAATAGAAAGCGGGACATAACACCAGCGCTTCGTCGGAGGCTCACTGATGATGTTACCTAGAATGGTGACGAAACGTCTGAAAACTAACCTTCCAGCTCAGCGAGCAAACTCACATCTGTTGAGTATATCCAGCAATCTCTGTACTTGTTTCAGAGGTCCAGCATCTGAGGCATTTTGCCTTTATAACATTTAGATCTCTGATTTTCCCCAATTTATACAATTGGAACAAACTGTCCTCACTAACATACTTTGTCCTATCAACCATCTTAAACATTCACTCTATCTACGACAGATGCTCAGTAGCAGCAGTGTGTACTATCTATAAGATGCACTGCAGAAATTCACCAAAGGTCCTCAGACTGTATCTTTTCAAACCCACAACCAGTTCAGTCTAGCACACGGACAGCTGGTACATGGATCAGCGCCACCTTCAAGTTCCTCTCCAAGTTACTATCCATCCTGATTTGGGAATATATCACCGTTCCTTCAGTGTCACTGGGGCAAAGTTTCTGGACCCAGCCTGAGGCCAATGTGGGTCAAATGGACTGCAGCATTTCAAGAAAGCAGCTCACAATCACCTTCTGAAGTGGCAACTAGGGACGAGTAATAAACGCTAGTCCAGCCAATGACACCCCACTTCCCCTGAGTGACATATCTTGACGTCCAGCAGCTGGCTCCATCACTCCTCCACACCTTACTCTGACTGAATGTCACATTGTTTCGGAGATAGCAGGAACTGCAGATGCTGGGGGAGAATCTGAGATAACAAGATGTAGAGCTGGATGAACACAGCAGACCAAGCAGCACCAGAGGAGCAGGAAGGCTGATGCTTCAGGCCTAAGGATGCCTACCCTGAAGAAGTTACCTTCCTCCCTCATTTTCTGAAGAAGAGTTTAGGCCCGAAACGTCAGCTTTCCTGCTCCTCTGATGCTGCTTGGCCTGCTGTGTTCATCCAGCTCTACACCTTGTTATCTCTGAATATCACATTCTCTTTTCTTACTGAAGTTTGTGAAATTAATTGCTCATTTAATAATTTATGAGGAAGAGTAAATTTGATGCGACATCATCTTCAAAACTTTCACCTTCATTTCATCTCATTTAAAGAATCCTACCACGGCAGATGGTGGAATTGGAATTCAAAAAAAGTCTGGAATTAAGAGTCTTCTGATCACCATGAAATCATTGCCGATTGTCAGAAAAACGTATTTGGGTTCGCTAATGTCCTTCAGGGGAGGAAATCTGCCATCCTCACCTGGCCTGGTCTACATGTAACTCCAGACCCACAGCAATGTGATTGACTCTCAATTGCTGTCTGAAATGGCCTCGAAAGCCACTCCATTGTGCCAATCGCTACAAAGTCTCAAAGAAATGAAACTAGATGGATCACCTGGCATTGACCTGGGTACCGAAAAAGACAACGTCAGAAACAGCCCTGTTGAACCTGCAAAGTCCTCTTCATTAACATCTGGGGGTTAGTGCCAACATTGGGAGAGCTGTCTCTGCCTGGCATGGTTATAGTCACAGAATCATACTTTATTGACAATGTCCCAGATGCCACTATCACCATCCCTGGACATCTCCTGTCCCACTGGCAGGACAGACCCATCAGAGGGGGTGGCACAATGGGATACAGTCGTAGGGAGTTGCTCTGGGAGTCCTCAATGTTGACTCTGGACCCCATGAAGTCTCATGTCTTCAGGTTAAACATGGGCAAGGAAACCTCCACCTGATTACCACATACTGTCCTCCCTCAGCTGATGAACCAGTCTCTCCTCAATGTTGAACAACACTTAGAGGAAGCACTGAGGATGGCAAGGGCACAAAATGTACTCTGGGTGGGGGATTTCAATATCCACCGCCAAGAGTGGCTCAGAAGCAGTGCTACTGATTGAGCTGATTGGGTCCTAAAGGACAAAGCTCCTAGACTGGGTCTGCAGCAGGTGGTGAGGGAACCAACAAGAGGGAAAAACATACTCGACCTCATCCTCATTAATCTGCTGGCTGCAGATGCGTCTGTTCATGACAGTATTGGTAAGAGTGACCATTACACAGTCCTTGCGGAAATGAAGTCCCACCTTCACATTTAGAATAATTTCCATCTTATTGTGTGGTACTGCCACCGTGCTACACGGGACAGACTTTCAACAGATCTAGCAACTCAAGATTGGGCATCCATGAGGCGCTGTGGGCCATCAATGGCAGCAGAATTGTACCCCAGCATAATCTATAACCTCATGGCCTGGCATCTCCTCCCACTCAACCATTGCTATCCAAACCCTGGTTCAATGGAGAGTGCAGGAGGGCGTGCCAGGAGCAGCACCAGGCATACCAGAAGATGAGGTGTCAACCTGGTGAAGCCACCAGACAGGACTACTTGCACGCCAAACAGTGAAAGCAGCAAGTGATAGACAGAGCTTATCAATCCCACAACCAACGGATCAGATCTAATCTCTGCAGTCTTGCCACATCCAGCCGTGAATGGTGGTGGACAATTAAACAACTCACTGGAGGAGGAGGCTTCACAAATATCCCCGTCCTCAATAATGGAAGAGCCCAGTGCATCAGTGCAAAAGATAAGGCTGAAACATTTGCAGTAATCTTCAGCCAGAAGTGCCGAGTGGATAATCCATCTCAGCCTCCTCCAGTGGTCCCCAGCTTCACAGATACCAGTCTTCAGCCAATTGGATTCACTCCATGGGATATCAAGAAATGGTTGGAGACACTGGATATTGCAAAGGCTGAGATCCCTAACAACATTCCAGCAATAGTACTGAAAACTTGTGCTCCAGAACTTGCCGCTCCCCGAGCCAAGCTGTTCCAGTACAGTTACAACCCTGGTATCCTAGCCAACAATGTGGAAAATTGCCCACATATGTCCTGTACATAAAAAGCAGGACAGATCCAACCTGAACAATTCCTGCCCCGTCAGTCTTTTCTCGATCATCAGTAAAGTGATGGAAGGTGTCAGTAACAGAGCTATCAAGCAGCTCCTGCTCAGCAATAACCTGCTCAGTGACGCCCAGTTTGGGTTCCACCAGGGTCACTCAGCCTCTGCCCTGATTACAGCGTTGGTTCAAACATGGACAAAAGAGCAGAATTCCAGGTGAGGTGAGAGTAACAGCCCTTGATAGTGAGGCTACATTCGACCAAGTGCGACATCAAGAAGCCTTAGCAAAACTGGAATCAATGGGTATCAGTGGACAAAGTCTCTGGTGATTGGAGTCACACCTGACCAATAGGAAGATGGTCGTGTTTGTTGAAGGTCAATCATCTCAGCTCCAGGACATCTCTGCAGGAGTTTCTCAGGGTAGTGTCCTAGGCCCAACCATCTTCAGCTGCTTCATCAATGACCTTCCCTCCATCGTAAAGTCAGAAGTGGGATGTTCGCCGATGATTGCACATTGTTCAGCACCATTCGTGACTCCTCACATACTGAAACAGCTCATGTCCACATGCAACAAGATCTGGACAATATCCAGGCTTGGGCTGACAAATGGCAGGTGACATTTGCGGCACACAAATGCCAGGCTATGACTATCACCTATAAGAGACAATCTGACCACCACCCCTTGACATTAAATGGTGTTACCATCACTGAATCCCCCACTATCAACCTCCTGGGGGTTACCATTGACCAGAAACTCAACTGGGATTACCATATTAACAGGAGTGGCTATAAGAGCAGGCTAGAAGCTGGGAATACTGTGGCTAGTAACTCATCTCCTGACTCCTCAAAGCCTGTCCCACAAGGCACAAGCCAGGAGTGTGATGGAATACTCTCCACTTGCCTGGATGGGTGCAGCCCCAACAAAACTCAAGAATCTTAATATCATCCAGGACAAACAGCCCGCTTGATTGGCACCACATCTACAAGCATTCACCCCCTCCACCACCAAAGCTGAGTACAAGCAGTGTGTACTATCTACAGAGATTCACCAAAGATCCTCAGACAGCACCTTCCACACCCATGATCACTTTCATCTAGAAGGTAAAGGGTAGCAGATATATGGGAACACTGCCACCTCCAAGTTCTCCTCCAAGTCACTCACCATTCTGACTTGGAAATATATCGCCGTTCCTTCACTGTCGCTGAGTCAAAATCCTGGAATTGCCTCCCTAATGACATTGTGGGTCAACCCACAGCAGGAGGAATGCAGCAGTTCAAGAAGGCAGCTCACCACCACCTGCTCTAGGGAACCAGGGATGGGCAAGAAATGCTGGCCAACCAGCAACACCCACATCCCACAAAAAATGAATAGAGAGAAAAGAAAATAAAAGCCGTGAACTAAATGCGGAGTCTACCTGACACTTTTTAAAGTGTTACAATTGCATAGGCAGAACATGTACTAAGGGAGATTGGGAAATCCTGTCAAACAGGAACCGCAAAATGACTATCTAAGAGAAAACCAGTCGCTGAATTTTCACAAGCTGGGACAGATGCAGTTGAATAATTCAGAAGTGAGATATCGGGGCAGGTTGAAAGCAGGAGGTGACAAGGCACTGTGCTCAAGGGACTGGAAAATGCTTGAAGTGCACTGCGAAGGCTGAAATGATGGCAATGTGAAATGAATAATGAGAAGCCAATAAGAAGGAAAGAAATTGCATTTGTGCAGGAACTCACATGGCCTTATGGCATCTCAGATTCATACCAGATGGAAGCCCATTTAACATTATCGGCAACTTCCATTTTGCAATCTGTTTTTTAAAATTCATTATTGAGATTTTGCAAGAATCTAAGTTCCTGAATTCCTTCCCGAAACCCCTCTACTTTATACATTTATTGCCCATCCATGGCCGCCCTTGAGAAGCTGGTGGTGAGCTGCCACTTCAACCATTTGATTTCTTATGGTGTCGGAATACCCAACATATTTTTAAATGAGAGAGCTCTATAATTTTGGACTTAACCAATTGCACATACAATAAAAATATTTAAAGGGCATTTGGATAGTTCATAAATAGGAAATGTTTAGAAGGATATGTGCCAAATGTAGGCAAATGGGATTACTCCAGGTTAGGTAATCTGGTCAGCATCGACAAGTTGGACTGAAGGGTCTGTTTCCTTGCTGTATGAGTCCATGATTCTAAAATGAAAGAACAGCAATTTTGTAAGTCAGGATGATGAGTGGCTTGGAGGGGACATTTCAGGGGTGGTCTCCCCCTGTAACTGCTGCCCTTGTACTTCTGGATGGTAGTGGTCATGGGTTTGGAAGGCAAAGGAGCATTGGTGGGATGCTGCAGTGTACCTTGTAGGTATGAGATACCACCATCACTGTATGCCATCTGCGATGTGTGTGAATGTCGAAGGTGGTGTGTTGGCTCTCAGTCAAGTAGGCTACTATGTCCTGTATGTTGTCGAGCCTCTTGAGTGTTGTTGGAGGTACACTCATCCAGGTAAGTGGGGAGTAGTCTGTCACACTCCTAACTTGTGTCTTGTGAGTGGTAGGCAGCTTTGGGAAGTCAGGAGGTGAGATATTCACTATAATATGTTCTGCTGGGTAGCCACAGTAATTTTATGGTGAATCCAGTTCAATTCCTGATCAATAGTGACCAATGTTTCATCCAGGTTACACTTGTGCTCAGCCCCTCACAGTGATCTGCACCACACACTGATCACAGCATCGACTTCTGGTTGCTATGGTCATGGGCTTCAGAAGGCCCCACAGCTGGGAAGAAACCCCCCAGGATGTCAACAGTGGGGGCTTCAGTGATGGTAATGCCATTGAATGTCAAAAGAGGATTGTTAGATTCTCTTTTGTTGAAAATAGCCATTGCCTAGTATTTGTGTGGCACAACTGTTATTTGCCACTTGTCAGCCCGAGCCTGAATACTGTCCAAGTCCTGATATATTTGGGCATGGACTGCTCCAGTGTCTAAGGAATTGCACATGGTGCTGAACATTGTACAATTATCAGCGAACATCCCACTTCTGCCTTTATGATGGAGGGACAGTCAGATGAAACTTCACAAGGATCATCACAGGAACATTATGATATAAAGCACAATACAAAGGCACGTGATGTGATATTAGCATGCATTGATCGATGCCCGTGGGGGTGGTACAGGCAGAAATCCTCATAGCTTTGCAAGATATAAAATGGTTAGCGCTGCTGCTTCACAGCACCATGGACCCAGGTTTGATCCTAACCTGAGGCAACTGTCTGTGTGGAGTTTGCATGTGTTCCCCATGTCTGGCTAGGTTTCCACTGGGTGCTCCACTTTACTCCCACAGTCCAAAGATGTGCAGGTCAAGTGGATTGGCTGTGCTAAATAGTCCATAGTGACCAAGGATGTATAGACCAGATGGGTTATCCATGATAAATGTGTGTTACAGGGATAGGGAATGGGACTGGGGCTGAGGCTAGATGGATGCTCTTCAGTGGATTGAAGGACTCAATGGGCCTATAATTCTAAACACCAAAGAATGGAAAATGGGATTAGAGTAGTGAGGAGATTGTTTTTTGACAAGTGCAGGCTCAATGGGCTGAAGGGCCTTTTGGTGTTCTGTAGATCTTTCCAGCTAATGGCCAGCCCATCAATGGTGGTGAAATTGAAATTGGTAATGCTCAAGAGGTGAATATTTTGAGGTTTAAGTTGCTGGAGTGGGTCAGTAAAATAAATACTGCACTATATTATATTTTCCACAACTTCTGGATACCTCATGATGCTCAATGACCAATGAATCATTTGCTTGAAGTGTAGCCATTGCTGCGAGGCAGGAAACACAATGGTAAATGTGTGCACAGCAAGCTGCCACAAACAACAGCAACATTTTAAGGACCAGATTATCTAATTTTTTTATATATCAGTTGAGATAGCTATGTTGCCAGTGTATTTTCTAGATCATATACACTGCCGTTAACTGAGCCCATGGCTGACATGAATGACACTGGACAAGAGAGGGACTATTCCATAGAAAAATATGAAAGGCCATGGTAATGTATATATATTAATAAATCATCTTCCATCTGTTCTTCTATAGCAATTCAGAATCTGCGAAACTCTATTGCTCGGAAGCATACTGAGTATGAACCAAAACAGACAGGGGCACCAAATGCAATTTGGATTGCAAATGGCATGATCCAGTCCTTCAGACTACCCACGCACACTTATCCCGTGTACTTCTTGCGTAGGGGACTTCTACTGCCTTCCAAAGATACACATAGCCAACACACCTGGACATCCCATTGTATCAGGCAATGGGACCATGTGTGAGAACCTCTCTGGCTATGTCGAGGGCATCCTGAAGCCCATTGCATAGGGAACCCCCAACTTCAATGTGACACGACGGATTTCTTACAGAAACACAGTGCCCATGAATCAGTTCAACCAGGAACATTGCTCATCACAATGGGCATTTCAGCAACTTACATCAGCATCGCCCAGGATGATTGTATTGCCACAACAGCCTTAGTACTCAATACCAACAAGTGCCAATTTCCAGATGCCACCCTACAACTCATCCACTTCATCCTTGGCCATAACATCTTTACCTTCAACAACCGGTTCTTAATCCAGATGCACAGAACAGCCATGGGGAATAGATTGGCTCCCAATATGCCAACATTTCATGCACAAAGTCAAGCAAAGCTTCTTTGCTGCACAAGACCTCCAATCAATGCTATACACCAGATACATTGAGGATATTTTCTTCCTTTCGACTCATGGCGAGGAATCATTGAGACGACTGCAGAGCGATATCAAACAATTTCCATCCCACCATCAGATGTACAATGGACTACTCTTTAGAATCAGTGCCATTCTTGGACACATGCAACTCCGTCAGGGACAGGCACCTCAATACCTCACATTACTACAAGCCCACGGATAACCTCACGATGCTGCACTTCTCTAGCTTCCACCCCAAACGTATTAAAGCAGCCATCCCTACGGACAAGCCCTACACATACACAGGCTTTGTTCAGATAAAGAGGAATGCAAGGAACCTGAAGGTGTTGAAGGATGGCCTCACAGGAACAGGATACAATGCTCACCTCAGCGATCGTCAGTTCCGACATGCCACCGTAAAAAACCATAATGACCTCCTCAGAAGACAGACACGAGATACACCCCATGGGGTACCCTTCGTAGTCCAGTACTTCCTGGGAGTAGAGAAACAGCACCATGTTCTTCGCAGCCTTCAACATGTCATTGATGATGAGCATCTTGCCAAGACCTTCCCCACGCCCTTGCTTCTCACCTTCAAACAACCGCCAAACCTTAAACAGATCATTGTTCACAGCAAACTGCCCAGCATTTAGGGCAACATCAGCCACAACACCATACAACACTGTCATGACAACCTCTGCAAGAGATGTTAGATCATTGACATGGGCACTACCACCCCATGTGGGAACACCACCCACGGCGCACATGATAGATACTCATGTGACTTGGCCAACGCTGTCTATCTCACACGCTGCAGGCAAGGATGCCCTGAGGCACAGTTCATTGGTAAAACCATGCAGAGGCTATGACAATGGATGAAATAGACACCGTGCAACAGTCGCCAGACTGGAATGTTCCCTTCCAGAGGGGCAACACTTCAGTGATCAAGGACATTCGGCCTCCGATCTTCGGGTAAACGCCTTCAGTATACGCAGAGCCGCTGAGCAGAGGCAGATAGCCAAGTTCAGTGCCTATGAGGATGGGTCCACCAGGATCTTGGGTTCCTGTTGCACTACAGGTGACCCCACCGCACTATACACTCAAGCACACGCGCGTGCGCACACACACTCACACTCTCACTGACACACACACACACTCACACTCTCACTGACACACACTCACACTCTCACTGACACACACACACACACACACACACTCTCTCACACACACACACTCACACTCTCACTCTCACTGACACACACACACACACACTCACAGTCTCACTCTCACTGACACACACACTCTCTCACACACACACACACTCACTCTCACTGACACACACACACACACACACTCTCACACACACACTCACTCTCACTGACACATGCACACACACACCCTCACTCTCTCACTGACACACACGCACACACACACACACTCTCTCTCACACACACACTCACTCTCACTGACACATGCACATACACACCCTCACTCTCTCACTGACACACACACACACACACACACACACACACACACACACACACACACAATCTCTCACTCACACACTGTCTCACACATACACTCACTCACACAAACTCTCACTCACACCGTGTCCCTCAGACACACACTCTCTCTCTCTCACACACACACTCACTCACACACAAACACACTCTCTCTCTCTCTCACACGCACACACACACGTAGATCCATGAGGTCAATTTTTATTGCAGATACACACTATTTGCAAAAAGCACACAGTCAGTCAAACATTTAATAAATTCCTACTTTAGAAATAAAACCAGTGTGACTCCAAGCCAAAACACAAATAGGTTCTAAACAAGGCCTCACACCTAACAAGGCCAACATTGTCTGACTTAAAATGTCACCTCTTCTTCACACTGATATAACGTCTAGTTCTCTCAGGACAGTGACTTGAAAGAAATTCAGGAATTTCCATATTCAAATTAATAAATTAAAGCGTCCTAACTGATTAGAGATTTAACAGCATCTTAGGTTAGTTTAATACAGCCTCATCAGTGATGTGACCCTTTGATCTTTTACATATAAAGTCTATGTATGCCACCACTTCACTAATGCCTGAAGAAGGAGGGAGGCTCCTAAAGCTTGGCTTTTAAAATAAACCTGTTGGACCATAACCTGGTGTTATGTGATTTCTGGTATGTTTAGTATTGTATTAAATGGCAGAGCAGGCTCGAGGGGCCAAACTGCCACTCCTGCTCCTTGTTCTTGTGTTCTGTGGGTTGTCATTGCAGGACTTTAGTCATCTCAGCTTCCATTCAATGGAGTTTCTATGTAGTTAATTCTTTTGTTGGGTTCTTTAGTGGAGATTCTGGGATTGACATTGTGCAAAGATATAGTAAGAACTGCAGATGCTGATGTCAGAGATAACACAGCGTGGAGCTGGAGGAACACAGCAGGCCAGGCAGCATCAGAGGAGCAGCAAAGCTGACGTTTCAGGTTGGGACCCTCCTTAGAAATGAAGAAGTGTCCCAACCTAAAATGTCAACTTTCCTACTCCTCTGATACTGCCTGGCCTGCTGTGTCCCTCCAGCTCCGCATTTGATGTCATGCAAGATGTGTTATGCAATGGTGTGATGGTCTCTCATTCCAGCGTCAGGCCATTGACATTTTCCTGGTCTCCCATTGGAATTACAGAGGTTAATCAGAATCCAGAAACCTGGCGCCTTCGGAGTTAGGGCACGTCTCCACCATTTCCCAATGGATCAGGTTCCCAACATCTCCAGGAATGCCCTCAAGACACCAGGAATTAAAGACTAAACTCCAGAGTTCTACTGGGACTGAAACCGAGAGCAAAGCCATTGAATAATTAAATGGAACTTTTAAAAATTATTTATATCGGTTTACTCCTTATCAAGATATTGGCAGCAGAGCATGTGCTGTTTGATTCACAAATCACATACTGTTCACCTGCATCCCACAAGGGCTGAGGGGTGTAATTGATTAATATTACAGTATTCGTATGAGGGCATTGCTGGTAGGCCAGCATTTAGTCCCAGAGGGCAGTTAAGGGACAACCACATGGCTGTGGGGCTGGAGTCACATGTAGGTCAGACCAGGTAAGGATGACAGTTTCCTTCCCTAAAATAAATTAGTGAACCAGATGGGTTTTTCCTGACAATCAACAATGGAATCATGGTCAAAATTAGACTCTGAATTCCAGACATTGATTGAATTAAAATTCCATCATCTGCCATGGCAGGATTCGAACCTGATGAATTGGAAGACAGCGTGAGATGTAGATAGAGACATATTACATTGAAAACAAAGCCAGAAATTTGCACATGATTCTTTAAACGGGAAACAGACAAAAGAATTGAGAAAATCAGATGATGAGATAGAAGAATATATAAAGTAGTTAGAAAGGAGGGAGTTGGGAAAAATCAGGCATTATAAAAAGAAAGAAAGCAAAGAACAGGTGAGACTACAGGCTACCATACAGTCAGAAACAACACTTGCACATTTTCACACTTGCACATGCACACATACTCACAGTTGCACTCACTCACATGCAGACACTCACACGCTTTCATACACATGCACTCTTCCACACACACATACACACCTAGTCATTGAAATGCCCTGTTGACACAAACACCCACTCACCCAATTCACATACACACACACACACACACACACACACACACAATCACACACACACACACACACACACACACACACACACACACACAGATACACACTCTCATTTATCTTCCTCTCACACACAATGAAAGCACATGGGACAGCAGCTGTTTTGGGACTTGGAAAGCCAGAGTCCCCTTTCTCACCTCCCCAATCCAGTCTGTACCAGATGGAAAACAAATAATTAATGGGGAATTATTTTTCTCTGAACTAATCGTTGCCACACGTTGCCAGGGCTGACAGCTGAGCGTAAGTGATGAGTGTAATTGGAATTCTCCTGGGGGCAGTCTGAATAAACACAGAGTTTCAAGAGCCCCCTAAGCTATAGGACTGAGAAACCGACTTAAGTAGGTTTAATGTTTGCCTAAAATGCGGTATGCGCTGCCTCCCTGTAGAGATGCATTCCATTTACCGAACCCAGGGAATTCAAAAGCTATTTAGCATGAGGCAACGCATTTGCAATTGTCCTTCCCCCATTTGCAGAATGTGCAAAGACTCCAGTTTCAGCACACATCTTCGGTCCGCCTCCCCCTCTCTCCCTATTTATTTTGGCTGAGGAAATAGCGGAGGCTTTGGCTGTGATCTTTCAAAACTCACTGGAGTCTGGGAAAGTCCCAGATGATTGGAAAATCGCTGTTGTAACCCCTTTGTTTAAGAAAGGATCAAGACACAAGATGGAAAATTATAGGCCGATTAGCCTAACCTCAGTTGTTAGCAAAATTCTAGAATCCATTGTTAAGGATGAGATTTCTAAATTCTTGGAAGTGCAGGGTCGGGTTAGAACTAGTCAGCATGGATTTAGTAAGGGGAGGTCGTGCCTGACAAACCTGTTAGAATTCTTTGAAGAGGTAAGAAGTTGGTTAGACCAGGGAAACCCAGTGGATGTTATCTATCTAGACTTCCAAAAGGCCTTTGATAAGGTGCCTCACGGGAAGCTGCTGAGTAAGGTGAGGGGCCATGGTGTTCGAGGTGAGCTACTGGCTTGGACTGAGGATTGGCTGTCTGACAGAAGACAGAAAGTTGGGATAAAAGGCTCTTTTTTCGGAATGGCAACCAGTGACGAGTGGTGTCCCGCAGGGTTCAGTGTTGGGGCCATAGCTGTTCACTTTATATATTAATGATCTGGATGAAGGGACTGGGTGTATTCTGGCGAAGTTTGCCAATGATACGAAGACAGGTGGACAGGCAGGTAGTACTGAGGAGGTGGGGAAGCTGTAGAAAGATTTAGACAGTTTAGGAGAGTGGTCCAGGAAATGGCTGATGAAATTCAATGTGAGTAAATGTGAGGTTTTGCACTTTGGAAAAAAGAATACAGGCATGGACTATTTTCTAAATGGTGAGACAATTTGCAAAGCAGAAGTACAAAGGGATCTGGGAGTGTTGGTCCAGGACTCTCTAAAGGTTAACTTGCAGTTAGAGTCTGTGATTAAGAAAGCGAATGTAATGTTGTCATTTATCTCAAGAGGGTTGGAGTATAAAAGCAGCGATGTGCTTCTGAGGCTTTATAAAGCTCTAGTTAGGCCCCATTTAGAATACTGAGCCCAATTTTGGGCCCCACACCTCAGGAAGGACATGCTAGCCCTGGAGCGTGTCCAGCGGAGATTCGCACTACATTCCCTGGAATGGTAGGTTTAACATGCGATGAACGGCTGAGGATCCTGGGATTGTATTCATTAGAGTTTAGAAGGTTGTGGGGATATCTAATAGAAACTTACTAGATAATGTATGGCTTAGAAAGGGTGGACGCTGGGAAGTTGTTTCCATCAGGCAGGGAGACTAGAAACCATGGGCACAGCTTTAGAATGAGAGGGGATAAATTTAAAACGGAAATGAGGAGACATTTCTTCAGCCAGACAGTGGTGGACCTGTGGAATTCATTTCCTCGGAGCACAGTGGAGGCTGGGACGTTAAATGTCTTTAAGGCAGAGATTGATAAATTCTTGATCTCACAAAAAATCAAGGGCTACGGGGAGAGTGCAGGGAAGTGGAGTTGAAATGCCCATCAGCCATGATTAAATGGCTGAGTGGACTCGATGGGCCGAATGGCCTTACTTCCACTCCTATGCCTTATGGTCTTATGGTCTTATTTCAGAACTGTCTCCCCCTCCCCCTTTTCTGATGAAGGGTCTAGGCCTGAAGTGTCAGCTTTTGTGCTCCTGAGATGCTGCTTGGCCTGCTGTTTTCATCCAGCTCCACACTTTGTTATCTCGGATTCTCCAGCATGTGCCGTTCCTATTATCTCTGAATGTTGACTGTTTCCTGGGGGAAGGAGTTGTAATATGAAGCAAGGCTCAGCTGGCTGCACTTACGTCTGTTGTAGTTTAGAAGAATGAGAGGTGATCTTACTGAAATCTATAACATCCTGAGGGACTTGAGGGAGTAGATGCTGAGGGGTTATTTCCTCTTGTGAGAGGCTTTAGAATTAGGGGACACAGTTTAAAAATTAGAAGCTTCCAATTTAAGTGGATGAGGAGGAGGTGAATATATCCAAGGCTGGGCCAGACAGATTTTTGTTTGATAAGGGAGTAAAAGGTATCGGGGAGGTAAGAGGGGCCGAAGTCCCTGTCAGATTACTTACGATCTTATCCAGTAGCAGAACCTACTACTGTTAGAATCATAGAATCACTACAGTGTGGGAGCAGGCCATATGGCCTATGGAGTCCACACCAACCCTCTGAAGAGCATATCACCTAGACCTACTCCATCCCTGTATCCTTATATTAACCATGGTTTACCCACCCCACCTACACATCTTTGGACTGTCAGAGGAACCCAGAGCACCCGGAGGAAACCCACGCAGACACGGGGAGAATGCACAAACTCTGCACAGAGGGTCGCCCGAGGGTGGAGTCGAGACCCGCTCCCTGGTGCAGCAGTGCTCATCACCGTGCTGCCAATGTGCAAACAGCTCCGTATGTATTTACATCTGTTGGAGAGGTATTTTCTGTTTAATGTATCACCTGAAAGATGACACCAGCAAAAATGCTGCACTCCCTCAGTACTGCAAAGACAAGTGTCTGAAGTAAGTCTCAAACTCACAACATGCAGACTGACCAATAAAAGTGTGGCCATCGAGTATGCACTGTCGAATAATATAAGCGCATTGGTATATTAGGAAATGGGAGGGTAGGGCATAAAAACATAGAAATATGCTGCTATTCAGCCTGTCTAGCCTGTTGCACTATTTACTTAGATCATGGCCAATTTTTATCAAACTTGGTTTACTTGCCTTTGTTCCCTTCATGTGAAGAAGTGATTCCACCAATGAGCCTAGCTCCAAATTTAAGACGCTACCCTCTCCACAACTCCCATTCTGGACTCCCAGAAGAGATAGTTTTCCTTTTCAACGTATAAACTACCTGAATCATGGTAACTTTCTCAGTGAGATCACCCCTTTCTCTTTTAAACTCAAGGGGACATAGAACGTAGAACATTACAGCGCAGCACAGGCCCTTCAGTCCTCGATGTTGCACCGATCTGTGAAACCAATCTGATGCCCATCTAACCTACACTATTCCATTATCATCTATATGTTTATCCAATGACCATTTAAATGCCCTTAAAGTTGGCGAGTCTACTGCTGTTGCAGGCAAGGCATTCCACGCCCTTACTACTCTCTGAGTAAAGAACCTACCTCTGACTTCTGTCCTATATCTATCACCCCTCAATTTAAAGCTATGTCCCCTCGTGCTAGCCATCTCCACCAGAGGAAAAAGGCTCTCACTGTCCACCCTATCTAATCCTCTAATCATCTTGTATGTCTCTAATAAGTCGCCTCTTAACCTTCTTCTCTCTAATGAAAACAGCCTCAAGTCGCTAAGCCTTTCCTTATAAGACCTTCCCTCCAGACCAGCAATAATCTGCTAAGTCTCCTCTGCACCCTTTCCAATGCTTCGACATCCTTCCTATAATGCGGCGACCAGAACTGTATTCAATACTCAAAGTGCGGCCACACCAGAGTTTTGTACAACTTCAACATGACCTAATGGCTCCGAAACTCAATCCCTCTACCAATAAAACCTAACACACGTATGCCTTCTTAATAACCCTATCAACCTGGGTGGCAACTTTCCGGGATCTATGTACATGGACACCGAGATCTCTCTACTCATCCACACTACCAAGAATCTTACCATTAGCCCAGTACTCTGTATTCCTGTTACTCCTTCCAAAGTGAATCACCTCACACTTTTCTGCATTAAACTCCATTTGCCACCTCTCAGCCCAGCTCTGCAGCTTATCTATGTCCCTCTGTAACCTGCAACATCCTTCCGCACTATCCACAACTCCACTGACTTTAGTGTCATCTGTAAATTTACTAACCCATCCTTCTACACACTCATCCAGATCATTTATAAAAATGACAAACAGCAGTGGCCCCAAAACAGATCCTTGTGGTACACCACTTGTAACTGAACTCCAGGATGAACATTTCCCATCAACCACCACCCTCTGTCTTCTTCCAACTAGCCAATTTTTGATCCAAGCCGTTAAATCACCCTCAATCCCATGCCTCCGTATTTTACGCAATAGCCTACCTTGGGGAACCTTATCAACCGCTTTACTGAAATCCATATACACCACATCAACCACTTTATCCTCATCCACCTGTTTAGTCACCTTCTCAAAGAACTCAATAAGTTTTGTGAGGCATGACCTCCCCTTCACAAAACCGTGTTAACTATCCCTAATCAAATTATTCCTTTCTAGATGATTATAAATCTTATCTCTTATAATCCTTTCCAACACTTTACCCACAACCAAGCTAAGGCTCACTGGTCTATAATTACCAGGATTGCCCCTCCTCCCTTTCTTGAACAAGGGGACAAGCGATCCTCCAGTCTTCTGGCACTATTCCTGAAGATAATGATGACATAAAGATCATAGCCAAAGGCTCCGCAATCTCCTCCTTAGCGCCCCAGAGAATCCTAGGATACATCCCATCTGGCCCAGGGGCCTTATTGATTTTCACACATTCCAGAATTGCTAACACCTCCTCCTTGTGAATCTCAATCCCGTCTAGCCTAATACCCTGTATCTCAGTATTCTCCTTGACAACATTGTCTTTTTCACGCCAGTCTATTTTAGACAACCTGCCCTAATAATAAAGGAGAAAAGCTAAAGAACTGTGGATGCTGGGAATCAGAAACAAAATCAGAAATTGCTGAAGAATGGTCACTGGACCTGAAATGTCAACTCTGCTTTCTCTCCCCAAATGCTGCCAGGCCTGTCATGTTTTTCCAGCAATTTCTGATTTTATTTCTAATAATAAAAAACAGCCTGAAAGTCATAGCTTTACGTCAATGTATTGGGTTGAAGTACTTTTCCCCCCCAAGTGTTCTGACTCTATGAAGGTTTGGAAAGGATTTAGTTATAAATTATCTGCTCCAGCTTATTCCTTTCATTGAGATGAGTTTGATTTTCTTTTTGCACTTCAATTTTCAACCTAAGAAATTTCTTGCTTGACCGCAGCTTCTTTCTCATTCAGTGGCTCCATTTTGTTCTGCTCGTACATCAGCAGTTCATTAGCTTTCTGTTCTTCCTGATTTGATTCTGAAGAATCAAAGATTCTAGGTCCGAAACGTCAGTCTTCCTGCTCCCCCGATGCTACCTGGCCTGCTGTGTTCATCCAGCTCCACACCTTGTTATCCAAACTAACTGATCCTGTTACCATGAGCAGCAAGGTGATATTGATGAAATACAGTCAGACCAGTGTTGAAGACATGAGTTCAAGCCCAATCGCTGGGTGAATTTCAACTCTGGCAATTAAGTGAAATCTGCCATAACAAAAGCCACAAATTCTCTCTGCAACTCCTTCTTGGCATCATACAAAGTTTTACCTTCAATGTTGTTCTAATCTTTCTGTACTCGTGATTCCGCAGGCTCATCATTCTCCAGATGAAGATAATAAAATGTGAGGCTGGATGAACACAGCAGGCCCAGCAGCATCTCAGGAGCACAAAAGCTGACATTTCGGGCCTAGACCCTTCATCAGACTGGTCTAGGCCCGAAACGTCAGCTTTTGTACTCCTGAGATGCTGCTGGGCCTGCTGTGTTCATCCAGCCTCACATTTTATTATCTTGGATTCTCCAGCATCTGCAGTTCTCATTATCACTCATTCTCCAGATGAAAATGTTTTATTCATCTCAGTCTTAAATGATATACCCCATATCTTCTGACTATTAGCCCTAGCTCTGGACTTCGCTGCCATTGGAAACATCTTTCCGACATCTACGTTGTCCACACCTGTTTTATAGACCTAGTTCAAGAGCCACAACAATTTAGTCTGCTGGCAATTCATTTCATTATAAAGGATTGCATTCCAATAGTCTGTCCTCCTCCATGCCACCCCATTCCCAACCCCACCCACCACTCCCTGCAGTGGGATTATCCCTGCAGACGTCCCACTCTGGCAGTTTGACACACCATTGTTCTGCCATTTTCACATTCCAATCGTTTAACCTGAACTATCAACATCCTTTCTCCACCAGCACTCCACCCCCAACCTCCCTCACTACTGTATAAAAGCTGCCCCCTCCACACTTCATGTCAGCTCTGACGAAGAGCCATCTAGACTTAGATTAAATTGCTTTCTCTCCATGGATGCTGCCTGGCTCGCTGCAATCTTCAGCATCTTTTTGTTTTCAGTACAGATCTGCCATGACCTTATTTAACAGTGAAGCAGACTTGAAGGGCTGAATGGCCCTCTCCTGCACCTAATTTGAATACACATTTCTATGTTTGTTGATTTGCTAGACATTAACCAGCTCTAGTATTGCCTCTGGCGGACTCTCTGGGGGAGAGAAACGGATTGGATGTACTGATTCCAATTCTTCTTGGATCACTGTTCCAGATTTCCAGCATTTGTTGTATTTTGCTCTTATTTACAAAAATCTCCTCTGGTGGCTTAGTGGGAATGCTTGTTTGATGATGCTAATGTGAAATGCCTTGGGTTATTTTACTGTTTTAAAGGTGCTATAGAAATGAAATTTGAGGTAGCCATTCTACTTCAGGCAGGTGACTACTGTTGGCACTAGATTCCTCATCATGATTGGCTGCTAAGTCTAAAAGGTCTTTTAATCATTTTTGTAAATTTACTTAGCCAGTGTTGGAACCTCAGCCACAACTATACCTGTTGTCAAGTTGTACTGATGGTCTGCCTGCAATTCCCTGCTGCACTGGTTAGAATTTTCACTAATAATTGTCATGCAGAAACTCAGCTTCTACAATCTTAGAAATGAGTTCTGTTGTTTTGATGTTCAAAAGATTTTCTTAATAAATCGATGCACTGCCTCTTCAAAAGTAGCTCTAAATAGGGATCAATCTGTATGAATAATTGATTGCTTTGAGCAGTGTTTCATTCACATAATCATCTTCATTATGACTGTAGAAAACTCTAGTGCGGTCTCATTTGGAATATTGCATGCAGTTCTGGTCGTCCCATTACAGGAAGGATGTGGAAGCATTGGAAACGGTGCAGGGGAGATTTACCAGGACGTTGCCTGGTCTGGAGCGCAGGACCTATGAAGAAAGGCTGAGGGACTTGGGTCTGTTCTCATTGGAGAGAAGGAGGCTAAGAGGGGATTTAATAGAGACATACAAGATGATCAGAGGATTAGATAGGGTGGACAGTGAGAGTCTTTTTCCAATGATGATGACTTCAGCTTGTACAAGGGGGCACAGCTACAAATTGAGGGGTGATAGATTTAAGACAGATGTCAGAGGCAGGTTTTTTACTCAGAGAGTGGTAAGGGTGTGGAACGCCCTGCCTGCCAATGTTGTTAACTCAGCCACATTAGGGGCATTTAAATAGTCCTTGGATAAGCATATGGATGATGATGGGATAGAGTAGTGGGATGGGCTTAGATTAGTTCACAGGTCGGCGCAACATTGAGGGCCGAAGGGCCTGTTCTGCACTGTATTGTTCTGTGTTCTATGTTCTATGTTCTATGTTCTATGTAGTAATTTCCACCCAGCTAACATGAGCTGAATTCATTGACCCTAATTGGGAATCTGAAAACAGTACATCAAGAAACTCAATTTTAAT
Source organism: Stegostoma tigrinum (assembly GCF_030684315.1). Taxonomy (NCBI): domain Eukaryota; kingdom Metazoa; phylum Chordata; class Chondrichthyes; order Orectolobiformes; family Stegostomatidae; genus Stegostoma; species Stegostoma tigrinum. Next base: position 108,319,272 of record NC_081359.1, on the reverse strand, counting down.
ATGTCCCATACTAAACATGTTTCCTTGAGATTTTTTAAAATTAGTTTATATAATATGAAGGTCTCTAGTATTTATTGTGCATCTCTAATTGCTCAGAGGGCAGTTAAGAATCAATCACAATGTTGTGGGTCTGGAGTCACATGTATGCCAGATCAGGTAAGGACGGCACTAAAGGACATTAGATGGGTTTTTCTCCCAACAGTCAACAGTGGTTTCATGGTCATCACTTGACTCTTAATTCCAAATTTTAATTGAATTCAAATTCCACCATCTGGTGGACAGCCCAGGTCTCCAGAATACTGCCTGGGTTTTAGGATTAAAAGTACAGCACGAACACCACTAAGCCACCACTTCTCCTTATATTTTTCCACCCTCCTGCTCCAAGAAGATTTCATGAAAATAGTGTGACTTTCAACAGCGTTAAGCCATGCTCAAAATGAAAGAAGAGATCCTTGCAAAGAAGCACAAGAACATTTCATTTTGTCAGTGGAGCACCTCCACGCTATCAGGAAATACCAAAGTGACTCACAACAAATAGAGCTCATTTTTGAAGTGTAATAATACTGTAGTAATATAGGAAAAATTCAGCCAATTTTTAATGAGAGAAACTCTGCATGCAACAATGCTCTAACAACCAGATAATTTTGCAATCTGATTGAGGATTAAGTAATAGCTGAGTCAGAAGGTTAGTCCCAACCTCTTCTTCCAAAGAATGCTATGAGATCCTTTCAATACATCTTAGAAAACAGAGAGGGCCTCAGTTTAATATCAAATGCAAAAGACTGCATCTCCAATAGTGTAGCACATCCCTCAGTACTAGAGTGTCAGCCTCTATATTCTTAAAATGGGATTCTAACCTGCAACTTTCCGGCCCAGTGGTATATTAACCAATGGGCCACTATAAACCCTAAAGGTTAGATTTGATTTCCTGTTGACATCATTTAGATCAAAAATTGTCCTCAGTGTCCTATTGTAGTGATGAGTAAAATAAGACCCACTCTCCCAGTCCACATCATTGGAAGTAACTGTGTTGAATTGATGGGTGAGGCCAGGCTGGATCATTTGGGATGGCTCATATGGCCAAATAGCCTTCTAAAGTGTCAATGACACAGAGCCATAAGATTGTAAGAAATGGGAGCAGAATTAGGACATTCAGCCCATCAAATGTATCGGAACACCATTCTCCTGCCTTCTCCTCATAACCCTAAATCCCTTTCCTAATCAAGTGGAGGTCAGGCCTGAACAATCTAATACAATGCTTTGAGGATGTAATGAGTAAGCTAGACAAAGGACAGTCAATGGGAATGATCTATTTGGATATCCAGATGACCTTTAACAAGGTCTGACCGGACCCTTATGCAGCCTCAGCAGTACATCCCTGCTCTAGTATTCTAGTTCCCTTGAAATGAAAGCTAACATTACATTTGCCTTCCCAACTGCCAACTGACTCTGCATGCCAACATCGAGAGAATCTTGAACTAGAATCCCTGAGTCCTTTAGTGCTTCATATTTCCAAAGCTTTCCCCCATTTAGAAAATGGTCTGTGCCTCTATTCTTCCTCACTCATAACTTCACTCTTTTCCACATTGTAATCCATCTGTCACTTCTTTGCAAACTCTGTACACCTGCCCAAGTTCTTCTTCAGCTTCCCATCTCCTCATCACTACCTGCCCTAGAAACCATCTTTGTGTCATCTGCAAATTTAGCAACAAATCCCTTAGTTCCATCATCCAAATTATTAATAATTAACCATGGAGACAGATATGGTCCCAGCACTAACCCTGCAGAGCTCCATTACTCACTAGCTGCCATCTTGAAAAAGACACCATAATCCCTACTGTTAGCCTTTTGCCAGTCAGCCAATCCACAATCCACGCCAATATCTTGCCCCTAACACCACAGGCTTTTATCTTATTTAGCAGCCTCCTGAGTGGCACCTTGTTAAAAGCCTTCTGGAAATCCAAATAAACCATGTTCGCTGGCTGTCTTTTGTCTAATTTACTCTTTACTTCCTCAAAAGATTCTAACAGATTTGTCAGGCCCGATTTCCCCTTGACAAAGCTACACTGACGCAACCCTCTTTTACCATGCATTTCCAAGTACTCCACATTTTCATACTTAAAAAATGGACTCAAAAGTCTTATCAATGACCATGGTCAGGCTAATATGTCTATAATTTCCTGTCCCCTGCCTTCCTCCCTTCTTAAACATGGGTGTTTCATTAGTCATTTTCTAGTCTTCTGGGGCCCTCCCTGACTCCAGTAATTCCTGAAAGATCACCACCGATGCCTCTACAATCTCCTCAGCTATCTCCTTCAGAGCTTTTGTGTGTAGTCCATCTGGTCCATGTGATTTAACCACCTTCAGACCTTGCAGCTTCCCCAGCACCATCTCCTAAGTGATGTCCACTACACTCACATCTATATTTGATGCTCCTGAGCTTCTACTATGCTACTAGTGTCTTCTACCATGAAGAATGGCACAAAACACTTATTCAGTTCCTCTTCCATTTGTTTGTTCTTCATTACTACTGTTCTAGCCTCATTTCCAATGGCCTGATGTCCACTCTTACCTCCTTCTTACCTTTTTTAAATCTAAAAAACAGCATAATTTTAAGCTGAAATGCAGGATCTTTAGAGGGAACTTCCAAAAAATGCTTTCACCCAGAGGATGATAGGGATTGGAAATTCAATGCCTGGGAGGGAAATTTAGGTGGATGACCTCTCAACCTTTAAAAATTATTTGAATGCACTCTTCAAGTGTCGTAACATTCAGGCTATGGGCATGATGTTGTAAAGTGGGACTAATGTAGAATTAATGCATTTTTGGCTGCTCAGACTCAATGGGTCAGAGGACCTCTTTAATACTATATGATTCTGTGATACTTACTCCATTGGCTCATACATAAAGTACAGTACACGTCAATTATAGGAGGTAGAAGATGATGCAATTTTAGGATAAGAGGGGGAAAAAGTGGCTGGAAAAATAAATCAGAAAAAATAAATGGAATTTTCCACTGGGCTCAGGCAAAATTAGCTTGAAAAATAGCATGTAAGTTTACCCAGTCCTGGTGACTTCAACAATCAAGAAAATCATTTGAAGAGAAACATTGCATACTTATATGTTTTTCTTAATGTATTGTCTGCATCAGTTATTATTTTTAAAACAATTTGTATTCCTGATTGCACCTTATTGATGATAATCTAATTTCACCATGGAACAAAATTGACTTACAGCAAAGCATTAATGCACCAAATCTCAAGTGCTACATTGAATATAAACTCGATTGGAATTTTATATATTCTCTTCTATATAAATACAAATTATTGAAACTAAATTAGAACAATGCTTTTCCAAAATTTGTGCTTTTGTTGATGATGAGATTATTTGGCGTGATATAGCTCTGGAATTTACATTCGGAATAAATGTCTGGCTGGCAGTGTTTGCCCACTGATAGGAAAGCATAAATCAGATGATAAATTTCCAGTAAGTGCATATCTGTAGTTAAACATAGCAAGCCTCCATTCTCCTTTTCAAACAGAAGCTATAATGAGAGAGTATCCTGCCAGGACACTCAAAATTGAGGATATGGGTTAGCTGTATCCACCCATATAGCTTGGGAGAGGTGGTTGTGAAGTGGTAATGTCACTGGGTTAATAATCCAGAATCAACATTCATGTTTTAGGGATGTGAGTTGAATCATATCAAGAAAGCTAACTAAATTCAATAAAAATATGGAATTAGAAATAACTAATCTGATAGTAATCATTATCACTTGTTGTAAAGTTACACCAGGTTCACTTAGGGAAGGACATTTCTTGTTGTCATCTGGCCTGCGTGACTCTGGACCTACATCAATGTGGTTGAGCCTTAAATGCCCTCTGGATAATTAAGGGTGAGTAGCTAACAATGCTAGCCCAGCAAGCAATGCCAATATTCCATGAATGATCTTCGTTCTTTCAAAAATAAAGCATTGATTTCTCAGGAAAAGATAGGGTTTGTCTATCCCAGAGTAAATTGCTAATGCTCGGATTTGGCTTAATCACTGCCAATTACTCATTGAAGAGATTTGAGAAATGATTTTACTCACAAGCAATCTGTCTAGTCATGAAAATTAATATTTACAGCTATGGAGTTTAATTCTTTCAGGATTTAATCATTAGAAAAAGCATTTTGTAAGAAAATGCTTTGGTGTTACAGACTCAACTGGCTGAAGGGTTTTTTCTGTACCATATGATTCTACGGGAAACGGTCCTTCTCCTTCTTCTTTCCATAACTTTTATTTATCTCTCTCTCATCACCTAATTTTTTTTCCTGTCTCTTCATTTCACTTTTTAAGCCCCATAGATATTGAGGCAAATTTAGTTCAATATTCTACTTACATTTCCTGGTGTAGATTTGGTGCATCCCAATATGAATAAATCTGTGATAATGGGAACTGCAGATGCTGGAGAATCCAAGATAATAAAATGTGAGGCTGGATGAACACAGCAGGCCCAGCAGCATCTCAGGAGAACAAAAGCTGACGTTTCGGGCCTAGACCCTTAGGCCCGAAATGTCAGCTTTTGTGCTCCTGAGATGCTGCTGGGCCTGCTGTGTTCATTCAGCCTCACATGAATAAATCTGGTGGTGTTTCTTTTCACACATTTCCCAGGTCCTCCATAGAGGGCTTTGCACTGATGTATTTTTTAAACTACATTCAGTTTCAATGCAAATTTCCATTAAATATATGTAGATATAATGAGTGACTGATACACTCAGCCATCAAGACTATACAGTGGAAATGTAACCCTCCCTGCTGGTTTTTCTCAGTTTGGATAAGTCAGATATCTTAATTTCAGTTTGGGGAGAGTAGGACTTCACAGTACTATACAATACACACCACCAAAGTGAGCCATTTGGATCTACTGCATGCTAGCCTTTTACACTTCATATCAACATCTGCCTAAACTTTTTTCATCTAATCATAACAGCAAGGCCAATATTTCCTTCTTCCTGATATATTTCCCTAGCTCCACCATTTGGTTTCACCTCAATCATTCCTTGTGATAATGAGTTCCATATTTTGTTATGTAGGGAATTCGAAGAAGATTGGATTGCTTTCCTTCGAGCAGGGAAGGTTAATCAAAGATTAAATAGAGGAATTTGCAAATTGTTGTATGTTTTAATAGTGTAAATTAGGTGATGCAATGCCTGGTGACAGGAGGATCAGTAAACATTGGACGGAGAATTAAGATACAACAACAGAAATTGCTGGAAAAACTTAGTAGGTCTGGCAGCACTTGCAGAGACAAAGCAGAGTTAACACTCCAGGCCCAGTGACTCTTCTTCTGAACTGCAGTTGTTTTTGTTTGTTTAGAGATTTAAGATAACTGGCAAAAGAACCACAGAGAAGCTAAAGACAATTTTTTTAATGTCATGCATTGCAATAGTCTGAACCACGAGTAAGAACACCGGGAAAAGCTACAATTCAAAAAGGAATTAGTTGCAAATTTGAAAACAAAAATATTGTAAAGCTATGAGAGGATAAGGAAACAGTGTATGAGATTAGTTAATAGTTCTTCCAGAGGGTCAGCACAATATCAATGGGCAAGTGTCCTCATTCTCTGTTTGTTTGATTCTTTGTAACAGTACTTCTGTACCACAGAATGTTAGAAAAACAAACCTGAAGTAGCTGGAAGTGCCCAGCAGATATGTGGATAACAGCTAGATTTACAATGGTGCTTTTCAAACCTAATAATATTCAGGAAATTATTTCCTGCCTGTTCTGTGTTAATGCAATGGTATTTTACCATTTAAAGGAAGGGCTATATTTTATGACAAGGTCCTAAGCTATTCTTATAATTTAATGGTGCTCTGGGCAGCAAATGGTTAAATAGCTTGTTTCACTATCTTCTGTTTTCTCCTCCCTTCCCCCACCCCTCATTTCTGCAGCTACACAGCGTGTGCTGATGGCGGGGAGGGAAAGATAGTCTTGGATCCAACTCCCTCCCGAACATCCTGAGACTGAGGATGTTGGAACCAGCGAGGGTGTGGCCCTTGCGAAAGGACAAGTCTCGCTCAGCCTCAGGGAGCCAGAGGGGATAGATCACAGTTTGAGTGATTTCCTTCAGTTATCACGGTTGTTTCTTTGTCGATGGGAGACATTTCACAGAAAAGAGATTCGTAAATTTAATGGTAGTACATAAAGGCGAGAAAACAAAAATCCAGGACGTTGGACCGGAGTCGTTCTTCCAATAGGTTTGACCGGGTTCGACCGTGTTGGAGAGGACGGAGGAGTGTTTCAGGACCCTGGACAGCAGAGTAGCGGGGGAACTGTGGGGGAGTTTCAGTACCCTGGACAGCGATGGCGTGGCCGTGCATTAGCCGGGCGTGTTGCATTGCTCGCTTTTGGAACCAGCTGGACAAGGCTGACATTGCGGTGCCTCTAGTTTTCACGAAATATTCCGAGGTTACCGATGGGGCTACTCCCCACCAACAAATCCGAGCCCCGGGCATCGATGCACAGCCTACTAGTGGCGACCAGGAATCGGTTGCCAAGACGACCGAGGTACCTTTTCTATTGTTGTTTTCTGAAAAAAACTCTAAAGAATTCATGTCGTTACATTCTGCCCTGCAATTTATATTTCTATTTAGGCACTTTACGGTTAATGTGTATATCAAGTTAATTTCTGGATCAGTCTGTATGGTCCAGGACTGTTTTGTAACCTTTAGCAACACAGGAGAGAGTCCTTTATCCACGAGCATCTACCAGTGTTCTCCTCCATCTCCAGCTACCTATAGTCTCCAGGCAGCAGATGCGGCTTTCTTTTCACCTACTGTCTGTAGCTCTCCACCCCTCCTTCCTCTTTGTTGTCGTGACCTTTCAAGTACTTGTTCTCTGTTTACCCTGTCCTGGTATTCTGTACATTCTGAAGATCTGACAGTGACCCTTCTCCCCCTTCACCACCCCCTTCCACTCCTCACGCCCCCCCCCCCACCTTTTAGCCCTTTCCCTTCCCTAAACGTAGCTTTTTAACATTCATTAAATGCAAAACTTGCAGTCAATGGAGGAGAGCCATGAAGCAAAAGCTGAAATAAAAACTGGACCAGAGGACACGTAAATAATATGTGCAGAGCAACCTATGTATAGCTGGGTAGACAGACAGGTAGATGTATAAACAGATAAAAGTCATTCATTCTAGGAATTGATTCTCACCTTTTCCATTTATTTGGACAACAATAGTCAATTAGATATAATTTCATTAAAAGTGCTTTTCACATTCAATTATTTAAATTTAGTTTATGACAGATTGCAGCATAATCCTTGTTTATAACCAACAATAAAATATTCCACTGGACCCTTTTCTAAAATTATTCTTTCAAGAATTTAGTAAGTTTACAGAGAGCCCACAAAACGTAATTAAAAGAACACACAGTGAGGGACACAAAAGCACACAGAGGCAAATCAAGCACACGCCCTTTTTAATTCTGACATTGCTAAACACTCTCCACCTTCTGATTTGCTTTCTCCTATCCATGCTACCAGTTGAACAGGGAATACCTCAATTGTATGAAGCCCATAGATGCTTAATTTTATTTCAGGTCCAGATCCCACACCCCTTTTTTGATTAATACTCACACAAACTGCGTCATACCACCTGAAATGCTGCGCCTCTATGCAGTGCCAATATGGTCTGGTAATACAGGAAATGTCAAGAGCACTGCAGTGAAGACAAGGATCTTTTCAGTTCAAAACCAATTTAATTTAATCATTTAATACTGGTACTTATATAACCTTAATGGAACGAGTGGCCTTTGTTGTTCACCATCGTCAGGGTTAGATGATGATTCTTTGAAATAGCAAGTATTAAAATAAACATTTAAAAAAAACTTGTTCTCGGCATTACTGTTTGGAATGCAGACTTGGCTGGCAATGTGCACTCTTTATTCTTTTGCACAGAAATAATCAAAATAAATAAATTATAGATTCTGGTATAAATCTATAGTTGGCAGTTGTGACTCAATGGGGCACACATTCACCTCATTTCAACAAATGAAGCACAAAATTTGCAAGATGACAGACCAGTGCAGTGCAGTATTGAGAGAGATGCTGCACTGTTGGAGGCACTGTCATTTGGATGAGAAGTTAAGCTGAAGCCTTATCTGTGCAATCAGTTTTTAACATATTATGTAATGCTAGAATTTGGGAAATTGGGTTCTGAAGTGGAGATTTTATTTGTTTTTGGCTGACTTACCTTTTTTTAAGGGTGTGGAACTCTTCTTTTGGGCAGTTGGTCAAAACAGCTTTTCCAGAAAATCATGTGACTCAAGCTAAGTGGCTAGAAAAATTACCTGGTGAGATAATCAGGGCAATTAACATGGAGATAGTGGCATAATGGTGATTTTACTCGTCCAATAATCTAGAGCCCCAGGTTATGAGGGGAAATGGGTACAAATCTTATTGTAGTAGATGGGGAAATTTGCATTCAATGTACAACTGGCTGGATGGCAAACACCTGTAACCACAGTCTATTGTCTTTTACTGATGTCCATGAGGGAAGGAAATCCACCATCCTCACCTGGTCTGGTCTACATTTGACTCCAAGTGTACAATGAAATTGACTCTTAACTGCTCCTGGACAATTGGAAATGGCCAATAACTGCTGGACTCTGCAGTGATGCCCACAGTCTACAAATGAGTGAAGAACAAATAACTTAAATTGAACTTTTATGACAGAAACTAAACTGGCCTAACCATATAAATACAGTGACTGCAAAAGCACATCAGAGACTAGGAATACTGCCACATGTAACTCACCTCCTGACTCTCCAAAGTTTGTCTGCAATCTACTCCGTCCCCAATTTGCCTGGAGGAATGCAGATCAAAACAGTACTCAAAAAGCTCATTACCATCTAGGATAAAGCAACTAGCTTGATTGGTCCCAGACCCACAAACATCCATTCCTTTGACCACCGAGCGGCATGTGCCATCTACAAGATGCACTACGGAAATTCACCAAAGATCCTCAGGAGGATCTTTCAAACCCATGTCTATTCCTAGAAGGACTAGGGCAGCAGGTATATGAGAACATCACCACCTGCACATTCCTCTCTGAGCCACTCACCATCTTGACATGGAAATATATCATTGTTCCCTTACTGTTGCTGGGTTAAAATCTTGGATTTATCTCCGTAACGGAGCTTTATGTCAATCTATAATACATGAACTTCAGTGGTTCATGAAGGCAGCTCATCACCACCCACTCAAGAACAATTAGGGACGGGTAATAAATGGTGATTCAGAAGTGAAGTCGATGCCCTATGAGCAAATTAAACAAAAAAAGGGTCAGAGACATGACTAAGGAGAAAGGATCCATAGCGGCAGCAGGGCAGTTTAGTTTTGAGGTCATCAGAATTGGAAATAAGTCTTAAGCTGTTTTAGCAGTCCAAGTAGACAGGGCTGGCAATGTTGTGAGGTTTTCTCTGAGATCAGTGAGGAAGCATCAATGATTAATCTATGCCTGTGTATCTTGGAGAAATATGGTAATGTAGAGAATTACATCTATGGAGTATGCAGAAATTCACTGAAAAGAAAAGTTTGTGATACTGTAAATGAGTGTGACTAATCAGTAAAGTATATTGCTGGGGAAAAGTGTTAAATCTTTCTTTGTGCTGTTAATAGTAAGATCTTTCCAGGTATTTTTGTGTATATCTGTGATATTTTCTTGTGTGGAATAAATGTTAAATGTTTGTTTGTTAAAACCATATTGACAGCCTCTTATGAATAAGTTCAGTGACAGAATACCATAGTAACTAAAGTGCAAATATAAAACCTATGGTTTATCAAGTCTGGGATCTGACTTGTCCAGCATTACCATCCACTAGGATCTGACTTGACCAATATTACCATCCACTAGGATCTGACTTGACCAACATTATCATCCATTAGGACCTGACTTGTCCAGCATTACTATCCACTAGGATCATAACATTTGCCATTTTAGTTGAATGGAAAGGTGTCATGTCGCTACTTTGAAGAAGAGTAGTGGAGTTCTGTCTTCGTCCTCGCTAATATTTACCACCAGTGAACATCACTAAAAGACATTATCTGATCATTTCTGCTGTTTGTGAAAAGCTGCTGTGGCAACTTCTATAGTACCTTCAAAAGCAACCTCTAACCTCTATTACCTAAAAAATCAGGCTGGTAACTGTAGGAGAACATGACCAATTGCAAGTCCCTCTCCGAGCCACACACTGTCCTGACTTGAAATTCCTCCAGTGTCGCTGGGTCAAAGTCCTGGAACTCCCTCTCTGACAGCACTATGGGAGTACCTACACCATAAGGACTGCAGCAGTTTAAGGAGGCAGCTCACCACCACCTTCGCAAAGGTAATTTGGGATGAGTAACTAAAATAACGACTTTGCCAGCAACATGTCCCATGAATATTCATCTTATAACTCCCAGAATTTCAAAACGAGCTATTTGTTTGTGTAGTGATTTGGAATGTCCGGAGATAATGAAAGGCAATACACCTGTGAGTATTCCTTCTAACAAGTTTGGGTGGTGTTTGGGAGAAGATGCAAGTGAACCAATGCCTGGGTGAACTACAGCTCTGTCAATTCATGGGTGTAGCTTTAGGTGGTGAACAGAGGGGAAATTTCCAGATCAGAAATGCTGAACTGGATTAGAAAATTATTGCATTTATACAGCGCCTTTAAAAACCACACAATGTTTCAAGTTGCTATGGACATAATGAAGTAATTCTGAAGTGATATGGTTTTAATATAGGAAACCTAGCCACAAATTTACATGCAGTCAACTTGCACAAGCAATAATGTTGCAATGATCAGATATTCTGTTTTTACGATCCTGATTGTGAGATTAATATTGGCCAGGACACTGAGAGAATTTCCCTGCTCTTCCTATAAGAGCAGGTGTGGTGTCTTTTACATTTACCTGAGACAGTATTGTTTATTGTCGTATTCAAAAGACAGCTCCTCCATCAACTGTCCAGGTTCTGGACATCAGTGCAGATTTTTATGCTCAAGCCCTAGATCAAGACTTGATCACATAACTCTGGAGCAAGTCTGTAGGTAATGGAGCTGCAATTGGCACATCTACTGGAGTGAAGCCTAAGTTACTTTGATGATTTTTCAGGAGCACACACTCCTAGCCATGATCTTGTTTTATGGTGGAGCAGGCTTGAAGGGGCTGAATGGTCCTCCTAATTAGTGTGTTCATAATTTACACTGACCTCAATCCTTTGTGGTGGCAAATTCCATCCCTGTTGGAATTTTAGCCAGGCATTTGGACTGGTTGTTCCATTAGAGGTGGTATACAAAGTGCATCATCCCAGCTTGTACACAGCAAGATCCCAGAAGATAATCTGTTTACAATGTTGTTGAGAAATAAATAATTGCTGAAATGTGAATGAGAACTCCTCTTCGAGATGGTGATCTTTTGCACTTACCCGAGAAGATAGCTAGAATCTTGGTTCAACAATTCATCTGAAATACACACTGCCAACAGTGCAGTGCTCCCTCTGTACCACACTAGTGCTCAAATCTCTGAGGTGACACTCATATCTAGAATTTTTTAATTAATAAGAGGACAAGCCACTGAACTCCAGCTGGCACTGTTGAGGAATGCCAAAGTAGAGGAGGCGGCAAAGGTGTGACATAATATTTGAATGACGAATGAACATAGTTGAATGATGGAAACAAAACTATTCATGAATTTTAGACCCAATCACACTGGGCACCTCAGAGCTCTGGCCTGTACCCACATTGATGTGGGCAAACTGGAGATGGCACAAATCCCACTGGACCTAAAATATCTCTGGGAAATGTGTTTGGTTTAATGCGTGAGATCCACTTTCCTACTGGCTTGATGGGGCTCCTGCTGGACCAGAAAGCATGTTCTGCTCTAATACTAAGGGGGCTAATGTCTTAGTGGTGCTGTCTGGAGACCCAGGTAATGTCCTGGGGCCCTGGTTCAAATTCTGCCATGGCAGATGGTGGAGTTTAATTTCAATAAAAATCTAATGATGATGAATAAACTGTTGTTAATTTGCCAAGGAAAACTCCTTTGGGTTCAATAATATCCTTTATGAAAGAAATCTGTCATCTTTACCTGGTCTGGCCTGTGACTCCAGACCCACAGAAATGTGGTTGAGTCTAAACTGCCCAAATTGGGTGTGACCAATAAATACTGGCCTAGCCAACAATGATGAAATCCTGTGAATGAATTAAGGAAAATCCTGGAACTGTTAGGCATCCCTAGAAGGGTTATGTTGTCTTGTGAGGAAAGGTTGGACTGGCTACATAGTATCCACTGGAATTTAGAAAGGTATGATGTGGATAAGCATATGGACGTACATATTGGATGGATAAGCATATGGACGTACATGGAATAGTGTAGGTTAGATGGGCTTCAGATCGGTATGACAGGTCGGCACAACATCGAGGGCTGAAGGGCCTGTACTGTGTTGTAATGTTCTATGTTCTATGATATAACTTCATTAATGTGTGTAAGATCCTAAGCAGTCTTGACTGGTTGTAGAGGAGAGGCCAGTTCCTCTTGTGGGAGAATCTAGACCAGGCATTGCAGTTTAAAAATGAGGAGTAACTTATTTAAGACAGAGATTTAAGATGGCAGTCAGTGTGAGATAGAGGTCGCGTGAATATACTCTCAGAAACTTGGTTCAAATTCAGTGCAAAGAGAGATGGGGGTGCTTTCCCTAATGATAATGCAAGAATCAAATCCCACCCCAGAGTAAGAGGCGAGCAGGAGAGGATAAAAGGTGTGAATTGTGAGGCTGAATTTGGTGAGACTAGCTGCAGAATAACATCACAAACCACAGCATGATGCAAGGGCAAGGAAGCTGATTGCTGAATATTTCTAGTCTTTAAAGCAAAAGTGAAGTCTTCAGTTTATATATGGGTCTCCAGTTCTCTCTTCGCTTGTCTCTTTTCTTAAAAATATCTGCTTAACATATGATTGATATTGGTAACTATTTTTGTTTTATAAAAACAAAATATTACAGTAAAATGTGAAAGGCAGAGAAACAAGAGCCTTTAATTTATAAATTAAATCAAGCCCAACAGTGATTGCAGGACAGGTGATGTGTTGCTGCTGTAGAATGTAGAAGTTGCTGGACACCATGTGATCCAAAGTGAATATATCTGCATGTTTGTAGGTCAAAGAACATCAGATTTGAGTCTCAAGGTGAGAGTCTGAGCTGCAGACGTTGCACCAGATTAGGGAAGGTGAAAGTTACCTGTATACTTTGATGCAGAGGGCAGTCATACTCTTCGGCCTGGGTAACTTGAATTTGTTCTGTGATTAGTGATGGTTGGGGGTGTAACAGCAAGTGAAAGAGGTATGAGGATATAAGGGGTTGCAATTTAGGGGTTTAGTAGTTAAGGGATCTATGAATCCCAAACAACAAGAATCCATGTTCTATGGATAAGAGGGAAGACAAATGGAATGTTGACTTTTATTTCAAAGTGAATGGAGTACAAAAATAAGAAGGTTTTGATAAAACTATACATGGCACTAGTCAGACCACAGCAGGAATACTGTGGACAGTTTTGAATCCCTTATAAAAGGAAAGAGTCTGGCATTGGAGGAAGTACAGAGAAGGTTCATTTGACCGATCCTGGGTATGGAGGGACTGTCTTCTGAGGAGATGTTGAGTAGATTAAGTCTGTACTCATTGGAGTTTAGAATAAAGAGAGGCAATCTCATTGAAACAAGTAAGATTCCTAGGAGACTTGACAGGCTTGGATGTGAAAATTTGTTTCGCGTTGTGGGAGAGTCTAGGACCAGACAACAAAATCTCAGAGTTGGGGGAAAAAAATAAGGCAAAAAAATGGAAATTTCTGTGGATACTAGAAATCTGAAACACAAATAGAAATTTCTGGAAAATCTCAGCAGATCCAGCAATATTTGTGGACAGAAATCAGAGTTAATTGTTCTGAACTATTCTGAAGTAGGGTCACTGGACTGGAAACATTAATCTGAGTTTCTCTCCGCAGATGCTGTCAGACCTGTTGAGATTTTCCAGGAGTTACAGTTTGTTTCTCAGGGTTAGGGGTCACTCAGTTAAGACCAACCTGAAGGAGGAACTTCCTCTCTCAGAGAATAGTGAACTTGTGGAATTCTTTGCTGCAGCGTGCTTTTGAGTAGGGGTTGTTATGTATATTCAAGGTTAAAATAGACATTTTTCTTCAGTAAGGGGAATTGACAGTATGAGGAAAGGGCAGGAAAGTCACGTTGAGGATTAGCTGATCAGCCAAGATTGCATTGAATGGCAGAGAAGACTCAATGGGCTGAATGGCCTACTTCTGCTCCTATGTCTTATGATCTTGTTTGGAACTTATTTTTCTCTCTGAGGGCCGTGAGTCTTTAGAACTTCTGAAAAGGTGTTGAATGCAGAATCCTTGAATATTTTCAATGCAGATGTAGATAGATTCTTGTTAGGCATGGGTTTGAAAGATTATCAATAGAGGGGTACAATCATGTGGTAAGGTCACTGGACTGGGGAAATCCATAACCTATGGATGGGGATTCAAATCCCACTGCAGCAAATGGTGCAGCTTGAACTGAATCAACACATGTGGAATTCGAAAGCAACTCTCAGTAATAGTGATCATGAAAATACCTTTATGGGTGGCTTAATGGTTAGCACTTCTACCTCACAGCACCAAGGACCCGGGTTTGATTCCACGCATGGGCAGCTGCCTGTCTGCGTGGAATTTGTATGTTCTCCCTGAGTCTGTGTGGGTTTCTTCCGGGTGCTCCGGTTTCCTCCCATAGTCCAAAGATGTGCAGGTTATGATGGATTGGCCGTGCTAAACTGCCAACAGTGTCTAAGGATGTGCAGGCTCAGTGGATTAGCGATGGGAAACGCAGGGTTTCAGGGATAGAATAGGGACATGAGTCTAGATGGCATGCTCTTCGGAGCATTTGTGTGGACTTGATGAGCTGAAGGGTCTGCTTCTGCAATATCAGCTTTCTATGATTCTATGAAAGGTGGCCAGGAATGTGGATTTCAATATATAATCATATCCACCGTGAATCTATTGAATGGTAAAGGAGACTTGAGGGGTGGAGTAGTGTCATCCAATTCCTTGTTCATGTGTGTGTTATGATCCCTCTCAGAGAGCTTTCAAGACATTTCCCTCAGGAATTAAACAAAGTTGCTGATGCTCTTGTCGCTTACTGAAGTTTTCTGCTTGACTCCATTTTCCATTTCACAAGCCATAGTCACTGAATGGACCATTCGCTCCCAATCCATTTGGTCTCTTCTGCTAGCCCTCGAGTTCCAGCTCCTCCTTTGCTTGTCACACCTTGCATATCATATCCAATCAACATCTCAAAGGATGTCCTCTGTGCATGGGAAGAATTTTAACATTCCTCCACCACACCACTCCATCTCCCTCCCCAGTGGACTTGCAGATGGTGTGGTGCCCATGAAATC
This sequence comes from Stegostoma tigrinum, assembly GCF_030684315.1. Taxonomy (NCBI): domain Eukaryota; kingdom Metazoa; phylum Chordata; class Chondrichthyes; order Orectolobiformes; family Stegostomatidae; genus Stegostoma; species Stegostoma tigrinum. The sequence continues at coordinate 108,303,805 of NC_081359.1, read as the reverse complement.
CCCTGGATGATCTTCTTCTCCCTCAACTGCTTTCCATATTACAGGGCTCTCTGACAATATCTTGTGGGATGCTCCTGTCTTCTTCCAAATTAAGGCCCTTAAATGGCCTCAATTCTCAGTTTAGGGGCAGGGTCAGGAGACTGGGCAAAGCACCTTAATTGGAAGAAGAAGAGCTACTCTCACAGCCCCCTTTTCTCAGGTCACCAATCCTGACCCTCACGAGGACTGCATTCCAATTGTGTTCCCTGCCCACAGCCTCTCCATCAAGCCCTATCCTCCCACCTCTCCCTACGCAATAGCCTAGTGGTATTATCACTGGACTGTTAATCCAGAGACCCAGGTGATATTCTGGGGACCCAGGTTCAAATCGCACCATGGCAGATGGTGGAATTTGAATTCAATAAATATCTGGAATTAAGAATCTAATGGTGACCGTGAATCCATTGTCGACTGTTGGAAAAAGTCACTGGTTCACTAATGCCCTTTAGGGAAGAAAACTGCCATCCTTACCTGGTCTGGCGGGCATGTGACTTCAGACACACTGCACTCTGGGCAATTAGAGATGGGCAATAAATGCTGGCCTAGCAAGCGATGCCCTCGTCCCTTGAATGTATAAAGAAAAGGCATCTCACCTCTACTCCCTGCTGAGAGCCTTTTTGTATGTGCCTGATCCTAGTCTCAGGGGCTTAAAATCTGGCCACTGTTTATAGATCCCACCCTGGCCATTTTGGCCAGTAGTCCTACCAGAACAACTGCCAGGCAATCAGATTGGCTTGAAGCTCTCGAAGCAGGCATGTGCCTAAATGAGGGACTGAACTCCCAGTTCCAAAAAAATGAATAATCCTCAAACATCAAGTGGCCAGTGGGGCTGCTATGATTGGTAGAGTTGTGCTCATTTCCCACTATTTAGAAAGTCCCACTCCTGAACAAACAGCCCATTATCTCTTTTCTGCCTTCACATAATTGATAACCTTTGTAATGGTCTATCACACTACCATCCTCCAATGCCTCTACTCTGCCCAGCTGTGTGGAACTCCAGTGGCTCAGTTTTGCTCATAGCTTCAACCCAAGCATAACCAAAGCATTTCCTATAGTGGATCATTTTGAAACCCATAATTTTATTCTTTTGAAACCTCTAAGGATGTACCTTTGGTCCCAGCTTCTTCCTCATCTTTGTGTGCAGTTTACCAGCAACATCACAGCAGAAACATCGCAAAAACAGAAATTGCAGAAGAAACTCCACATGTTGACAGTATCTGTGGAAAGAGAGCAGAGTCAACATTTTGAGTTCAGTGGCCCTTTTTCAGAATGGATAATAGCTCGGAAAAGACAGTATATATGCTGAAGATGGGGGAAAGACCAAGTGGAAAGGTGGAGACCTAGTCCAGAAAGAGACAAAGGAATTTAGGCAGACACTAGGATGGATAAAAGTACACTACGGAAGGAGAAAAGCTGATGATGGGAACAATGAGTTGGTGAAAATGGGTTGCTGTGCTGAAAGAAGCCCAATTCATGACAGGGCTGGGCTGTGGGAGTTAGATAAAGGAACTGAAGGCAGTTTCAGCTTCTAAAATTGTGAAATTCGTTGTTGCATCCTGAAGACTGCAGGGTCTCTAAGTGGAGAATGAGGTACTATTCTTCCAGTTTGCACTGGTCTTCACTGGAGCACTGCAACAAGGCCAAGGTAGAAGTGTTGGCCAGGGAACATGAAGACAGCAGGTCAGTTTCTACATGTATGTTAATGACACCCATGTTAAAGTCACATTCAAATCTCCCAATCCATCTCCCATCACTGCAATTGGCATGTCAGACATCCGATCTAGGGGAAGCCTAACTGCTTCCAGTTCATCTACATGACTGAGGGATAAACAATAGCAGGGAAGGATTCCCCTGGAGATGGTAAGCACTGCAGATGCTGGAAGTTAGAGTCAATAAGTGTGGAGCTGGAAAAGCACAGCAGGTCAGGCAGCATCCTAGGAGCAGGGAAGTCAATGGTTCAGGCTGAAAGCCTCCGATAAGTATCCTGACAAAGGGTTTTGGATGGAAGCATTGATTTCTTTGCCCCTCAGATGCTGTCTGACCTGTTGTGCTTTTCCAGCTCCACATTTATTGACTGGGGCTTCCCAATTGTCTTTGAGATGCTGTCATGGCTGCCACCTGAGAGGACAGGTGGGGCCTTGCATTTATCTGAAGGGCAGTAACCTCAGCAGCAAGTGATAGCCTCAAATCACTGGAGTGGGACCTGAATGCACAGCCCTCATGGCTCAGAGAACTGCCAGTAAGCAATAGCTAGCACCTTCATGCCATCAGGTGACATTGCCTTGTCCTCCGTGTGAAAGGTCACTTTAATTTGCTCATGTTCAACTTGTGCATTGTTGCAACAAGGTTTTAAGCCCCTCAAAAGTGGGACTGGTCCCAGTTCACCTGTTGGTCACCACTCCCTTTACAATCCCTGGGAGGGGTTTGGGAATTCTTTCAAGGAATTTAACGAAAATTAATGCACAAATTAAAGTGTTAATGAAGTTAATCAGAAACTGCTTTAAATAAAAGTCACAATATCCAATGTTGGAATAAGTGCCAAGAAACATAATACAGAACAATGTGGGACATTTGAGGGATGTCAGCAGGAAGCCAAATGCTTGTGACAGCAATCATACGGGACAACTGTTTCAGGCCATAAGAATTCATGAAAGAAATCTTTAAAAGCAAAGTGATAAGATTTGTTTTTGTGGACATACAATGAACGAAAGTAGCCTGTCTGTTTCTGCCAAAGAGACAAATTTGAAGGCAGCGTAGATACGCAAACATCCACATTAGAATACAACAGCACTGAGTTTATGAGATAACGAGGTGTAGAGCTGGATGAACTAAAGTTCTGAATAAAGGTTGATAAAAACTATGTAAACCAATTAATACTGTATTTTGAGTACCGTTTTCTGTAATCTATTAAATTCAATATTAGTATTAGTAAGAAGGTTTTGTGCAGAAATTAATGAGGTTTGAAAGTTGAGAAATTCCCACTTAATATGTTACAACTCAGAGTGTTAAAAATGGAGGATATAATGATAATCAATACATTGACGATCATCTTCTGAAATTCCATAGATACCTGAAAAATTCTTGTAGCTTGGAAGCATGTAAATATTCTCAGCTATTGAAGAAAGGAGAAGGGGAGAGAACTATAGATCTGTCAGCCTTACAGTAGAAGTGGAGCGGATAGCCTTGCTTCAGAACTGTTATGAAGTTCTGAAGGTGTGTCACTGAACCAACAACATTAACTCAACATTCTCTCCACAGGCGTCACCAGGCTTGCTGAGATTTTTCCAGCAATTCCCATTGTAGAGAGGGATATGGGTGTCTAGTAAGTCACTAAAGGCTAACACGCAGATGTTGCAAGCTTTGGGAAGGCTAATGGAAAGTTAACCTTTGGCACAATAGGATTTGAGTACAAGAGTAGTGAAGTCTAGCTTCAATTGCATAGGAACTTCAGATTGTACCTGGAGTAATGTGCACAGTTTTGGTCTCCTCGGGAAAAATAATATTGCCGTGGAGGCAGTGCAATGTAGACTCACCAAACCTGTTCCTGGGTTGGCATTACTGCCCTATGGAGAGAGATTGAACAAATTGGTAACAGAGTTTTGAAGAACAACATGCAATCTGATTGAAAATTCCAAAATATTTAAAGAGATGGATGGGGTAGACAGAGGTGAAGGGTTTCCCTGGCTGGGAGGTCTAGAGCCAGGAGGAACAATTAAAAATGAGGGACTCACGTCTACATCTTGTTTAGGACCAAGACAAAGAAAAACTCTTTACTTAGGAAATGGTGAATTATCTTATCCAAGGGCAGTGAAGCTCCAACTTTGAGTCCCTTTAAAGTAAAGCTTGATAAATGTTTTGATAAAGGGTTGTGACAGTAAAAGACAGAGATGTGTTCAATCAGTCATCTCATATTCAATGGTAGAGAAAGTTTGATGGGCTGATTGGCCTACTTTCATTCCTTTGATTCAATATTTTGATGAAAGGTTGTCGACCTTAAATATTTACTATGCTTCTCTGCACCAAGATATTGCTAGCACAAGAATTGAACAGGCTGAATAGCCACCTTCTGTGCTGCACAAGTCTATTGTTATTGTTCCGAGCTTTGGCTTGTACCATTAGCCACTGTTGATCATTATTTTAAATACATTCATGGATTTTTTTTTGTCAGTGTACATTGTCAGTTAAGAGTTAACCACGTTACTGTGGCTCTGTGGCACGTAGGCCAGATCAGGTGAGTTGGCAGATTTCCTACCCATCAATTTTTATTGAATTCCAATTTCACCGTCTGTCAGAGTGGGTTTGAATCTATGTGTCCAGAGTATTAGCCTGGGGTTCTGGTTTACTCATGTAGTTTAGCACTTTGACATCACCTTCTCCAAACTAGAGTGGGATTTTATGCAAACCTTGTTCATCATCGGTGCTAACCACCCAGTAATGTGACTTATTGCTTGTGGATTAAGTCATGTGTTAGGAAGGTGGACTTGTTTTCCATTATAAAATTACCAGTTTTATAGGCTGTATTTTGCAACAGATAAACATTGTATGTAAATTTACAGCACTATAATATAGGATGATGTCCTGTTTGCCATTCAACAATACACTGTACGGTGGAGAGATTAGATCTAGAGTTACAGTTTAAGTTTAAGAGTTCACACTTGTTAGAGCAAAGACTGGGAAAAATGTTTTTCTCTCAGACCATCAGCTATGGAATCCCCTTCTCCTGAAAAAAGTGGACACTGGGTCATTGAGTTTATACAAGGATGAGTTAGATTATTATTGGACGAGGGAGTCGTGAGTTATAGTTATAGTCATAGAGATGCACAGTGCAGAAACAGACCAGTCAGTCCAACACGTCCATGCTGACCAGATATCCTAACTAAATCTGATCTTATTTGCCAGCATTTGGTCCATATCTAAGTCCTTCCTATTTATGTGCCCATCCAGATGCCTTTTAAATGTTGTAATTGTACCAGCCTCCACCACTTCCTTTGGCAGCTCATTCCATACACGCACCATCCTCTGTATGAAAACATTACCCCTTAGTGCCCTTTTAAATCTTCCCTTTCTTGCCGTAAACCTATGCTGTGTAGTTTGGACTGCCCCACCCTGGGAAAAAGACCTTGCTTATTTATCTCATCCATGCCAATCATGATTTTATAGATTTCTATAAGGTTACCACTCAGCCTCTGACGCTCCAGGAAAAATAGCCCTAACCTATTCTGCCTTTCCCTATAGCTCAACTTCTCCAAACCTGGCAACATCCTTGTCAATCTTTTCTGAGCTCTTTCAAGTTTCACAACATCCTTCTTGAAGGCAGGAGAACTGAACTGAATGCAATATTCCAAAAGTGGCCTAGCCAATGTCCTGTACAGCCACACAAAACCTCCCACTCCTATGCTCAATGCACTGACCAAAAAAGTTATGGGATGCAGACAGGAGAGTGGAGCTGAGATGACAAACAGGTGAGCCATGATCTTAAGGAATAGTACAGCAGGCTTGAAAGGCCAATATCTGCTCCTGGGTCCTATGTTCCTCGAACTGTAATGTTCCACTATCTAAGCAACTCCATGTATATTTTCGAGATATTATACCTTTCTTACATTGTTTGATAACATAATCAAGGTTAGTCAATCCTGCACATGTTATAGTTAACTAGAATTAAAAGTCTAATGATAACCATTGCCAATTGAAAGGAGAACTCCATCCAGTTCACTGATGTCCTTTAGGGAAGGAAATATGCCTTCCTTACATGAACTGGCCTACATGTGACTTCAGATGCACAGCAATGTGGTGGACTCTTAACAGCTCTCTGGGCAATTAGGGATGGACAATAAATGCTGTCTGGCCAGCGATGCCCTTATCTCATGAGTGAATTTAAAAATTTATCGTAGCCAGTGGCACAGTGGCTCGGTAATTAGCCTTGCTGCCTTACAGCGCCAGGGACCTGGATTTGATGTTACCCTCTGTCTGTGTTGAATTTTCACATACTCACTCTGTTTGAGCGAGTTTCCTCCAGATGCTTTGGTTTCCTCCCACAGTCCAAAGATGTGTAGGTTAGATGGATTAGCCATGGTAATTGCAGGGTCACAGGGTTAGGTTAGAGGTTAGGCTGAGGTGGGATGCTCTTCAGAAAGCCAGTATGGGCCAAATGGTCTGCCTCCCCGTTGTAGGGATTCTACGATATGCCCGGAAGCAATCATAACCTGTGTGGAGGGGCTATAGTTTGTTGCTTTTATTTGTTCATTCATGAGATGCAGGTGCCACTGTCTGGGCCAGCGTTTATTGCCCCTTTTAGGGGCTATTTAAGAGCCAGCACATTGCTGTTGGTCTGCAGTCAAATGTGGGATGGCTGTTTCCTTCCCTAAAGGATATTAGTGATACAGATGAGTTTTTCCAACAATTGCTTCATTGTTATCGTTAGACTCTTATACAGATTATTGTTGAATTCAAATGCCACCCTCTGCCCTGACAGGATTCAAGCCTGGGTCCCCTGAACATTAGCTGGTTCTCTGGATTAACAGTGCAGCAATAATACCAATAGGCCATCACCTCCCCCAGTCCTGTTTCCTGTACTGCACTCCACCCATAATCTTATTTTTACTAATAATCATCAAACTCCATGATGCAGACGTTATGTAATTCACTCACAAGCTTCTCAAAAACAATTTCCAAGGATTACAGAAAGTATGGCCGTTAATTCTTACCTAATGTATTGGATTCATCCTCCCCTGCTCTCACTGAACCACATAGGGTAACAGCTTAGTGAGACCTTGAGCCTCCTTACCAACCTAAACCAGAAATGTTCAGTAAATTCTTTAACCCTTCTGATATTATGACATGATATTTAAATTGGTTAATCTCTTCAGTTAAACTCCAGGTCATCTCAGTGGAATCTTCTGCAGCTTGCCGGAATGGGAAGCAAGCTGGCAGAGGGTTGGGGGGAGAATCTTAGTTGCAGAAGAAGCCAAAATTCAGTCCCCCAGGGGCAGGATAAACATTTATAATCATGTTTTCAGAACTGTAAAGGTGTGTTGAGCTTCCTGATGGTAAATACTAGGAAATACTTTTGCATTACGTGCATGCTTATTAGAAGGCCAACTGTCCAGAATTAAGGGCCCCTTCCCAATTAAGTTCTCCATGAGCAAGTGACATGATGGTTCTGACTCTCAATTGCCTACAAGAGCTGTGCAAAGGGCTCTTGTGATGTGGTGGTTATGTTCCAGAATGCCTGGGTTCATGCGCCACCTGAGGGGTGTAATAGCATTTATGAGTATGTTGATTTGAAAATATCTACAAGAATTGCACAGCAGGTAAGGCCCTGTTACTTGAGTGGAGTGAATAATCCTGATGAAGGAGCAGCACTTCGAAAGACTGTGATTTTGAATAAACCTGTTGGACTATAACCTGGTGTTGTCTGGCTGCTGACATTTGAATAGGTTCAAGTACGGCTTTTCCCCCACTGTTATTAGAATTCTGTATGGACCTCTCAAATTTTAAATTTAATGTTGATCCCCCTTCTATGCACCTTCTCTACAGCGTAAAATTGTATTCTTTACTCTGTTCTATTACCCTAATGTACTTTGTATGGTACTGTGCTACATGCGAAACAAAACTTTTGCTGTACCTAGGCATATGGACAATAATAAATCAAATCAAATCAGGCTATCACTCTAAAGCTGTTTTGAAAGAAATCACCAAGTTAATTATTAAACCCTTCTGGCACACTGAAAAACCCTAATATCACTAATTCAAAATGTAAAAATCCAAGCTTAAAAATAAATTAAAACATATATAAATCACGTATGCAACATCACAATATCATTAACCATCAGGTTCATTAAAAACCAATCTAATGACCTTAAGAAAGGAAATCTATCATCTTTACCTGGTATGGCCTACAAGTAAATCCAGACCAACAGCATTGTAGTTGCTACCTGACTGCCTCTGAAGTGGCCAATAAATCACTTAGTGCAGGGGCAGTTATGAATTCATAAGTGCTGGGCTTGCTATTAATGCCCAAATCACAAGAAAGGGAAACAAAATGTCCACTTAGCTTTAGACTTGTAGCCTCAGTGGGAAATAAAGTGACTATAAAATCCATGTTTGCTGTTGATGTGCCATTGTTGCCAATGAGCTAATCCATGTATTTTTAAATCCTGGGACACTCAGGCATCTGAAGCAGCGACAGAAGCTGTGTCAGCATCAGTAAGTGCCAAGGCTGCATCGCGCCGAGAGTCGGTCATGAGGCAGGACTATCGCCCCTGGAAGGTGCGCCCGGAGCCCAGCTGTAAGCCCAAGCAAGAATACACACCAACAGACACACCCTTTGAGAAAGAGACACAATACAAGATGGATTTCAAGGCCTGGCCAATCCCCAAGAGGAGTGATCACCATCCTTGGATACCAAAGGGGGACAGGGGCAGCCAGACACCAGTGCTCACCAGAGAAGAGCCACCTGGTTCGGTCGCAACTCCTGTGGCACTTCCAGCGGTGGGTCATGATCCAGCAAAAGGCAAGGTGGCAGATGCTCTTAACAGGCAGATCAAGGAGGAGAGAGGGACCAGCACCTCCTACAGGTAACAGACAAACCACAGCCAGATTTCCTTCACTGTGAGCATACTGAGCCATTCTTAAACCCTTAATGAACAGCCTTTAACAACAGCCAACAGAATGTTATTATTTATCATGAAGGGGAATTGAATACAAATACCAAAGGATCTCTTGTGATGCAGGTAGTGTCCTTACTTCTAAATCAGGAGGCCTGTGTTCAAGTCCTAACAGCTCTAGAGGTGTGCAATTAAAAAAAACCTATGAAAAGGGTGATTTGAAAATATCCCTACAAGCATCAGGAGGTTATGATTCAGTCATACAAGGTGACACCACCTATGGGGTACAGTGTACATTATACCTACATTATACCAGTGCACCTTCTTTAGGGAAGCAATGTCAATGCACAGGGAGCAATTCTGTAAAGGGTTAGCAGGCTAGTACCCGGAATGGGGAGTTGTATTGTATTGTTGGTCAGGATCAGCTGCCAGAGTTTGGAAGAGAAGAAACTTTAATGAAACACAGTCAATGACTAGATAAGTATGTTTCCCCTTATGACAAAATCGCCCTCTGAATTGGAACTGAGCAAGCCACTCAGTTCATGGGAAATTAGGGATAGAGTCATAGAGCTATACCATATAGAAACCTTTCATCCAACTCATCTATGCTGACCAGATATCCTAAATTAATCTAGTCCCATTTGCCAGCATTTGGCCCATATCCCTCTAAACCCTTCCTATTCATATGTCCATCCAGATGCCTTTTAAATTGAACCAGTCGCTACCACTTCCTCTGGTAGCTCATACCCTCTGTGTGAAAAAGTTGCCCCTTAGGTCCCTTTTATATAAATGAATAAAGGAAATGAATGTCAACCCTTCGTGTAAGAACATCCAAACAGGATGAGGTGCCTGGATCTGTTTGACAATCGATAAGACAATGGCTAATTCTAACTCTGTTCACCCACCTCGACTTAATTCCCATCAGTAGCCCTATCTATCAGACTGGGGATTAAACAGAGAAATCACAAGGATTCCTTTCATAAGCCTGTATTATGTCTCCTTGAGCAAACTGAGAGGTGATCTAACTAAGATGTTTAAGGTAAAGGTGTTGACAGGCCAGAGACAGAGAAGGTATTCATTTGATGGAACTAAAAATCTGGATTGACCCTCTGAGTGCGGTACTGAGGGAGTGATGAGCTGTCAGATTGCTTTGTTAAATTGAAGAGAAAATGGTCTTCAAGTTACAGCAAGGTCAGTACCCTTAGGCCAGAGGAAATTAAGGGGTGATTTAGAACATAGAACATAGAAAAGTACAGCACAGTACAGGCCCTTCGGCCCACGATGTTGTGCAGTGGAACTTCCTAATCCAAATATAAAATAACCTAACCTACATTCCCCTCTATTCACTGCTGTCCATGCGCATGCCCAGCAGTCACTTAAATGTCACTATTGACTCCGCTTCCACGACTACCACTGGCAAACTATTCCATGCGCTCACAACTCTCTGGGTGAAGAACCTCCCTATCTTCCTCCTAACAACTTCAAACTATGACCCCTCATGGCAGTCAATTCTGCCCTGGGGAAAAGTCTCTGGCCATCGACTCTATCCATGCCTCTCATTACCTTGTACACCTCGATCAGGTCACCTCTCTTCCTCCTTCTCTCCAGAGAGAAAAATCCGAGCTCAGTCAACCTCTCCTCGTAAGACAAGCCCTCCAGTCCAGGCAGCATCCTGGTAAACCTCCTTTGCACCCTCTCCAAAGCCTCCAATTCTTTCCTATAATAGGGTGACCAGAACTGGACATAATATTCCAAGTGTGGTCTCACCAGGGTTTTGTACAGCTGCAGCAAAACCTCATGGCTCTTAAATTCGATCCCCCTGTTAATGAAAGCCAAAACGCCATATGCCTTCTTAGCAACCTTATCCACTTGGGTGGCAACTTTGAGGGAGCTAAGCACTTGAACACCAAGATCCTGCTGTTCCTCCACACTGCCGAGAATTTTGCCTTTAATCCTATATTCAGCATTTAAGTTCGACCTTCCAAAATGCATCACCTCATATTTATCCAGGTTGAACTCCATCTGCCATTTCTCAGCCCAGCTCTGCATACTGTAAATGTCTCGCTGAAGCCTGCAATAGCACTCGATACTATCAATGGCACCTCCAACCTTTGTGCCATCAGCAAACATACTAACCCACCCCTCAACCTCCTCTTCCAAGTCATTTATAAAAACTACAAACAGCAGAGGCCCAAGAACAGAGCCCTGCGGGACACCACTCAGCACTGACCTCCAGGCAGAATACTTACCATCTACAACCGCTCTCTACCTCCTGTCAGCCAACCAATTCTGAATCCAGACAGCCAAATCACCCTGTATCCCTTACTTCCTGACTTTATGAATGAGGCTGCCGTGGGGAACCTTATCAAAAGCCTTGCTGAAGTCCATGTACACCACATCCACTGCTCGACCCTCGTCAACCTGTCTCGTGACCTCCTCAAAGAGCTCAATAAGATTTGTGAGGCATGACCTGCCCCTCACAAAGCCATGCTGACTCTGTTTAATCACACTATGCTTTTCTAAATAGTCATAAATCCGATCCCTCAGAATTCTTTCCAAAACCTTGCTGACCACAGACGTAAGACTGACTGGTCTGTAATTTCCAGGGATTTCCCCATTCCCTTTCTTGAAAAGAGGAACAACATTTGCCTCTCTCCAATCTTCCAGTACGACTCTCGTGGAGAGTGAGGAAGCAAAGATCTTCGCCAGCGGCTTAGCAACCTCCTTTCTCTCTTCCCGGAGCAACCTAGAATAAATCTGGTCTGGCCCTGGGGACTTATCAATCTTAATGGTCGCTAAAATTTCCAGCACATCAACTTCCTCAATCTCGATCTGTTCAAGCCTGTTTTCCTGCTCCTCAAAGTTCTCATTCACAACAAGGTCCCTTTCCTTAGTGAAACCAAAGAAAATAACTCATTTAGGGCTTCCCCTATCAGCTCAGACTCCACGCACAAGTTCCCTATGCTGTCCCTGATCGGCCCTACCTTCTCCCTGATCATTCTCTTATTCCTCACATATGAGTAAAATGCCTTTGGGTTCTCCCTAATCCTTCCTGCCAAGCCTTTTTCGTGCCCCCTCCTGGCCCTCCTCAGTCCACTTTTGAGCTCCTTCCGAGCAAGCCTGTAATCCTCTAAAGCTGTGCTAGACCCTTGCTTCCTCCACCTTAAATAAGCTGCCTTTTTCTTTTTGACGAGAAGTACCTCTGTTCCTATCATCCAAGGCTCCTTAATCTTACCCCTTCTTACCGGTCTCAGAGGAAGAAATTTATGCATCACTCACAACAACTGCTCCTTAAACAGTCTCCACATGTCTGTTGTGCCCTTTCTGTGGAACAATTGCTCCCAATCTGTACTTCCCAACTCCCGTCTGATGGTGTCATATTTTCCTTTTCTCCAGTTAATTATCTTCCCCTGGTAACTGCTCCTTTCCCTTTCCATGGCTATGGTAAATGTGAGGCTGTTGTGGTCACTGTCGCCAAAGTGTTCTCCCACCACGAGATCTGACACCTGTCCTGGGTCATTGCCGAGCACCAAATCCAAAATGGCCTCCCGCCTCATCGGTCTGTCCACATACTGAGTCAGGAAACCCTCCTGAACACACCTGACAAAAACGGCTCCATCCAAACCATCTGCACTAAGGAGGTTTCGATCTATCTTGGGAAAGTTGAAGTCACCCATAACAACAACCCTGCTACGTTTGCACTTTTCAACAATCTGCCGGCCAATGAGTTCTTCGATCTCCCTACTGCTATTTGGGGGTCTGTAGAAAACCCCCAATGAGGTGATTGCTCCCTTGCTGTTCCTAACATCCACCCATACTGACTCAGTCGACAAACCTTCCTCAGCAACCTCAGTAGACGAGTCCTCATCAAAAGTTCTTTTAGCCACCGTTATACTGTCCTTGACTAACAAAGCCACATCTCCCCCTCTTTTACTACCTTCCCTGACCTTAATGAAAGATCTAAGCCCTGGAAACTGCTACATCCATTCCGACCCTGCTCTATCCATGTCTCCAAAATGGCCATAACATCGAAGTCCCAGGTACCCATCCAAGCTGCAAGCTCACCTACCTTATTCCGGATACTCCTTGCATTAAAGTAGACACACTTCAACCCAGCTTGCTGTCTGCCAGCACATTCCTGTGACAGTGAGGTCCTGTCTATGTCCTCCCTACTCTCATCTTCCTGCGTACTAGGACTGCACCTCAGTTTCCCATCCGCCTTCTGAGCTAGTTTAAATCCACCCGAATAGCACTAGCAAATTTCCCACCCAGGATATTAGTGCCCCTCTGGTTCAAGTGGAGACCGTCTTGTTTGTAGAGGTCGCACCTTCCCCAGAATGACCCCCAATTGTCCATGTATCTGAAGCTCTCCCTCCTGCACCATCCCTGCAGCCACGTGTTCAGCTGAAATCTCTCCCTGTCTTTGCCTCGTTATCACGTGGCACGGGTAACAAGCCAGAGATAACCACTGTTTGTTCTAGCTCTAGCTCCCTGAAATCCTGCCTGACATCCCTATCCCTCTTTCTACCTATGTTGTTGGTGCCTATGTGGGCCACGACTTGGGACTGGTCACCCTCTCCCTTCAGGATCCCAAAGACACGATCCGAGACACATTGGACCCTGGCACCTGGGAGGCAACACACCATCCGTGAGTCTCTTTTGTTCCCGGCAAACCTTCTATCAGTCTCTCTAACAATTGAGTCCCCAATGACTATCACTCTCTTCCTATCCCCTCTTCCCTTCTGTGCAAGAGGGACAGACTCTGTGCCAGAGACCTGCACCCTACTGCATTTTAATGGAGGTATTCAAAATGGTGTAAAGTAACTGTTTCCATTGATGTGAGGGTCAGTTATGAGAGGAACACAGAGATGGATAATGTGCAAAAGAACCAGAGGAGGTCAAAGAGAATGATTTGGAATGTGCTGCCTGATAAGATGGTGGGAGCGGATTTTAACTTTCAGAAAGGGTAAGGCTTGTACAGTTAAGGGAAAGAGACAGCAAGTGGAACTTACTGGACAACTTTTGCATAGAGCCAGCAGAGATGGCACTGGTCAAATGGCCTCCTGCTGTGTTATACCAAAGGATCACAGAAGTGTTACGGCTCAGAAAGAGGCCATTCTGCCCATCTTGCCTGCACCAGCTCATTACATAGGCGTCCATACTATTGTATGTTTGAAAAGTGCCTCACTCTCCATTCATTACTGAGGGGTTAATATAAATGACAAACACAAAGGGATAAGTGAGCTCTCCTTGGCAGATGGCCCTTTGTAAATTACATTTTCAGCTGCTTGTACTGACTTAGCAGAGACTGATTGTTGGTCGATGTTGACCAGCTGGGCCCTATGTATGAAATATGGGTCTGGATGTTGAGAATATCAGTTCTACTTGGTGGGTAGCTCACTCACCTCAAAATCCTGTGGTTTGGGGGTTTGAGCCTCATGTCAAAGGCTAGAAAATACAACAATCTAGGCTGACACTGAATACTGAGGGTACACTGTCCAGTCACCAATGTTGCCTTTCAGCTCAGGGGCTACACCAAGTAAAAGTCTCCTCTTTCAGGCCTGTATATAGGATCCCACCACACCTTTCAGAATCAAGTATAAGGGATCTCTCCCTGGTATTGTAGCTCATGCTTGTTTCAAAACTATTAAAACAAGTAATTCAGTCATTATTCCATTGCTGACTGTAGGATCTTCCTGTGCTCAAGCAATTTGATTTAGACCCTGCCTGCACTAACTATATTCACTCCTGGGCACCATACCTTTTGAAGGGAGTGCAGCACAGATGCAGGAGACTATCAAACAAAAAAAAACTGCAGAAGCTAGAAATCTGAAACAAAAGCAGAAAAGGAAGGTCACTGGGCGTAAAATTTTGACCCTGCTTTCTCTCTCCACAGATGCTGCCAGACATGCTGAGTTTCACCAGTCATTTTTGTTTTGGTACAGGGGAATGTTACTGGTCTTTCTAAGGCTTATCTTATGGGGACAGTTTGTGTAGCCATGACTCATATATTCTACTAAGGTAAAATGGCATGGTTGTATTCTTTTATTCAATCATTCATGGAATGTGGACATTGCTGGCTGGGCTAACCTTTATTGGCCATCCCTAGTTGCCCTTGAGAAGGTGGGGGTGAGCTGCCTTTGTGAACTGCTGTAGTCCACGTGCTGTGGATTGACCTACAATGCCCTTCGGGACGGAATTGCAGGATTTTGATCCAGCAACACTGAAGGAACAGCGGTATAATTCCAAGTCAGGATTGTGAGTGACTTGGAAGGGAACTTTCAGGGGGTGGTGCTCCCATGTATCTGCTGCCCTTATCCTTCTAGATGGAAGTGGTTGTGGGTTTGGAAGGTGCTGTCTGAGGATCTTTGGTGAATTTCTGCAGTGCATCTTGTAGATGGTACACACTGCTGCGACTGAGTGTCGGTGATGGAGGGAGTGGGATCCTTGTAGATGTGGTGCCAATCAAGTGGCTTCTTTATCCTGGATGGTGTCAAGCTTCTTGAGTGTTGTTGAGGCTGCACTCATCCAGGCAAATGGGGGGTATTCCATCCCACTCCTGACTTGTGCCAAATAGATGATGGGCAGGATATGGGGAGTCAGGAAGTGAGTACGTGCGTTAGACATACAAGATGATCAGAGGATTAGATAGGGTGGACAGTGAGAGTCTTTTTCTGAGGATGATGATGTCAGCTTGTACAAGGGGGCATAGCTACAAATTGAGGGGTGATAGATTTAAGACAGATGTCAGAGGCAGGTTCTTTACTCAGAGAGTAGTAAGGGCGTGGAACGCCCTGCCTGCCATTGTAGTTAACTCAGCCACATTAGGGGCATTTAAACAGTCCTTGGATAAGCATATGGATGATGATGGATAGTGTAGGGGGAGGGGCTTAGATTAATTCACAGGTCGGCGCAACATTGAGGGCCGAAGGGCCTGTTCTGCGCTGTATTGTTCTATGTTCTGTGTTCTATGTTACCACAGTAGTTCTAGCCTTTGACCTACTCTTGCAGCCTCTGTGATTGTGTGGTGTGTCCAATTGAGCTTCTAGTCAATGATAACCCCAGGATGTTGACAGTGAGGGATAGCTATAGTAACACCATTGAATGTCAAGGAACGATGGTTAGATTGTTTCTCACTGGTGATGATCATAGCCTGTATGGTATAGTAACCACCAGGCCCTGGCCAGTGCTCTGGGAGCGTGGGTTCATATCCTGCATGGCAGCTTCTGGGATTTTATTTCAGTGATGAAATCTTGGAATGGAAAATCATCATGGAGATTTGTTTTAAAAACTCATCCAGTTCACAAATGTCCTTCAGGGAGGGAATTTGCTGTGGTTATCCTATTGGGCCAACATGTGACTGCAGCCCCACTGCAAGGTGGTTGACCCTTAACTGGTGTCTGAGGAAATTCAATCAATTCAAAGAATGGGGCAACAAATGTTGCCATTATCCATGATGCACACCTCCCATGAAAGAATAAAGTAGGTTTGATATTGAAGATTGAGATGTCTAAGATGATTAGAATACTTGCTCTCAGAGTTCAGACAAGGGATCAATGGAAGTTAAATCCTTCAGGGGCCATTCCTCATTTAGTTAGAATTGTAGAATTTTACAGTACAGAAGGAGGCCATTTGACCCATTGAGTCTGTACTGGTTGACCAAAAAGCCATGCAGCTAGTCCCATTTCTCTAGCCCTATCTAAGTAACCATCTAAAGTCATCCTTTTCGAATATATATCCAGCTCTCTTTCTGAAATGCACTATGGAATCCGTGCCCACCACTCCTCAGGCAATGCATTCCAAATCCTAACAACGATATGGGAAAAGAAACTTCTCCTCATCTCACTCCTACCTCTCTTGCTGATCCTTCTTAAACCTATTTGAATTGTTCACAATATTGAATACCTCAGTAAGGTCACCACTTAACTTTCCCTGCTCCAGGGACAATCCCAATTTCTCTAATCTTGCCTTGAGTCTAATATCCTTCATTCTTAGTATCATTCTAGAAAATCTCCTTTGCACTCTCCCCAGGGCTTTATCATCCATAGTTCTGGGATGAGGAGAGATTACCTTTCTCTGTGGATTTTCAAACTTTGGAATTCTCTTGCACAGATGGTTGTGGAAGCTCAGTCTTTGAGTGCATCTCAGGTAGAGATTGATAGATTCCCGATTACCAGTTGGATACAGGGATACAGGGATGGTGTGAGTAAAACCAGTGAAGTGTTCGATCAGCCATGATCATATTGAGTGGCAGGACAGGCTCAATGGACTGAATAGCCTATTCCTGATCCTTTGTTCACACAACAAGTAGTGGAAATCCAGAACCTTCACCCTCAGGAATCTGTTGCAGCTGCGTCAGAGGAGGTGATGTGGCAAACTAATGATGGTATAAGATTAACATATGCCACGCTAAAGGTTATAAACCTCACTGGGTAGGCAGAATGAAATCAGATCAGCCACAGTCCACTCGAGTGGCTGATCGAATAGACTCAAGGCTGAATGGGACACGTTCCTCTGACCAAAAACAGAACAAAATTAATTTTAAATGAAGCACGTTAATAACAGGCAGGAGAAATGTTGCGATGTAATAGATGTTTCGGCCTGAATCCAGTCCAAGACGTGGTGAATGTGTGAGGATTCCTGAGAGATATACGCATGTAGCTGTGACATAGGCAGCCCATCAAACCCACTCATTATACAATCAGACCCCATGGTTTTAATTAGAGGTCTTGTTCAGACAGCCCAGCAACTTGTTATTTTGCCTTGTGTGAATAATTTTTTTTTAAAAAACTATTGAATCTAGGATCAGAAGGCCTCTAGTGCTCTGGTCAGACAGGATGGCATTGGGAAGAGCTGTTCTCAATCTTATGTCAAGGCTAAGCAAGCACTGAGCCCTGTCTTTGGTGATGCATACAGAGTAAATGTTTAGAGGAAAAAGGTAGCAGGTGTGCAGGGAGAGGAACAGTGGCTCAGTGATTAGCAGCGCTGTCTCATAGCACCAGGGACCTGGGTTCAATTCCAGGCTCAGGTGACTGTCTGTGTGGTGTTGCCACATTCTCCCTCTATCTGTGTAGGTTTCTTTGAGGTGCTCCAGTTTCCTCCCACAGTCCAAAGCTGTGCAGGTTAGGGTGGATAAGTGTCCCAGGGACATGCAGGTTAGGGTGGATTGGCTGTGCTAAATTGCCCATTGCGTGCAGGCTAGGTGGATTAGCCATGGGAAATGCAGTGTTATGACATCAGTGTGGGATGCCCTTTGGCAGGTCAGTGTGGACTGGGTTGGCTGAATGGCCTGCTACATGCTGTAGGAATTCTCTGAGGAAAGCCTCCTGATTTTATCAGGGCCAACATGCATTCATCTGAAAACACCATCATAATCTTCAATCCCAGGTGAAATATCATTGACAAGGCCAGCATTTATTGTCTGTCCCTACTTATCAGAGCTGAGCCAATGGCTAGACACGCATCACAGTGCAGTGGCAAGTGTAGTTAATGCCTTCAACCAAAGACAGAAATTGCCGGAGAAACTCAGCAAGTCTGGCATCTGATGGTGGTTCATTGGAATCCAAATGTTAACTTTGCTTTCTCTCTACAGATGCTGCCAAACCTGCTGAGTTTCTCCAGAAATTTCTATTTCAGATGTACAGAACACTGGCTGCTTTCCAGTTTGATGTAAGGATGGGAGGTTTCTTTCCTCCAAAGACATTAATGAAAGAATGGATGGGATTTTTACCACATTCAACGATGATTACCATTTTATCTCCAAACTTGACTTGAAATTTTTTCCTCCACCATAGTGGGACTTGAAACTACATCCCAAGAATATTAGCCTAGGCCTCTGGGTTATTAGCCCAGTAACCAGCCAGGAAGTAACAGAATGTTGTTGTGTGATACTTCCTTTGTACTTGAACATTGACTTGTTAAATTTTCCACTGTCCATTCTAGATGCCAATGGGCAATGGTGGAAGAGAGTACAATTTTGTTATTTAAGAAACACTTAGGCAGGTGCATGGATGGGATAGATATGGAAGGATATGAACCAAACGCAGGGAAATGGGACTAGATTAATTGTGAAAACTGAGTGGATTGGACAAGTTGGGCCAAAGGCCCATGCTGTAGACCTTTGCGACTCAGAAAAACATGGGAACATTTTTAATTTTCCATTTCTGCGCCAACTTTTATGAAATTTTACGGAGCATCATTGATGACACCAGCATTTATTGCTTTTCTCTAAATGTCCCTGAAGTGAAACCCTTGTTAAATCATTTCAAGAGGCAATGAAGTGTCAGCCACTTTGCTTTGGTCTGGAGTCACATGTCGGCCAGACCAGGAGAGGATGGCAGATTTCCCTCCCTTAAAGAGACATTGGTGAACCAAATAGGTTTTCACAACAATTGATAATGGTCTTACGGTCACCTTCAAGGATGAGATTTCAGTTTCAGACTTTTTAATTAAACAACTGGTTGACAATTCAATGGTTGAGCTTAAAACTTCCATTCACAATGCAACGGAGTGTAGAGGAATGAGGGAAGCCTATAAAATCCTAACAGACCTGGATAGGGCAAATACAGAAGGGTGTTCCCGATGATCAAGAGATCCAAAACCGCGCATCATAGACTAAGGCTACAGCACGGTGGCTCAGTGGTTAGCACTCCTGCCTCACAGTGACAGGGACCCAGGTTCAATTCCAGCTGTGGCTGACCTTCTGTGTGGAGGTTGCACATCCTCCTTGTGTTAGTTCTGGGTTCCTACTACAGACCAAAAATGGGCAGGTTAGGTACATGGGCCACGCTAAATTAATCATAATGTCCAGGTTAGGTGGGTTAGACATGGGAAATGCAGAGATAGGGTAAGGGGTAGATCTAGATGGGATGCACTTCAAAGTGTCAGATTGGACTCGATGGACCAAGTGGCCTGCTCCCACATCATAGGGATTCCGAGATAAAGGGTAAGCCATTTAGGAATTTCTTCATCCAGAAAGTGGTGAATCTGTGAAATTCTTTGCTACAGAAAGTTGTTGAGGCCAAAACATTGAACATTTATCTAGAAGGAGTTGGATGTATGTGTTACAGAAAGTGGGGAAAAGGTTTTATGATCAGTCATGATGAAATTGAATGGTGGAACAGTTTTGAAGGGCCAAATGGCTCACTCATGGTCCTATTTTCAATGTTTCTATAACATGATCCCACCTGACCACTAATCCACTAACACTATCACATTATCATCATCATCACTCTTACATATTTGAACCACCATGGTATGTTTGGGTGTTGTTTAGGATTTTCACTGAGCTTCACAGGTCATTGGAGTCCAGGATCATACATCTTGTCTCTTTGTCACAAAATTTGATTCTACCTCTTGTGAATCTCATTTGGTTTTCCAAAATCCATCAGGTTGGGATTAGCATCATGGAGGCTATGCTTATGTGTTCACATAGGTTTACACAGTTACAAGCAGTGGTGGAGGATGTTTTTGAGATTATCGTGGATGGATACATGTTCATTTTCCTGAAATCAATGGAGTTCACTCAGAGCAACAACATCATGGCAGATGGTTAGGTTGGGGAGCAAAAACATTCAGTCCAGGCAGCAAGGATGCTGGGTCAATTTGAAGGTTCCAGTGACCTACCACCAGTCCAAGTTCAATTGGACACCCAAAAGTCAAGTTCAGAGATAACAAAGTGTGAATCTGGATGAACACAGCAGGCCAAGCAGCATCTCAGGAGCACAAAAACTGACGTTTTGGGCCTAGACCCTTCATCAGAAAAGGGGGATGGGGAGAAAATGCTGAAATAAATAGGGAGAGAGGGGGAGGCGGAGATCCCCTGAGGTTGGTCCGGAGGGAGGAGGATAACTTCTTCAGATTAGGCATCAGTTACTTCACCATCATACCAGAGATCCTTACTCAACTGCAGAGCTACAAAGAGCCGTCACTGATGATTAGCTGCCCCTGATGTCCCCTTCTTTATTGGCTGGCTTCTGGGCCATGTTCAACCAAGCAGTGGCTGCCTTCTTAGGGTAAACATGGAGGCAGGAGATGTGGTGTTATGGTAGTGACTAGATATGGCACTTGGAGCAAATGGGATCAAAGGTTATGGGAAGAAAGCAGGATTAGGTTTTTGAGTTGGATGATCAGCCATGAACATGAAGAATGGTGGAGCAGGCTCAAAGGGCTGAATGGGCTCCTGCTGCAAACTTCTATGTTTCTATGTTGTTGCTGATCTCATGACCTCAGGACGTGAGTTTAAGTCTTGCCATAGCAACCAGAGACTCCAAATTCATTTCATTGGATGCACCTCGAATCTCATTATTTTTTCCATGGGTGTGGATGTTGCTGGCAAGGGTAGTATTTGATGTCCACCCCTGATTGCCCTTAAACTGAGTGATTATTTCAGGGAGCAGATAAAAAAACAGTTAGATTCATGGAGGACTTAATGAATCAGATGTGTAATCACTGCAGTTGACGATTTGGTCATTCTATGTCAGGCGAAAACCACCTCTTTCAAGAGAGTACCTGATCATTGACCATTGGCATTGGACCCCCGCACCAAGCCTTCAACCACACTACCTCCATCCTGCTGAATTTCAGTCAAACAAAAGTGTTGTGGAGTAATACAGAACGGAATAGAACCCTCAGCCCAAATCATCCATGCCAGCCAGGTATCCTAAACCGAACTACTCCCATTTGCCTACGCTTGGCCCATATTCCTCTAAAAGCTTCCTGATCATGTACCCATCCAGAGGCCTTTTGAATGTTGTAATTGTACCTGACTCTACCTCTGGTAGCTCATTTCATACATGCACCAGAGATGCTGGAGAATCTGAGATAACAAGGTGTAGGGCTGAATGAACACAGCAGGCCAAGCAGCCTCAGAGGAGCAGGAAGGCTGATGTTTCGGGCCTAGACTTTTTTTCAGAAATGGGGGAGGGGTAAGGTATTCTGAAATAAATAAGGAGAGAGGAGGAGGTGGATAGAAGATGGATAAAGGTGAAAAAAGGTGGAGAGGAGACACGCAGATCAGAGAGGCAGGGTTGGAGCCAGTAAAGATGAGTGTACGTGGGGAGTTAGGGAGGAGATAGGTCAGTCCAGGGAGGACAGACAGGTCAAGTGGGCGGGATGAGGCTAGTAGGTAGGAGATGGGGGTGGGGCTTGAGGTAGGAGGAGGTGATAGGTGGGAGGAAGTACAGGTTAGGGAGGCGGGGACAAGCTGGGCTGGTTTCAGGATGCAGTCGGGGAGGGGAGATTTTGAAGCTTGTGAAGTCCACATTGATGCCATTGGGCTGCAGACTTCCCAAGTGAGATATGAGGTGCTGCTCCTGTAACTGCGGGTGGTATCATTATGGCACTGCAGGATGCCCAGGATGGACATGTAGTCCAAGGAGTGGGAGGGGAAGTTGAAATGGTTTGCGACTGGGAGGTCCAGTTGTTTGTTGCAAACCGAACGTAGGTGTTCCACAAAGCATCCTCTACATCAGGGAAACCAAGCGACTCCTGGGAACTACTTTGTGGACAAAACATCTGCTTAGTCTATCACGCTCAACATTCACAACCTGCCCCCTTACCTCAGCAGCAGCAGAATGTACCCTCTACAAGATGCACTGCAGAAATTCATTTTGCCTCCTCGGATGGCATCTTCCAAACCCACAACCAATACCATCTAAAAAGACAACAGCAGCAGATGCATGGGAATACCACCCTCTCTAATTTCCCCTCCAACCCACTCACCACACTAACTTGGAAATATATCACCTTCCCTGCACTGTCACTGGATTAAGATCCTGGATTCCCTGCCTAAAGGTATTGTGTGTCTATTTATAGCACATGGACTGCAGCAGTTCAAGAAGGCAACTCACCCCTACCTTCTCAAGGGGCAACTATGGATGGGCAATAAATACTTGCCCAGCCAATAATGACCACATCTAGTGAAAACATAGAATAAATAAATAATTGTAAAGGATTCATCTGTTCGAACAGATTCCGCAGCCACTCTCCATCACAGTATAAGTGAGAACCCAATCTCAAAAATTAGGGTAGCATAGTGGTTCCCTGGTGAATACTGCTACCTTACAGCACCAGGGACCTGCTTCAATTCCACTCACAAGTCTGTGTGGAGCTTGAACGTTCTCCCCCTGTCTGCGCGGGCTTCCTCCGTACGCTCTGGTGGTGGTGTAATGGATCTCTGGGGTTGTAATCCGTAGACCCAAACGAATGGTCTGGGAGGAGGCCACTGGAGCGTGGGAGGGTGAGAGGTGACATTATAGAGGCTGAGAGGTTACCTTTTAGAGGTTTACAAAATCATGAGGAGCATAGGTAAGGTGAATGACAAAGGTCTTTTCCTTAGTGTGGGCGAGTTCAAAACTAAGGGGTACTTTTTTTAAGGTAAGTGGTGAAAGATTTACAAAAAAACATGAGTGGCAACCTTTTCAGACTGAGAGTGGTTCCTGAATGAACTGCCAGAGAACGTTGTGGTTGCAGGTATAGTTCGATCTTTAAAAGACACTTGGATAAGTTCATGAATAGGAAAGGTTTGGAGGGATGTGGGCTAAGCACAGGCAGGTGGGATTAGTTTAGTTTAGTTTGGGAACATGGTTAACATGGACTGGTTGGACCGAAGGGCCTGTTTCTGTGCTGTATGACTCTGTCATGGCATGTGGTGAAAATAGGAATTCAGTCCAATCAGACTGTTTTGGAGGTAAAAGCCCATGAGGGGAAAGGGTACCATTATTGCCCAGACTGGCCTACATATGCATCCAGAACCACAGCAATGCATTTCATTCTTAACTACCATCTGAAATGGCCTTGGGCAATTAGGGTTGGGCAGCAAGGGCTGGCCTTTTCAACAATACTCACACCCCATGCAAGAATTCCAGGGGTCAAGCGCAGGTGAAGGCTGTCACAGTGTTGAGAGAGTTGCTCTCAACTGGTGTCTCCCTGTCTGGATCATGGCAATCATTCAGGTCTCAAGTAGCATGGCTCTGTTGTCTTCTGAACTGAGTTTTGATGAACATTTCATTAGTCAGCTAGTGCTATGTGACAATATAACACAGTGTAGAGCTGGAGGAACACAGCAGGCCAGGCAGCATCAGAGGAGCAGGAAAGTTGACATTTTGGGGCTGGACCCTTCTTCAGAAAAACAAGGAATTTTTATTTTCTGAAGAAGGGTCCCAACCCGAAACATCAGCTTTCCTGCTCCCCTGGTGCCGCCTGGCCTGTTGCATTCCTCCAGCTCTACACTGTGTTACCTCTGACTCCAGCATCGATAACTCTTACAATCTCTATGTGACAAGATGATGGCTTTGGAGAAGACTGATAGGGAGTAAATGGCCGTGTTAGATATGTCCTGTTAAGTTGCAGCCAGGTCCAGTGTCATTGCTGTACTGGAAGAGTTCAGTTGGGGGAGTGGGCAGAGAGGCAGCATGCTCTGGTGCCCACGCTTTCATCACATCAGCCAGAACCATGCCAGGGCCTTTAGACTCTACAGTCATCTGCTTTTGATCTTAGTGTGAGGTTCCGCAAAAATAGAAAATTAGTGGAACCTCAGGACCTGAAGGCCTGAACCATATAATCTCTTGCCCCCCGGAGGTGTGACATGTCTTACCCAAACACTTTGATTAGAAATAACTTAGAAAAATTGGGTTTTTAAGAAACAACCAACCCACCCAACGCTGTACCTTACAAAACTACGGATCTGGTGCTAGTAGTTACAATAGGCAGCTCTCTTCATCGGCCAGCACAGAAATGATGGTATAAGTGGCCCGTTTCTGTGCTGTAACTTTTCTTCAGTTTTGTCACTGTGATGGAAAGACCATAATTAAACATTTTCCACATTTCCACTTTCCCCTGTCTCCATCCCCCTTCCCTTCTCTCTCCCCATTTAAGATGCCTCTTAAATCCTATCTGTTTCACCACCCAGGCTAATATCTCCTTGTGTAACCCAATGTCAAATTTTGTTTGATGATGATCCTGTGAAAAGTAACGGTGCATCGAATGGCATTAAAGCCACTCTACAAATGCATGTTATTGTTGAATGGGATGGTCATCATCCTTAGATTTGAGGAGGATATTGACTTCCCCTTGCGACTTCTACACCCTCACCCCCTCTATTGTCATGTTGTCCTGAAATGGATAGATTCATTGAGCATGAACACTGGCCATTTGGCCATCTTGTCATTGCCTCCCAGTTTTCACAATAATCTTGTCCACTTGCCTGCGTTTGGTCTATATCCCTCCATGCCTATCCCATCCATATACCTTTCCAAATGTTTCTTAAATGACAAAATTGTACTGTCCTCCACCACTATCTCTAGCAGCCTGTTCCAGACTGTGTGAAATAATTGCCCCTCTGGACTCCTTTACATCTCTTCCCTCTCACCTTAAAAGAATAGCATTGGAGAATGCAAACTTGCTAGTCTTCCTCCCATCTGAACATTATTCCTTCCTGGAAACAGTTAAGAACCATTTGACATGCTGCTCATTTCAAAGATACCTCCATAGCATCCTACTACTCTTCTGGCATCCCAGTTTGTATTATTACTTGGTACAATCATTTGAGATTTAGCATTCTTCCATTTATCTTATGAGTGCAAGACGAAAAATTTCAGCATCCTGAATCTCTTTTCAGTAAGATGCAAATAAAATGACCTCAAGATCAACCCCTCAAACCTGCTCCAAAATTCAATAAGATCACAGCTGATCCAACATTTCTCACATCCACTTTCCTGCCTTTCCCCATAACTCTCAATTCCCCAACTGGTTAAGAATCTATCTATCTCAGCTGTTAAGTATACACAAGGACTCTGCCTCCCACAGCTCTCGGTGGCCAGGATTTTCATAGGCACCTGGAATAACGTGTGCACTTTTGGTTTCCATATTAAAGGAAGGTTATCCATGCATTGGAGATGGCTTAGTGAATTTTCAATAGATTGACACCTGAGATAATGCAGTTGTCTTACAATAAGAGGTTGAGTACATTGAGCCTATAGAATGTTTGGAAATGTTGAGTTAATTGCAATATTCAAGGTCTGAAGAGACTCAGCAGCGTAACACTGAAAGGTCGCTAACCCATAGCTGGGGAATTTAGAACCTGGATACATAGTCTCAAGGTAGGGAGTTGACGATTCAGTGCAGAGATAAGGAGAACCTCCTGTGTTCAAAGAGAATCGTGACTCCATGGAATTGGCCACAGCAGACAGTTGTGAATGCTACATTGTTGAGTATATGTATGGCTGAGGGACTGACTTCTAGTCTCCCAGGGAACTGAGGGATAAAAGAGGCAGATTGGAAAGTCGAATTAAAATTAATGATCAGCTATCATAACACTGAAGGGCAGAGCACACAGAAAGTCAAAGAGATATTGAGATACACAGCACCGAAACAGACCCTTCGGCCCAACTCGTCCTTACCGACCAGATATCCTAAATTAATCTAGTCCCATTTGCCAGCATTTGGCCCACATCCATCTAAACCCTTCCTATTCACATACCCATCCAGATGCCTTTTAAATGTTGTAATTGCGCTGACCTCCACCACTTCCTCTGGCAGCTCATTCCACATTCACATACCACCCTGTGCGTGAAAACTTTGCCTCTTAGATCCCTTTTAAATCTTTCCCCTCTCACCTTAAAACTATGCCCCTCTAGTTTTGGACTCCACCAACCCCGGGAAAAGATCTTGGCTATTCATCCTATCCATGTCCCTCATGATCTTATAAACCTCTAAAAGGTAACCTCTCAGCCTCTGACGGTCCAGTGAAAATAGCCCCAGACTGTTCAAATTCTCCCTATAGCTCAAACCCTCCAGCCCTTGCAACATCCTTGTAAATCTATTCTGAACCCTTTCAAGTTTCATAACATCCTTCCTATAGCAGAAATGCCAGAACTGTACACAGTTTTCCACAAGTGGCCTAGCCATGTCTGTACAACTGCAACATGATCTCCCAACTCCTATATTCAAACATGCTGAACGGTCTACTCCTGGTCCAACTGTTTTTTTCTTCCAATGGCCTTTGGAGGAGGAATTCTGTAGACAAGGTCTATATTTTTTGAGTTTAGAAGAAGGAGCAATGGCCTTTAAATTTTGTAAAATTCCTAAGGGTCGTGACAAAGACTCGACAGTGTGTTTCCACCGGGTGCTCCTGTTTCCCCCCACAGTCCAGAAATGTGCAAGTTAGGTGGATTGGCCATGCCAAATTATCCATAGTGTCCAGGGATATGTAGGTTAGGTGGGTTAGCCATGGGAAATGCAGGGTTACAGGGATAGGGTGGCAGAGAGTTGCTTTTATTGACAAACAGGGTAGTCAGAAGTTAATAGACCTGTGCCATTAAAATACACAATGAATCTGACTTAGTGCTCTCTGGGGAAGAGCGTTACACACATATATAGTTGAGTTGAAAAGGACAGTACTATGTGTTGTGTGGTGTTATAGACAGAACATGAGTATTGCTGGAAAAGAGACATATTGATAAAGTTCTCACCTTGCACTCGTCAGTACACATGTAAGAATGGTTATATGCATATATACAAGTATAATTTGTCGTGATATGAGTGGGATGCTCTTTGATGAGTGGGCTGTGGTGTGGATCTGATGGGCCAAATGGCCTGCTTCCATCCTGTAGTTATTCTATGATTCTACAACAGAGTAGATGCTGAAAAAATGGTTCACCCTGGCTTGAGAGAATTAGAACATAAATGTCACAAACTCACAAAAACTGAGTCAATCTTTTAGCATTGAGATGAGGAGATTACATTCCCTACAGTGTGGAAACAGGCCCTTCGGCCCAACAAGTCCACACCGTCCCTTGAAGCATCCCACCGAGACTCATCCCCCATAATGCACACACCTCTGAACACAACGGGCAATTTAGCATGGCCGCTCCACCTAACCTGCACATCTTTGGACTGTGGGAGGAAACCGGAACACCCGGAGGAAACCCATGCAGACACGGGGAGAATGTGCAAACTCCACACAGACAGTCGTCCGAGGCGGGAATCGAACCCAGGTCCCTGGCGCTGTGAGGCTGCAGTGTTAACCACTGAGCCACCGTGCTGCCCTCTCTCAAATGTTTATGAATCTTTGGGCGCCTACACCCCAGAGAGCTGTGGATACTAAGGCCCTGAGCCTATTTTAGACAGAGATGGAGAGATTCTTTAGATACCGATATGTGTGGAGAGCACAAGAATGTGATGTTGAGGGAGAAGTCCATGCCTTAACGTGTGGTAGTGGGGCTTCAAAGAGCCAAATGTTTGGCTCCAGCTCTTACTTGCCAACATCCTCATGCTCATTCCTTAAATTCAACCACAACAAATGGAAATTTCTCTGTCCCTACAGGAACGAGTTCAGGCCCTGGACGGTAGACGTCAAACCTACAAAGATAGTCAAAGCAAAGCAGCTGTACCACCCCCCAGAGACCAAAGTTGCTCATGAAACCAGTTATAACACCACCTTCCGGGGTCAGTTTAGCAAACGAGCAGAGATGATCAGACCAGGGACTGCAGACACCAAGGCCCCTGAGCGCAGGAAGATACGAAGCCTCTACAGTGAAGCCTATAAAGAGCCTGCCAAGGTAAGATAAATGATCCCACTACCTTTCATCTCTCTTCCAGTATCGTTAACCTGCATGACAAAACAGCCTCAAGATAACCTCAAGGGAATAATTACAAATTGGCCAATATCTTTAGTCGGAAAGATATCTTCAGTGAGAGGAGACTTTATCGGAGCATAAAAGATCCTTAGGGATTTGAAAAGGCAGATGCGAATGGTTCATTTCCCCTTGTGAGAGAGTCTAGCACCAAATGGCATCATCTCTGAATAAGGAGTCACACATTTAAGACAGAATTGAAGAAGAATTTCTTCTCTCAGGGGCTACTGAATTCATGAAATTCTTTACTGCAGGGGACTGTTGAGACTGAATTGTTAAGTACATTCAAGGATAAGATAGATTTTTTAATCTGTCAGGGAATCAAGGGTTATGGAGAAAAGGTAACAAAGTGGAATTGAGGAAGATCAGATCAGCCATGATCTCATTGAATAACAGAATAGACTCGATTGTCTAAATGATCCATGTCTGCTTGTGTCATATGATTTTCTTATGCCTTATCATTTGAGTTTAGTTCTGAGCCCAAATACTTCTGGAAGATAAGACTCAGCTTTGAGGGAGCGCAAGGCAAAATTAAAAGCTTGACACTGGAGTTTAAAGGGGTAAATACGGAGGCCAGTTTACACAGATTAGACGGTATTCTCTAAGGTCTAGATGGCTGAATCCTACTCTAATTGAGTTGGAAATGATGTAGGAAATGTAAACAATAGATAATAAAGAAGTTATTTTCTCAGCTGTATCGGGGTGTAGATGGGGGAGGGCTTATAGGGGGGAGGTGTAGATGATGATGGGACTCGGGAAACAGTCAGGAATCACAGTGTGTAATCTTGAAATTGGAACCAGGACTAAACTCCTGTCCCTTCAAGGTTGCCTGGCCTGCTGTGCTCCTCCAGCTCCACACTTTATCTCTGGAATTAGGCAACACTATTTCACACGAAGAGGAGTAACATTCTGGTTCTGCCTCCGACCACCCAAAACACAACGGATGCAAGGAACAATTGGAATCACAAACATAAGGGCACTAAACACTCAAATAAAGGCAAAATGCTGATGAAGCAAGGGATCTGAAATGAACCTGTAGACATTCAGCAGGTCGGGCAGCATGTATGAAAATAGAAATAGGTTTAATGTTTCAAATGCAATAACTGTTCTTGGGAACTGAAGGAGACTAGCAAGTGATAGTTTCTACTGTGTTGACAAAGTGGGAGGAAGAACAGATGGTGAGAGTGCCCTAAGCAAAAGCAAAAGAAGTGCCACTGATGATAGAGGGGTGATGTAGATACAGAATAGGTGTCGATTATAGATGTCTCTAATAGGAAGTAGGTGACTCCTGCTGAGAGCAAACCCATGCTGAGAAGATAGCAGGCAGGGAGTGTAATCAATGACAGGACAGTGTTTGTCGTCTACAGTTGCTGATCTCAATGTTGACTCCTGAAGGCTGTAAAGTGCCCAAGTGAAAAATGAAGCAATGCTCTTCCAGCTTCTGTTGAGCTTCACTGGAACACTAAGGCAAGTCCAGAGCAGAAATGTTAATTCAAGAGCAAGATGGTTTATTGAAATGGCAGGCAACTGGAAGAGTTCTTCTTACAAACAGAGCATAACTGTTTCGCAAAGCAGTTGGTCCTGGCATCGTAGAGGAGGCCGTGGGCAGCAAATACAATAGACTAGGTTGAAAGGATTGCAAGTCCAATGCTGCTTCATTTAAATGTGCATTGCAGTCTTGGACAGAGAGAACGCAAAAGGACAAGTGTTGCCTTTTTTGCACTTGGCAGAGATGATCTATTTTCTACTATGGACACCTTCTATTAATACTAATAACACCTTCATTTTATCTACAATCACTCAGAGTCATAGAGCTGAACAGGACCGAAACAGACCCTTTGGTCCAAATCATCCATACAGACCAGATATCCTAAATTCATCTAGTTCCATTTGCCAGCATTGGACCCATATCCCTTCAAACTCTTCCTACTCATATACCAATCCAGCTGTCTTTTAAATCTTCTAATTGTACCAGCCTCCATCATTTCCCCTGGCAGTTCATTCTATACATGTACCACCCTCTGCATGAAAACGTTGCCCCTTAGATCCCTTTTAAATCTTTCACCTCTCACCATAAACCTATGCCTTCGAGTTTTGGATTCCCCCTAGCCTGGGAAAATGACTTTGGCTATTCACCCTATCTGTGCCCCTCATGATTTTATAAACCTCTATAAAGGTCACGCCTCAGCCTCTGACGCTCCACAGAAAATAGCCCCATCCTATTCAGCTTATTCCTGTAGTTCGAACCCTCCGGCCCCAGCAATAGCCTTGTAAATCTTTTCTGCACTCTTTCATGTTTAACAACATCTTTCCTATAGCAGGGAGACCAGAACTGGATGCAGTATACCAAAAGTGGCCTCACCAATATCCTGCACAGCAGCAACACAATGTCCCAACCTCCATACTCAACGCACTGCCCAATAAAGGCAAGTGTACCAAACGCCTTCCTCACTACTCTGTCTACCTGTGACTTCACCTTTGAGGAACTGTGAGCCTGCA
The DNA here is from genome assembly GCF_030684315.1 of Stegostoma tigrinum. NCBI lineage: Eukaryota > Metazoa > Chordata > Chondrichthyes > Orectolobiformes > Stegostomatidae > Stegostoma > Stegostoma tigrinum. Next base: position 108,273,027 of record NC_081359.1, on the reverse strand, counting down.
CCCAAGGTCTCTTTGTCCAGCAACACCCCCCCAGGACGCTACCATTAAGTGTATAAATCCTGCCCGGATTTTCCCTACGAAAATTATACTCCCATACTATGATTAACATTTCCTTAATCTTTTCCGCTGGCCACACTCACCATCTGTTCAACTTGCTCCTCTTTCCCTTCCTGTACTAAGGTTGTGCACCTAAGATGGGGAAATGAAGTCAAGATATCGTTCAGCCATGATCTAGCTGAATAGTTGAACTGACTCAGTGATCTGTTGGCCTTCTCCTACATCTAGTTAAATCTGATCAGCTCCTTCTGCTGTTTACTCGCTCTTCCTGAAATTCACATTGCCTAAACATTTAACCTTCTTGGATTAGTAGTAGTAGTAGTAGTAATAGTAGTAGTATTAGTAGTAGTAGTAATAGTATTAGTATTAGTAATAGTAGCTGTAATAGTATGGCCACACAAGAGCTGGTCTCCTTAGAGCAGTGTCGGTTAAGAGGGGGCACATATTTCAATAGCAGGAGGATTGGTAACTGCAGATCACTAATTTAAGGTAATTTATGAAGAAATGAAAAGAGATTAAAAGAGGATTGCAATAATTTGAAACTCATTACCTCGTAGTGTGGTGAGGGCACATTCAGTGAGGATTTCAAAAGGCCATTTTAAATAATTTACTTTAAACGTATAAGGATAAATAGTTAAAAGGAAATACTTGCCGTACAATGGGGAAAGAGCAGGAAAAATTGGAACTGTGATAATGGGAACTGCTGATGCTGGAGAATCCGAGATAACAAAGTGTGGAGCTGGTTGTACACAGCAGGCCCAGCAGCATCTTTGGAGCACAAAAGCTGACGTTTTGGGCCTAGATCCTTCATCTGAAAAGGGGGAGGGGGAGAGGGTTCTGAAATAAATAGGGAAAGAGGGGGGGGCAGATCGAAAATTGGAACTAATTAGATATAGTCCTTTGATAGGATAGGACTTGAGTAGTGCTGATAAAGAGACACATTGGCAAAGTTTACATCTTCCACTGATCAGAACAAACTTGAATGTCACATTTCAAAGGAAACGCGAACAATCAATTAAAGTTTATCAGTCGGGCCCACACCGTGACTAATTACACTTGTATATATGCATATATCCATTTTTACGTGTGGACTGATGAGTGCAAGGTGAGAACTTTATCAACACATCCCTTTCCCAGCAATACCGATGTTCTGTCCTTTTCAACTCGACCATATATGTGTTTAACTCTCTTCCCCAGAGAGCAGTAAGGAAGGTTCACAGTGTATTTTAATGGCACAGGTCTATCAACTTCTGACTGCCCTGTTAGTCAATAAACAATAATAGTCAATTTAAAAGATAATCTGGAATTAAGTGTCTAAAGAGCACAATGAAACCATTGTCGAGTGTCAGGAAAAATACATTGGGTTCCTTTAGGGAGGAAAACTGGTCTGGCCTACATATGACTCCAGATCCACAGCAATGTGGTTGACTGTTAACTGCCCTTTGGGCAATTAGAAATGGGCAATAAATGCTGGTCTAGCCAGCGATGCCGTCATCCCGTGAATGATTAAAAGAAAGTCCATCAGAGAAAATGGAGTTGACGCCAAAATGAAATCAGCTACCACCTTACTGCACAATGGAGCAGGCCCAAGGGGCCGAATGGCTCCATTTGTATGTGTGTAAATTATTGCCCCCACTTTGAGAGTTGGTGTCCCTACATCTGCCCTATTAAGAGAAAAACAAAATAAAGAAGAGTCTCGACCCGAAATGTCAGCTTTCCCGCTTCTGTGATGCAGCTTGGCCTGTTGCGTTCATCCAGTTCTACACTTTATGATCTCATACTCCCCCCAACATGTCTCTTTTATCCCAGTGTTACTAATTGGCTAGTTTCATGCAAAGAGCTAGTACCTACGTGAAGATGGCCTCCTTTTTGATTCGAACTTGAGTTGCGTGTAGCATTTCTGAAGAATTTGATCTTTTCACCTTCCCTTCCCACCCCCAATCCCTTCAGCAGGATAAACCAAGCGCCCAGAGCATGAAGCCGAAAAAACCATCAAGTCATAAAGCGCCGAAAAAGGCCAAAGAGAAACAGAGCACGTCGGGACGGGCCGTGAAGAAAAAGATGGCAGACAGTGCCCCTGCCCCCAAGCCAGAGGATGGAGCGAAGAGCCAGGAGATGAACAACAAGCTTGCTGAGGCTAAAGAGTAATCTTCTGTAAAGGGGGCCACGAGGGCAAGGAATCAGACTCTTCCTCATCAACCGAGGGCACCACCACGCACGTGGCCAGAAACCACGCCTTAGTCCATTCTGGACCATAGCGATCAATTTATCTCAATATCCCCTTTTACCTAATTACTGTATCCAGGATAATGAGTGTCCAACTCTGTTAACCCAATAATCAAACACAGCTTTTCTGGCACAGAATCCCATACCAACAACTAACGTGCCTACATTATCCTTGGTGCTGAGGGATTGATAATCACCACATTGGGCACTGTGAGAGTAATTGCAGAGAGTAATCACCATAACAAGACAGCAAACATTTCCAAGGAGTAGCTTCACTTTGTTGATCTCCTGGATCGAGCTGTAATCCACCTGATCTCCTGTATCTAATGTGTGCAGGACAACCTGAAATCACCACTTTGATCCTGCACGCAAACAATTTGCTCCTCTCTGAAGGATAAAACAAATCAAAGGTAGCATTTCGGAGCCAGTCGCCCTCTCTCAGAACTGTTCTGAGGAAGGGTCACCGGACCCAAAATGTAACCTCTGATTTTTTTTCTTCACAGGTGCTGACAGACCTGCTGAGCTTTTCCAGCAACTTCTGTTTGTGTTCCTGATTTACAGCATCTGCAGTTCTTTCGGTTTTTATTTGCTTCTCTCAATTGGACCCATTCTGGCAGTTCTTAGCTTTTCTCTAATACCATCCAAACTTGAATAGGTTCCAGCCTGCAACTTCATCCTGGTCACTCATCATCCCCTATCTTCCTCATTCAGCATTCTGGAGCTCTCGAAGTTGAGTCCCACAGATGCCATTTGCCGTAAAATGAAGAATGATGTTCATACAAATCCTTTGACATCCTGACTACCCTGCCTCACTGAAGAAATTCCACGAGGTTCTCCTTTTCTGCATAGTCAGTGGAAAAAAGACAGGATCCAACAAAAGATGGGTTAGAATCTGCTTGAGGTCCTTTTATAGGCCTGTGTTTATGGTCTGTCCATGTTTTGGTATTTGTGTTTAGCCCAGAAACCAGACAGAATTGAGTTGGAGGTGAGATGGATGTGGAAGTTAGAAACAGAATTAATTCTTGAGAAAAATTATCCATTTGTAATTTTTAAAAAAATCTGAGTAGTGTATACTGTGCTCCAGTTAGTAGGCTGTTAGAATTGACAAGGGAGAAGTAGATTTATTTAGGATTCATCCCAGAGGTGGTCGCAATAACGGCCTGACTGAGCAACACACATTCCCCACTTGATATCTTTTTTAGATGTCCTCTCACTCACTCCCTCATTCATTAGTGCCAAAGCCTTTGTGTGTGAGATCTTTTCAATTGGGCCTCCTAGCTCAGGAGTAGGGACACTATCACTGTACCACAAGAACTAGTGTGTGTATGGTGTGTGTGTGTGTGTGTGTGTGTGTGTGTGTGTGTGTGTGTGTGTGTGTGCGCCCCCTCACAGGTAATATTTAAAACATGCGAAAACTAATGTGAGCATGGATTTAGAGCACATCTCCACTCCAGCAACACACCCTGTCACCTCAGCAATGAAGGATTGCATTTTACATTTTCCACTACTGGCTCCTCGACTTGATGGGAAGTTTCTTTTCGATGCCACGTGGCCCTGTTCCTGTTGCGGACACACAGATAGTTTTCCGTTGATTGTGCCGGGGACACCACACTTGGTGCTATTTCATTTATGTTGTGGCAATGGAAATGATCAATTAATGTAAGTGTAAAGCTCCCAATTGTGATGTGCTTTGTGACCTTTGCTTGCAGTTATTTACCAATAAATGCAAATTGTGAACACTTTCAATGTGTTCTCTCTTAATCTCTTTCCATCAGTGTCTCACTCTCTGTATGTTTCTGTGGTTGCATTGTTTGTTTATGTCACTTGTCTATCTAGAACATAGAACATAGAACATTACAGCGCAGTACAGGCCCTTCGGCCCTCGATGTTGTGCCGACCTGTGAAACCAAACTGAAGCCCATCTAACCTACACTATTCCATTATCATCCATATGTTTATCCAATGACCATTTAAATGCCCTTAAAGTTGGCGAGCCAACTACTGTTGCAGCAGGGTATTCCACGCCCTTACTACTCTCTGAGTAAAGAAACTACCTCTGACATCTGTCCTATATCTTTCACCCCTCAGTTTAAAGCTATGCCCCCTCATGCTCGCCGTCACCATCCTAGGAAAAAGGCTCTCCCTATCCACCCTAACTAACTCTCTGATTATTTTATATGTTTCAATTAAGTAACCTCTCAACCTTCTTCTCTCTAATTAAAACAGCCTTAAGTCCCTCAGCCTTTCCTCGTAAGACCTTCCCTCCATGCCAGGCAACATCCTAGTAAATCTCCTCTGCACCCTTTCCAAAGCTTCCACATCCTTCTTATAATGCGGTGACCAGAACTGTACACAATACTCCAAGTGCGGCCCCACTAGAGTTTTGTACAGCTTCACCATAACCTCTTGGTTCCGGAACTCGATACCCCTATTAATAAAAGCTAAAACACTGTATGCCTTCTTAACAGCCCTGTCAACCTGGGTGGCAACTTTCAAGGATCTGTGTACATGGACACCGAGATCTCTCTGCTCATCTACACTACCAAGAATCTTACCATTAGCCCTGTAATTTGCCTTCTGGTTATTCCTACCAAAGTGCATCACCTCACACTTGTCTGCATTAAACTCCATTTGCCACCTCTCAGCCCAGCTCTGCAGCTTATCTATGTCTCTCTGCAACCTACAGCATCCTTCGTCACTATCCACAACTCCACCGACCTTAGTGTCGTCTGCAAATTTACTAACCCATCCTTCTACGCCCTCAGCCAGGTCATTTGTAAAAATGACAAACAGCAGTGGACCCAACACCGACCCTTGTGGTACACCACTAGTAACTGGTCTCCAGGATGAACATTTCCCATCAACTCCCACCCTCTGTCTTCTTTCAGCAAGCTAATTTCTGATCCAGACTGCTATATCCCCCACAATTCCATTCCTCCGCATTTTGTACAATAGCCTATTGTGGGGAACCATATTGAACGCCTTGCTGAAAACCATATACACCACATCAACTGGTTTATTCTCATCTACCTGTGATAATGGGAACTGCAGATGCTGGAGAATCCAAGATAATGAAATGTGAGGCTGGATGAACACAGCAGGCCCAGCAGCATCTCAGGAGCACAAAAGCTGACGTTTCGGGCCTAGACCCTTCATCAGAGAGGGGGATGGGGTGAGGGTTTTGGAATAAATAGGGAGAGAGGGGGAGGCGGACCGAAGATGGAGAGAAAAGAAGATAGGTGGAGAGGAGAGTATAGGTGGGGAGGTAGGGAGGGGATAGGTCAGTCCAGGGAAGACGGACAGGTCAAGGAGGTGGGATGAGGTTAGTAGGTAGGAGATGGAGGTGCGGCTTGGGGTGGGAGGAAGGGATGGGTGAGAGGAAGAACAGGTTAGGGAGGCAGAGACAGGTTGGACTGGTTTTGGGATGCAGTGGGTGGAGGGGAAGAGCTGGGCTGGTTGTGTGGTGCAGTGGGGGGAGGGGGCGAACTGGGCTGGTTTTGGGATGCGGTGGGGGAAGGGGAGATTTTGAAACTGGTGAAGTCCACATTGATACCATTGGGCTGCAGGGTTCCCAAGCGGAATATGAGTTGCTGTTCCTGCAACCTTCGGGTGGCATCATTGTGGCACTGCAGGAGGCCCATGATGGACATGTCATCTAGAGAATGGGAGGGGGAGTGGAAATGGTTTGCGACTGGGAGGTGCAGTTGTTTATTGCGAACCGAGCGGAGGTGTTCTGCAAAGCGGTCCCCAAGCCTCCGCTTGGTTTCCCCAATGTAGAGGAAGCCACACCGGGTACAGTGGATGCAGTATATCACATTGGCAGATGTGCAGGTGAACCTCTGCTTAATATGGAAAGTCATCTTGGGGCCTGGGGACTCCCTTGTTCGCTCCACACTGCCCTCCAACCCCACCACACCCGGCACCTTCCCCTGCAACCGCAGGAAATGCTACACTTGCCCCCACACCTCCTCCTTCACCCCTATCCCAGGCCCCAAGATGACTTTCCATATTAAGCAGAGGTTCACCTGCATATCTGCCAATGTGATATACTGCATCCACTGTACCCGGTGTGGCTTCCTCTACATTGGGGAAACCAAGCGGAGGCTTGGGGACCGCTTTGCAGAACACCTCCGCTCGGTTCACAATAAACAACTGCACCTCCCAGTCGCAAACCATTTCCACTCCCCCTCCCATTCTCTAGATGACATGTCCATCATGGGCCTCCTGCAGTGCCACAATGATGCCACCCGAAGGTTGCAGGAACAGCAACTCATATTCCGCTTGGGAACCCTGCAGCCCAATGGTATCAATGTGGACTTCACCAGTTTCAAAATCTCCCCTTCCCCCACCGCATCCCAAAACCAGCCCAGTTCGCCCCCTCCCCCCACTGCACCACACAACCAGCCCAGCTCTTCCCCTCCACCCACTGCATCCCAAAACCAGTCCAACCTGTCTCTGCCTCCCTAACCTGTTCTTCCTCTCACCCATCCCTTCCTCCCACCCCAAGCCGCACCTCCATCTCCTACCTACTAACCTCATCCCACCTCCTTGACCTGTCCGTCTTCCCTGGACTGACCTATCCCCTCCCTACCTCCCCACCTATACTCTCCTCTCCACCTATCTTCTTTTCTCTCCATCTTCGGTCCGCCTCCCCCTCTCTCCCTATTTATTCCAGAACCCTCACCTCATCCCCCTCTCTGATGAAGGGTCTAGGCCCGAAATGTCAGCTTTTGTGCTCCTGAGATGCTGTTGGGCCTGCTGTGTTCATCCAGCCTCACATTTCATACTCTCATCTACCTGTTTGGTCACTTTCTCAAAGAACTCAATAAGGTTTGTGAGGCACAACCTTCCCTTCACAAAACCGTGCTGACTATCCCTAATCAATATATTCTTTTCTAGATGATTATAAATCCTATCCCTTATAACCTTTCCCAACAGTTTACCAACAACTGAGTTAAGGCTCACTGGTCTATAATTACCAGGGTTGTCTCTACTCCCCTTCTTGAACAGGGGAACCACATTAGCTATCCTCCAGTTGTCTGGCACTATTCCTGTAGACAATGACAAGTTAAAGATCAATGCCAAAGGCTCGGCAATCTCCTGTCTGGCTTCCCAGAGGATCCTAGGATAAATCCCATCCAGCCCAGGAGACTTATCTATCTTCACCCTCTGTAGGATTTCTAATACCTGTTCCTTGTGAACCTCAATCCCACCTAGTCTAGTAGCCTGTATCTCAGCATTCTCCTTGACAACATTGTCATTTTCTCGAGTGAATACTGTTGAAAAATATTCATTTAGTGCTTCCCCTATCTCATCTGACTCCACACACAACTTACCACTACTATCCTTGATTGGCCCTAATCTTACTTTCGTCATTCTTTTATTCCTTAAATACCTATAGAAAGCCTTAGGGTTTACCCTGATCCTATCCGCCAACAACTTCTCATGTCTCCTCCTGGCTCTTCTGAGCTCTCTCTTTAGGTCTTTCCTGGCTACCTCGTAGCCCTCAAGCGCCCTAACTGAGCCTTCACATCTCATCCTAAATAAGCCTTCTTCTTCCTCTTGACCAGAGATTCCACCTCCTTTGCAAACCACGGCTCCCGCACTCTACAGCTTCCTCCCTGCCTGACAGGTACATACTTATCTAGGACACAAAAGAGCCTTTCCTTGAATAAGCTCCACATTTCTAATGTGCCCATCCCCTGCAGTTTCCTTCCCCATCCTATGCTCTGTAAATCTTGCCTAATCTCATCGTAATTGCCTTTCCCCCAGCTATAATTCTTGCCCAGTGGTATACACCTAGCCCCTTTCATCACTAAAGTAAACATAACAGAATTGTGAACGCTATCACCAAAGTGCTCACCTACTTCCAAATTCTATTTCTCTTACTGTCCATCTTGTTTCTCTCTATCTCATTTCTCTGCTTGCCAGTCTTTTTCTCAGCCCCTGTGTGTGCATTCCACTGCCTCTGTGTTATTCTTATTCTCTCTTTTTTTGCAAATACCCTTCTCTGCCTATAATTCTGTCCTACTTTCTTCTCTCCCTGTTCCTCTCTTGGTCTTGTTCAATCAATCTCTCCTTTCTCCCCTTCTAAACAGGTTGCCATGAATATTACCAAGATTGGGAGGTATTTGGAAGAAAGCTAACCATAATGTTAATGTGTCTGAACTAGTAATCTACAAGCCCAGGTCAATGCTGTGGGGACATGGATTAGAATCCCACTAAAGCAGCTGAGGAAATGTAAATTCATTGCTAAGACTGAAATGATAATTCAGCAATGAAGCATTTGTCTTATTTTTAAAAAAACTCAACTGGTTCACTGATGTTCTTAAGAGGAGGAAATCTGCCATCCTTACCTGGCCTGGCCGACATGTGACTCTAGACCCACAGCAATGTGGTTGACTCCCAACCACCCTCTGAAATGGCTTCAGCAGGGCGTTCAGTTCAAGGGCATTTGAGGATGAGCAACAAATTCTGGCTTTGCTGGCGATGACCACAATGATTTTTTAAGAAATGGTTTGAGCAGACCTGGTTGATCTTGGTTGGGAAAGTTTGTGGGGTGGGGGGTGGGTTGCGCGGTAATGAGGGTTGAAGTGGGGATGGGGGAAGAGCCTGAAAGTCAAGTGTTGCAATTAGTGTCCAGCCCTACCAGATTTGAAGAGAAGCAACAAATGTGGGAGCAGTACCAAGCTTAATCTTAATGGAATTGATGAAGATTCACTTTAATTTTGCTGGCTTTGAAAATTCTTACAGCTATAACATTTTTTAAAAATGTCTTTGAGGCAATAGCTTGGGTACTAAACAGATTATGGACTGCACACTTGCCAATTTTAATTGGCCCATCACTGGCATCATGTTTTCAGCAGCTTCAGGCCCAGGCTCTGAAATTATCCTCCCTTGCGGCTTCTCCACCTCTCTTCTTCCTTTGAGACCATTATCTGATGAAGGGTCTCGGCCCAAAACGTCAGCTTTTGTGCTCCTGAGATGCTGCTCGACCTGCTGTGTTCATCCAGCTCCACACTTCGTTATCTTTAAAACCTACCCTGTTTGAATAAACCTTTGGTCCTCAAAACTCTTCAGAGGACTCAGAATTAAATGTATTCCTCAAACAGCACTTTCCAAACCCATGGCCACTTCCATCTAGAAGGGCAAGGATGACAGACAATCCTCTGCACCCTCTCCACTGCAATCACATCCTGTGTGAGGGAGAGGAGGTGAAGGAGATGAGGAAGAATATCGGGGCCCAGGCACCAGGGGTGAGCCAAAGATCTGGGGGGGTGGGCGCGTGTAAAAGGCAGCACTCACCCAGAAATCTGAGGTCTTGGAGGATTTTTGGGCTGGAGGATGTTGCGGAGGTAGGGGGTGATGGGAATATAGAGAGGCTGGGAAGTAGCAATAAAAATTAAAGCACCAGTGGGTGGATAGTTTAGTGAAGAGTTTAGGGAGGCAATTCTGAGCTTAGAGAATAGACATAGATCATAGTTCTTTTGGGACATAAAAACCAAATCGAATCTGAAGGGGATAACAAAGTGTGGAGCTAGATGAACACAGCAGGCCAAGCAGCATCTTGTGTTCATCCAGCTCCACACTTTGTTATCTTGGATTCTCCAGCATCTGCAGTTCCCATTATCATCGAATCTGAATGGGATCTGCTTTATGAGCAACGTGGGATCAGTTACTGCTGTGCAAATTAAGCCATCTGGACTTACTAGGCAGCGCGACAGCCCTATGGGTCATTCAGTGACCCAGCAAGCGCAGATGCCTGAAACTCTTCACCAACAAAAAGGATTAATAATTGAGTGGTGTTGCCATGGAGATGAAAAGGAATCAATTGGATCTGAACTGAGCTGATCGATATCGTGGTGTTATTCCAGGAAGCGAGGGGCAGCAATTAGCAGCTAAATTGAACATTAAGAGCAGAAATGATGAAATTCAGTGAAGTGCAAATGTCACATTGGCTATTGCAGATACAATGCTAATCCAATAGCAGGGGGTATGCAAGAGGTCTGCAAGGAACTCCAATTCACCGCATCACTCTTATACCTACCCATTACCCGTGAGACAAGAAAGATAGGCCCTGCATTTACGTTAGAGATAACAAAGTGTGGAGCTGGATGAACACAGCAGGCCAAGCAGCATGTCAGGAGCACAAAAGCTGACGTTTCGGGCCTAGACCCTTCATCAGAGAGAGGGTCTAGGCCCGAAACATCAGCTTTTGTGCTCCTGAGATGCTGCTTGGCCTGCTGTGTTCATCCAGCTCCACATTTTGTTATCTCTAACGTAAATGCAGGGCCTATCTTTCTTGTCTCACGGGTAATGGGTAGGTATAAAAGTGATGCGGTGAATTGGAGTAAATGTTATCTTGGATTCTACAACATCTGCAGTTCCCATTATCTCCTGCGTTTATGTAGTGCCTTTCACAATCTCAGGACATCCAAAACTACTTCTGCAATAGAATAGGTGGAATCATTCAGGGCCCTGAATGACGACAGGAAATATGGTAGAATCATGTGAAAATTTCAGCAAGATATTGTGAACCATTCGCTGCATTTATTAACATCATTCCAGCAGTTGAGGCGAGAATCTCACTGGGCAGCAGCTAGTTGCATTTTGGGAGGGATTGTTTCTTGCTAATGACGCTATCAACTGCACATCTCATCTCACACGTGCAGCTGCCGATCCTAGCATCAGCCACTAGTAAACCAAGGTTTCAGAGTGAATTCAGAGTGGACTCAGCTCGCTGCCATCTGCAAACACCCTTCAAGTTGTAGGCCATGCAAGAGAATCTCAGCATGCAATCCACAAGCACACCCTTCATCCATGGACACTGGCATCCAATATTTGCAGGCACCCAGGTTTGGGCCATTTTCGCTGGAAAATCGGAGGCTGAGGGATGGCCTTATAGAAGTTTATAAAATCATGAGGGGCACGGACAGGCTATTCAGCCAAGGTTTTTTTTTCCGGGAGAGGGGAGTCCAAGACTGGAAGGTATGAGTTTCAAGTCAGAGGGAAAAGATTTAAAAGCGACCTGACGGGTAACATCTTACGCAGAGGGTGATGTGTGTATGAAGTGAGCTGCCAGAGGAAATGGTGAAGGCTGGTACAATTACAACATTTTAAAAAGTATCTGTTAGGATATATGCATAGGAAAGGTTTGGAAGACTAAGGGCCAAACGCTGGCAAATGGTTGGCATGGAGGAGTTGAACCGAAGGGCCTTTCCATGCTGCACAACTCTATGACTTCATGAACCTTTCTCTCGTCTAGCTGTAGCACAATAAGGAAGCACAGACTGTGTTACAGCACCCACCAGCAACGAGCATTGAGAAGCTGCAGCAAGGATACCTTGTGCACAGGCACAGATACCCAGCTCGAAGACTGGACCAGGGCTGTTTGCTTACTCACTTTGTACCTACCTGCTTGCTCGCTGGGTCCTTGCATTGCCATGCTGGGCCAGGCCTATTAATCCTTTGGCCACTCAACCAGAGCCAATGGAAATTAATGCTGTCATGTTGATGCGCTCTTCTGTACCTGTCAATAACGATCTTGCTGTATGGCAAGTGATGGCCTTGTGATATTATCTAGCGACGCAGATAACATTCTGGATACCTGAGTTTGAATCGTGCCATAGCAGACAATGGGTATCGAATTCTATGAAAAGCTGGAACCAAGTGTCTAATGATGATCGTGAAGCCATTATTGGGGAAGAAAAATGATCCGGTTCCAGAATATATTTTAGGGAAGGAAATCTTCTGCCCTTAATAAAAACTGAAAGAACTACAGGCGCTGTGAAACACAGAAACTGCTGAAAGAGCTCAGCAGGGCTGGCAACGTCTGTCGAGAGGAATCAGAGTTAATGTTTCGGGTCCGGAGACCCTTCCTCAGAACTTACCTGTCATCCTTACCTGGTTTGGCCTACATGTGACTCCAGACCCACAACAATGTGTTTGTCCATTACCTGCTCTCTGGGCAATTAGGGATGAACAATAAATCCTCAATTAGGGATGGGCAATAAATATTCACCCAGTCAGTGATGTCTACATCCCTGGAATGGATATAAAAAACCAGCACACCGAGGCATCACTCTAAAATGTACAACCTGTGCCAGCTGCCCACACAGCAAACATGCTGCACTGCCATCTAAACAAAGGGCCATGTCAGAAACTGGGTGGGGGCTAGTCCTCAGGTTAGCCAAGGCAGGCAATGCGTCCTGCTGTTGGTCAGGGGGTCTAGTCAGTCCCAGGTACAGTCTGCACACAGTCCCAGAGCCGAACCACGGTCAGTGGTCTACGCAGGCCCGTTAAGGGATCTGCCTGACTGCCGCCTAGGGCATGGACAGGGCTGGCAGCAGCAGTCAGGGGCATCACATATTGTCAGCCTGGGATCTACAAGGACAGGGGTCACACTAATGAGTCATATCCAGGGACTGATCATCAAAGCTGGTCAGAGCTCTGGGAAAAATACAGCTCTGTTGGTGGCTGCATTCAGGAGGGTGCAAGGGGCACAGTGGGGCTCTGAGGGAGGGCAAGGTTCATTGCTGAAAGTGGATGAAGGCTGCAGACTGGGGAATGTAGAGAGATTTGCTCAGGTGGATACAAAGGATGGGGACAGTGGAATTTTAGAATGTCAAGCTATAAGACAGTGGTACATTTAACAGTATCAGTGGATACATGAGACAACAGGTGGGGGTGTTATTGGAAGTTACTGCCACAGTGGGTAGCATAGAGGACGAGGTTGGGCATCAACAAGGTGTTAGGGGTAGGAGAACATGTGGTTATAAAGTTCAAAGTGGTGGGTCCCCACATGAAATCATACAATCGCTGCAGAGTGAGAGCAGGCCATTCGGCCCTTCAAATCCATAATGAACCTCTGAGGACAATCCCACCCAGACGCACTCGATACCTGTAATCCGCATTTCCCACGGCCAATCCATCTGCACATCTTTGGACTGTCGGAGGAAACTGGAGCACCCGGAGGAAATCCACACAGACACGGGGAGAACGTGTAAACTCCACACAACTGGCCGCCCAAGGCTGGAATCGAACCTGGCTCCCCAGTGCCACAAGACAGCAGTGCTAACTAGTGAGACAAAATGTTACCCGCATTGGGGAGAATGGGTGGGAATGGGTGATTGTGGCAGTACAAAGTAAAAGTGGGCATGGAGGCTCCATGGAGGGTGAGGAGTTGGGTTGGGGTGGTGGTACCTGGTGACCAGGTGGATCCCAGTGCTGATGGTGACCACCACTGGTTGGGTTCCCTGCCAGCAATTCCAAATCTCTAGAAGCCAAATGTAACCGAAAAATGACTGGCACAATGCCCAGGGTGGCCACGGTCAGAGTCAATTTGATGGGTGAAGGGCTGGATCATGTTCCTTGGATGTTGGGTGAAAAGGTAAGGACATGTAGTGGGTGTTTGCAGCTACATTTCACCATGCGATAGCAAAGCACGCAGAAGAAAACAAAAGCAGGAACTGCAGGAGAAACTCAGCAGGTCTGGTAGCACTTTTTTCATTCATTTGTGGAATGTGGGTGTCACTGGCTGAGCCAGCATTTATTGCCTATCACTGATTCTCCTTGAGAAGGTGGTGGTGAGCTGAAGTGCTGCAGTCCACCTGCTGTGAGTGGACCCACAAAGCCCTTACGGAGGGAATTCCAGGATATTAACCCGGTGTCAATGAAGGAAAGGCGATATATTTCCAAGTCAGGATGGTGAGTGGCTCAGAGAGGATCTTGCAGTAAGTGGTGTTCCCATGTTCACCCCAGTATCCTTCTAAAAGGCAATGGCTGACAGTTTGGAAGGTGACAGAGAAAGCAAAGTTATTTTTTCAGGTTCAGAGACCCTTCTGCAGAACTGAAAGCAACTAGGAAAAGGTGGTATTTATGCTGATAACAGGGGGTAGGAGGGAATAGGTGTGAACAGAGAGTCAGAGACAGAACCCAGAAAGGGAGAAAAAAAGTTCAGCAGACAATGGGTTGGATGATCTTAAGCCAGGGATGAAGAAAAACCGATAATGGGAACAATGAGGAGGTGAAAAAGGGTCTAGGCCTGAAACATCAGCTTTTCTGCTCCTAAGGTGCTGCTCAGCCTGCTGTGCTCATCCAGCTCTACACTTAGTTATCTCGGATTCTCCAGCTTCCGCAGTTCCTGTTATCTATGACTGAACTGAACGCAGATCATGTCGTCAGAGATAATGGGAACTGCAGATGCTGGAGAACCTGAGATAACAAAGTGTGGAGCTGGATGAACACAGCAGGCTGAGCAGCATCTTAGGAGCACAAAAGCTGATGTTTCAGGCCTAGACCCTTCATCAGAAAAGCTCCATTTTCAGCTTTTCTGATGAAGGGTGTAGGCCCAGAAACGTCAGCTTTTGTGCTCCTAAGATGCTGCTCGGCCTGCTGTGTTCATCCAGCTCCACACTTTGTTATCTTGCAGCTCATGCAGTGACAGGGCATACGATGGGTAAAGGACAGAGAAGGTGGTGTTCCGGCCCTAGAATTATTAAAAGCAATACGGGAACCTGAAGATTGCAAGTGGAAAATGAGGTATTGTTCTTCCAGCTTACACTGAGATTAGCTGGAACACTGCAGCAAACCTGAGACAGAGAAGTTGGCCAGGGAACAGGGTGGTGTGTTGAAGTGACAGGCAAATGGAAGCTCAGGGTCCTTTTTTGACAGACAGAGTAGGAGTAAGGGCAAAGCCATCACCCAGTGAACATGCCATGGCTCCAAACACTTCTCCCTCTCACCTTAAACCTATACCCACTAGTTTTGGACTCCCCTACTCTGGGAAAAAGACCTTGACTATTCACCTTACCCATACCCCTCATGATTTTATTAACTGCTATGAGGTCACCCCTCAGCTTCTGATGCTCCAGGGAAATTAGCTCCAGTCTATCCAGCCTCTCCCTATAGTAATTTAAAGAGCTAGGAGTGAGATAAGAACAAACATCTTTACAGAGAGAGTTGTTAGGATTTGGAATGCATTGCCTGGGAGAGTGGTGAGGGCATATTCCAGAAGAGGCTTCAAAAGGGAGCTGGATATATATTTGAAAGGGATGAATTTAGAGGGTTACAGAGATAGGAGCCCGTACAGACACAATGGGCCAAATATACTGCAAAATCCTGTGATTCTAAATGCATCAGGACAGTGACCAATGCCATCTGTGCAAGGTCACATTGGGTCATATCTTTCCTGATGTCTTTTTGCAGTTTGGGATTCGGAAACATATTTGGCTTTTCGCCAGGTGCTGGGTGCCATCGACTACACACTCATAGCACTTAGAGGCAAAACTGCAGAATTCATCAGTTGGAAGAGGTTCCATTCCATTGATGTTCAGGTGATCTGTGACCACCTTTACTACTTCCCGGGAATGTGTGCCTAACACTCTGACAGATGCCACGACTCCTACATCCTGGAAGCCTCTTGGATACTCAGGGATGACAGCCTGCGGAGTCTCCCACAAGGGAAAGGAATCCTGCCAAGGCTGATATCTGTATCATTAAGGAGACATGGGCAGAGGTGTGTAAAAGGGAGTTGGTAAGTTCTGCTCTATTATCACAGTTTGTATCCACTGTGACAATTATTGTTGTTAATGAGACAAACAGTTAGGTCCAGTGTAATGAAAAGAGGAAAGAGACAGAGAGAGAAAGAAAAGACATTAAGAGAAAGGGGAAGCAAAATAATCACTGCAATATCAATCACCAGCAGAAGATCATTTTTAAAACCAGCCGAGTTCAGAGATCAGGAACAAATACTGTTTGAGGTTGCTCCATCCACAAATTATCATTGAATCTCACTCTCTTTTGTTGCTGAGCAACCTATGCGAGTTGCAGTAATTGAAGAATAAGAAAGGCTTGAATCATTGAATCAAGAACACCTTGTGCTTTCTCTTAGAAACCGGCAGAATTGGTCAGTGAGGGGGTAGGTGCTGGTACATAGTAACATAATTTCCTAAAAGAAAACAGCAGGGCTTGGATTACAGAACAGTCACAAAGCTTCAGAGACATGAAAAAAACATGCTTCTCATGCACTCAGCTGCTTGGATGTGAGAACGGTGCACTGGGACATCAAGGCATCTGATAGTGCTTCTCTCACCACCTCTATGATTGGCTCCTAAGACCTTCAACAACCCTCTACCTCACGCTGATGGCTACATTCTTTAAATGCCAAGGGAAGGACCAGTTCTCAAAATCCTTGTTTCCAGTCTTTTTGTGTCTTTGAGAAAGATGAGAAGGCTTAGCTCCCCAAGATCATTTTCTATTTATTCATTTGTGGGACATGGGCGTTGCTTGCTGGCCACCATTTATTGCCTACCCCGAGTTGCCCTTGAGGAGGTGGTGGTGAGCTGCCTTCTTGAACCATTACAGGAGACCTGCCATGGGTTGACCCACAATGCCATTAAGGAGGGAATTTGAGGATTTCGAATCAGCAACACAAAAGGAACAGTGATACGTTTCCAATAATGGGGAGCGGCTTGGAGGGGAATGTGGAGAAGGTGGTGTTCCCATGTATCTGCTGACATTACAATGTTATAGTATAAGAACATAAAAAGTAGGAGCAGGAGCGGGCCTTTCAGCCGCATTTAATATGGCTGATCTCATCTTAGCCTCAACTCCTCTTCCCTGCCTGCTCTCCATAACCTTTACACTCTAATGCGAGAGAGGACGTTATTTTGTATCTTGCTACAAGGAGACTGTGTTTGTACCTAAGTTCCACAGATAGCACCTTCCAAACTCATGACCACTTCTAGTTAGAAGGACAAGAGTAGCAGATACATGGGAACACCACCCCCTGCAAGTTCCCCTCCAAGCCAATCTCCATCCTGACATGGATACATATCGCCATTCTTACAGTATCACTAGGTCAAAATCCTGGAATTCCCTCCCTACAGCATTGTGGGTCTATCTACATCCCAAGCTATAAGGGGTCATTAGCTCAATCAGTTAGTTTGCAATGTAGAGTGACACTGACAGTGTGGGTTCTGTCAGCTGAAGTCACTCTGAAGATCCCACCGTTACAGCCTTGCCCATTGCAGTATGAGACAGTATACATGGTGCTGCTTGATTGATCAAGGCTGTACTTCCAAAATACACAACTACCTACGCTTGTTCCACCTTCCAGCTCTTGGCCAATAGTCATGAATGCTATAACATTTCATGGACTCATCCAAGCACTTTTCCCATCTCAACTGTCCAACCAGGCGGTGCATTCCAGAACCCCATCACTCTCTGGGTGAGAAGGTATTTTCTCAAAACACCTCAAAAATCTCCTGCCTTTCACTTTAAACGTTTCCCCTCTTATTTTTGGCAAATTGAAAAGGAGGATCCGTGGCTCTCTATCCCCCTGCCCATACCCCTCATAATCTCACACATTTCTGTCTGGTTCCCACTTCAACTTTTTCTGCTCTGACAAAAACAACTTGAGCCTGTTCAGAGGCAACGCAGCGTGGAGCTGGAGGAACACAGCAGGTCAGGCAGGATCAGAAGAGCAGGAAAGTTGACATTTCGGGTTGGGACTGAGGAAGGTTCCCGACCTGAAACATCAAATTCCTGCTCCTCTGTGTTCTCAGTGGGTTATATCTTTGTTCCATTCAATGGCCATTCAGCCTTATTGATCCATGCTAGCATTTAAGCTCCACATGAGCACCCCTTCTCCATCTCATCCTAACATCCTATCCTTCCATGCCTTTTTCCCTCCAGTGTTTTTTTTCCCTGCTTCCTCAGAAATATGTCTCCAGCATTCATCTGAATTACACTCTCAGTTGTGGAGAGAGCATTGTGTTGTTTTCATGGATTAAACCCTGTGTTACTGTACCCTCATGGGCTTTGTCTTACATGTAATGTAGGAGTTGGATGTTTGGACTGCTCTTCTGAGGTTGATCTACTCACTTAGATGGTGCCTCGGTTAAACCTATTGCATTTCTGGCTTTATCTTCCATCAGTGTGGCTCTCGCAAGCTCCACTAAATTCTTTTATTTCCATACCAACGCACAGAATATTGGTTCCAACTCTCCAGTACAACTCTCACATTCCCCTTTCATTCTCTCAATAGCACATGACTGTTGATAGCAAAGCTATGTCATAGGATCATAAGACCATAAGACACAGAAGTAGAAGCAAGGCCATTTGGCCCATCAAGTCCACTCCGCCATTTAAATCATGGCTGATGGGCATTTCAATTCCACTTCCCTGCACTCTCCCCGTAGCCCTTGATTCCTTCTGAGATCAAGAATTTGTCGATCTCTGCCTTGAAGGCATCAAACGTCCCGCCTCCACTGCACTCCGTGGCAATGAATTCCACAAGCCCACCACTCTCTGGCTGAAGGAATGTCTCCTCATGTCTGTTTTAAATTTACCCCCCTAATTTTAAGGCTGTGCCCATGGGTCCTAGTCTCCCCGCCTAATGGAAACAACTTCCTAGCATCCACCCCTTCTAAACCATACATTATCTTGTAAGTTTCTATTGGATCTCCCCTCAACCTTCTAAACTCTAATGATCATCATTGTTAATCATCATTAACAAGGAGACACAAGGCTGCAGGTACATAGTTCCTTGAAAGTGGAGTCACGGGTAGACACGGTCTACCTTCGTTCATCAGAACATTGAGTGTTGGAGTTGGGATGACATGAGGACATTGGTGAGAACACTTCTGCACATAATTCTGGTCACCCTTCCATAGGAAGGATGTAGTGAAAGTTGAGAGGTTGCAGAAAAGATTTACAGGAGTGTTGTCTGGACTGGAGGGTTTAAGTTATGGGGAGA
Source organism: Stegostoma tigrinum (assembly GCF_030684315.1). Taxonomy (NCBI): domain Eukaryota; kingdom Metazoa; phylum Chordata; class Chondrichthyes; order Orectolobiformes; family Stegostomatidae; genus Stegostoma; species Stegostoma tigrinum. The sequence continues at coordinate 108,253,985 of NC_081359.1, read as the reverse complement.
GGCTGTAAAGGCTGTCGCTATTTTCCCTGGAGAATTGGAGGCTGAGGGGTGACCTTATAGAGGTCATGAGGGGCATGGATAAGGTGAATAGCTTTCCCCAGGGTAGGGGAGTCCAAAACTAGAGGGCTTAGGTTTAAGGTGAATGGGGAAAGATTTAAAAGGGACCTAAGGGACAATATTTTCATGCAGAGGGTGGTGCGCGTATGGAATGTGCTGCCAGAGGAAGTGATGGAATTATAACATTTAAAAGGCATCTGGATAGGTAGATGAACAGGAAGAGTTTGGAGGGATATGGGCCAAATGCTGGCAAATGGGACTGGTAACATCGGGAAGTCTGATCGGCATGGACAAGTTGAACCAAAGGGTCTGTTTCCATGTTGTACATCTCTATGACTCTATATATAGAGAATAGAACAAGGAGGTGATGTTGAGTTTCTATAATATACTAGTTCAGTCTCAGCTGGAGCATTATGTACGGTTGTGAATGCCACATTAAAGGAACAATGTGAATGTATTGGAGAGAGTTCAGAAGTGAAGAAGAAGAACTTTTCCAGTGATAAGAAGCTTCTGTTTTGAGGGTAATTTGAAGGACTTGGGGCTGTTCTCTTTGGAGAAAAGAAGACTAAGAGGAGACATGACAGAAGTTTTCAAACTCATAAGGAGGCCGGATAGAATAGATAAGGAGAACATGTTACTGTTTGTAAAAGGAACAAGAATGAGAGGGCTACAGATTTATACTGATGTGCAAAAGAAGCAACAGTGAAGAAGGGTCTAGGCCCTAAACTTTGGCTTTCCTGCTCCTAAGTTACTGATTGGCTTGTTGTGTTCATCCAGCTGTACACCTTGTTATCTATGGAAATAAACTGTTGCACTCCGCAAGTAATTACAATCTGGAATACACTGCTATTTTTAAAATATTAGAATCCCCACAATGTAGAAGCAGGCCTTTCAGTCCATCAACACCATATTGGCCCTTTGAAGAGCATCCCAGCCAGACCTACACCCCACCCCTGTAACCCTGCATCCCCATGGCTTACCCACCTATCCTGCACATCCCTGGATACTACAGACAATTTAGCATGGCCAATCCACCCTAACCTGCACCCTTTGGACCATGGAAGGAAAGTGGAGCACTTGGTGGAAACCTACACAGACACATGGAGACAATGCAAACTCCACTCAGACAGTGACCTGAGGGTGGGCTCGAACCCAGGTCCCTGGGTCTGTGAGACAGCAGTGCTAACCAATGAAGCACCGTGCTGCCCACTGCCTGGAAATGTGGTGGAAGCAGGTTCAGTGGAGGCATTCAAGAGGGCCATTGGATGGTTATTTAAATGGAAGTAATGCATAAGGGATATTGGGAGAAGAGCAGGAGACTGGCACTGGGAAATAATGTTTGTTTAATGAGCCAGTGCGAGCAGGACGGGCCTAATGGCCTTGTCTGTGTCGTCACACTTCTGTGATATTCATTATCATCACAGGGCAGTGAGTTCATGTTCCCATCATCCTCCTGGTTTTTCCTGAATGAATCTATCAGTAATTATCACTAATTATCTTCTAATGATAGCGCCTGGTTTTCAGATTACCCTACACCAGTAGAAGAATTCTCTCCACATCAACCATTTTAAATACACTTCCTCATGAGGCTCCCCTCAACACTGTCAGCCTCAACCTCTCAGCCATTTGCTGTCATTTCCTCCACAGCTTTAATTCTGGAGCTTCACCTCAATAAAATGACTTCCAGAAACCACTGGATCCAAAACACAGCAACAAAACCCCCTTGATGACCCCAAAGTTTTATTCATGCAGCTGTCTCCATCGATTGTATTAATTCATCCCAGGCCATTCTCCATTGCACCGCCTTTTAGTTCAGACAAAGAGCAGCTTCAGCCTAAGCCCCTAAGGATTGTCTGAGAGCAGGGCGTGATCAACAAGGCGTGCAAGTGCATCCAAACCATGTCACAAACAAAAGAATAGAGAAAGATTTACATTTATCAGGAGCTGCCCCGTCTCACCATACATTACAGATAATTAGTGGAACGAGAGCACAGTATACAGCTAAACCCCAGCATTCGCAATGTACTGAGAAAGCAATTAGTCAGGATTTACTCATGAGAGACAAACACTAGTCAAGATATCATGGATTGCTCTGTATCTAAAGATAGTAGGAACTGTAGATGCTGAAGAATCTGAGATAACAAGGTGTAGAGCTGGATGAACACAGCAGGACAAGCAGCATCACAGGAGCAGGAAAGCTGATGTTCTGGGCCTAGACACTTCTTCAGAAATGGGGGAGGGGAAAGGGGTTCTGAAATAAATAGGGAGATGGGGGAGGTGGATAGAAGATGGATAGAGCAGAACATAGGTGGAGAGGAGACAGACAGGTCAAAGAGGTAGGGATGGGGCTAGTAAAGTTGAGTGTAGGTGGGGAGTTAGGGAGGTTTGTAGGTTTTGGGAAGACTGCCCTGGTCGACGCATTGTCTCCGTATGCTCCTGCCCCACCGAACTTATCTCTCCCTATTTATTCCAGAACCCTCACCCCAACCCCCTCTCTGATGAAGGGTCTAGGCCTGAAACATCAGCTTTTGTGCTCCTGAGATGCTGCTGGGCATGCTGTGTTCATCCAGCCTCACATTTCATTATCCACCTATTTGGACTCCATTTTCCCCACCTTGGTCCAGGAACTCCCTACCTACGTCCATGACAGTACCCATGCCATCCACCTCCTCCAAAACATCCAATTCACCGGCCCCCAACACCTCCTCTTTCCCATGGACGTCCAGTCGCTATACATCTGCATTCCCCATGCAGATGACCTCAAGGCCCTCCACTTCTTCCTGTCCCGCAGGCCCGACCAGCCCCCCTCCACCGACATCCTCACCCGCCTAGCCGAACTCGTCCTCACCCTCAACAACTTCTCTTTCTATTCCTCTCACTCCCTACAGACAAAGGGGGTGGCAATGGGTTCCCGCATGGGCCCAAGCTATGCCTGCCTCTTTGTAGGTTACGTGGAACAGTCCCTCTTCCACACCTACACTGGTCCCAAACCCCACCTCTTCCTCCGGTACATTGATGACTGTATCGGCGCCGCCTCTTGCTCCCCAGAGGAGCTCGAACAGTTTATCCATTTCACTAACACCTTCCACCCCAACCTTAAATTCACCATCTCTGATGCCTCTCGCTCCTTCCTGGACCTCTCTGTCTCCATCTCAGGTAACCACCTGGAAACTGATATCCATTTCGAGCTCACCGACTCCCACAGCTACCTAGAATACACCTCCTCCCAGCCACCCTCCTGCAAAAATTCCATCCCCTATTCCCAATTCCTTCGCCTCTGCGACACCTGCTCCCAGGATGAGGCATTCCACTCCCGTACATCCCAGATGTCCCCGTTTTTCAAGGACCGCAACATCCCCCCCTCAGTGGTCGAGAACGTCCTCGACCGTGTCTCCCGCATTTCCTGCAAATCATCCCTCACACGCCCTCCCCGCAATAACAACCAAAACAGAATCCCCCTCGTCCTTACGCACCACTCCACAAACCTCTGGATCCAACGCATCATCCTCCGACACTTCCGCCATCTGCAATCCGACCCCACCACCAAAGACATTTTTCCCACCCCACCCTTATCTGCTTTCCAGAGGGACCATCTCTCTCCGTGACTCCCTTGTCCGCTCCACACTCCCCTCCAGCCCCAGCACTCCAGGCACTTTTCCCTGCAACTGCAGGAAGTGCTACACCTCCCCCCTCACCCCCATCCCAGGCCCCAAGAAGACTTTCCACATCAAGCAGATGTTTACCTGCACATCTGCTAATGTGGTATACTATATCCGCTGTTCCCGTTGTGGCCGTCTTTACATCAGGGAAACGAAGCGGAGGCTTGGGGATCGCTTTGCAGAACACCTCCACTCGGTTCGCAATAAACAACTGCACCTCCCAGTCACGCATCATTTTAACTCCCCCTCCCATTCCTCAGACGACATGTCCATCCTGGGCCTTCTGCATTACCACAATGATGCCACCCGAAGGTTGCAGGAACAGCACCTTATGTTCCGCTTGGGAACCCCGCAGCCCAATGGTATCAATGTGGACTTCACAAGCTTCAAAATCTCCCCTCCCCCTACCGCATCCCAAAACCAGCACAGCTTATCCCTGCCTCCCTAACCTGTTCTTCCTCCAGCCTCACCCCATCTCCTACC